>NC_025995.2:91028868-91259948 GCF_000442705.2 Elaeis guineensis
TAATGCATTAGACATAAGTATTTTTGTTCAAATTGTTTTGTCATCATTCAAAAGGGGGAGATTGTTGCTCCTAGATTGATTTTGATGATTACAAAGCAGATTGAAGGGACACAAATAATTTTAAAATGAAAAAGTCCTTATGCTCTTCAAGGGCAAAATCATAATTTTACTTAAAAATCCTGATTTGATAGTACCCATTTGATAGAACAAATGATTTGAAATCTATTGGTGAAAATTTCATTGTGTTTGGACTTATATTCTTGAAGTTATGAAGGTTTGAAGTGCATGAGTCGACTCATGAGTCAACTCATGGCACTGTGAGCTGATTGGCACGCAAAATTTCTCCTTGGCATGCTAGTTTTCTGGCTTGGCACGACCTGTGAGTCGACTCATGAGTCGACCCACAAGGCATGAGTCGACTCATGAGTCGACCCCTGCTAATTTGAGCCAAGAAATTTCAAAAAGCATTCTCTGGTTTTTTGCAACAGAAGGTCGACTCATGAGTCGACCCCTGAAGCATGAGTCGACTCATGAGTCGACCCCTGCGACGGGAAATGTCAGCAAACGGCTATTTTTTGCCCGTTTTAATTGCCATTTATGCTTCCTAAAAAATCCTCTAACGGCTCTTTATCTACCTAAATTATTTTTCTCTTGCTTCTAATGCTACAAATGCTTTAAATGGTGAAAAAAATTGTAGATTAAATAGCAGATCAAACGTGAAAATCAAAAGAGACGAGGGAGCAGAGAAAGAGAGAGAAGAATAGAAGAAAGGATCCGAAATTTGCAAGAAAAATCCTGAGATCACGAAAAATCCTAAAAGAAAAGAGAGAGGATCCACAAATATACCAGTGAGATTGTGAAAGAGAAAAGCAAGATCTTTCAAGGAAGAGAATTCTTCACGCCTATTGTTTCAACCTTGATCTAGAGATCGTTCAAAGCTTTCAAGAGATCTTCAATCAACAATCAACCTCTTCTCAAGCATTCAAGCGTTCATCCACTTTGAGAAAATCTGAAAAAGGGGTTCTTCATTTGAGTAAAGCTTTTATTGTTATATTTGCTTATTTAAAGGAGTTGTTATTGTATTAATTTGTGCTCTAAATTTCTAACTCTTTGTGAGTTTTTGTTCTTGTTTTTGGAGGATTCCAAAACAGGAAAGGTTGATCCAAACCTGAAATCGGAGTGTTTTGGGTTTACTTGTACCCGGGAAACAAGTGATCTAGCTTGGATAGCTAGTGTCGGAGTTTCCGATATTTTGTATTCGGGTTGAATACAAAGGATAGTGGATTGAAATTCCCAAGTAGGATCTTGGGGAGTGGATGTAGGTGCAAGGTTAGCACCGAACCACTATAAATCCTTGTGTTTGTGGTGTGCTTTATCTCTTCACTTTATTTCTTTATTATATTCTTGCATTCCTGATTTAGGTAATTAATATTGAATTAAATCTTTGTTTTGATCTTCATAAGTAATCTGTTGGGCTTAAAATTTTTTAGAAACCCAATTCACCCCCCCTCTTGGGTTGCATAGCTGGGCAACAATGGTATCAGAGGCGGTGCTCTAGCCCCTTCTTTGATTTAACAATCAAAGAGCCAAAGATCTATGGCAACCCATGTTGGAACTTCTCTAGCCGAGGGGCAATCAACAAACCGACCTCCACTTTTCAATGGATCTAATTACACCTATTGGAAAGCTCGGATGAAGATTTTCATACAAGCACTCGACTATGATATGTGGAGTATCATAGTGAATGGTCCTCACACACCCACCAAGATTATAGACGGTGAGAAGTCAACCAAACCCGAGAAAGAATGGGATGAGGTTGACAAGAAATTGGCACAATTAAATGCCAAAGCTATGAATGTTCTTTATTGTGCACTAGATGCTAGTGAATTTAATCGCATTTCTACTTGTGCATCTGCTAAAGAAATATGGAATAGGTTAGAAAGTCACCCATGAGGGAACAAATCAAGTAAAAGAGTCTAAAATAAACATGCTTGTACATAAATATGAATTGTTCAAAATAGAGCATGATGAGTCCATAACTGCTATGTTTACTCGTTTTACTGATATAATCAATGGTTTAAAGAGTCTTGGCAAATCTTATACTAATAGTGAACTTGTAAGGAAGATTCTCAGGTCACTGCCAAGAACTTGGGAAGCCAAGGTGACTGCCATCCAAGAAGCAAAGGACTTGAACACTCTACCTCTAGAAGAGCTTCTTGGATCCTTGATGACTCATGAACTTAGCATGAAACAACATCAAGAGGATGAAGTCAAAAAGAAAAGAACCATTGCCCTCAAATCCACAACTTCGCCTGATTATGAAACGGATGACTCTGAAGATGAAGATCAGGATGAAGAGATGGCTCTCATCACCCGAAAATTTAAGAAGTTTCTAAGAAAAAGGAAACAGGGAATGAGAAAGAAATTCACAAAAGGGGATCAAAGCAAAGAAAAGGAAAAAGATCAAACCCCTATATGCTACGAGTGCAAGAAGCCAGGACATTTCAGATCCGAATGTCCACAATTGAAGAAAGGTCCAAAGAAGTTTAAAAAGAAGGCAATGATGACGACCTGGAGTGCGAGTGATGACTCAAGCTCCGACGAGGAAACCTCAACAGAACAAGCCAACCTGTGCCTGATGGCACATGAAAATGAGGTAACTTCTGAATCCACTAGTGAATTTACTTTTGAAGAATTGCATGAAGCATTCTATGATTCAATTGATGAATTAAAGAAACTAGAGAAGAAAAACAAAGAGCTGAAATTAGAAAATCAGTCCTTAGTGAAACAAGCTGAAAATGTTTCAATTGAAAAATTCACCTTGATTCAAGAAAATCAAAACTTAAAGGATGAAATGAACAAGCTGAAATCTATAGTAGATAAGTTCACCTTAAGTTCAAACAAACTAAATATAATCCTTGAAAATCAGAAAGCTATATATGATAAGGCTGGACTTGGTTATAAACCCCTGAAGAAACAAAAGTTTCTGAAGGATATTTATGTAAATTATTCAAGTAACAAGTCTACAAATATTACTTGTTTTAAATATAAAAGAATAGGACATAAATCATACACATGTCTTATTAACAAACATGCAAACACAAAGAAAATATGGGTTCCAAAAGGAACCATTCTGACTAACCTGAAAGGACCCAAGAAAGCTTGGGTACCTAAGACAGAAACGTGACCTTTGCTTGCAGGTGTGTCTAGCATCCCAAGAAAGAAACAGGAAATGGTATCTTGACAGCGGATGCTCGAGACACATGACTGGTGATGAATCACAATTCATCACGCTTGATGCTAAGGATGGAGGGATGGTCACCTTTGGAGATAATGGCAAAGGAAAGATCATCGGGATAGGTAACATTGGTATCACTCCCTCCAAATACATTGAGAATGTTTTATTAGTTAAAGGTTTAAAGCATAACTTACTTAGCATTAGTCAATTCTGTGATAAAGGGTATAAAGTAAGTTTTGAATCATCTGTTTGCATTGTGACAAGTCCTATTAACGATGGCATTAAATTTATAGGACATAGGCATGGCAATGTTTATATGGTAGACTTGAATGATTTAACTAAATTAGACATGCAATGCCTAGTTTCTTTAAATGCTAAAATAAATGAGACTAGTTGGCTGTGGCATCGTAGACTTGCACATATTAGCATGCATTCTCTTTCAAAATTAATTAAAAAGGATTTAGTTCTCGATTTGCCAAAACTGAATTTTGAAAAGGATAGAATTTGTGATGCATGCCAATTAGGTAAACAAACTAGAGTATCATTTAAATCCAAAAATACTGTTTCAACTTCTAGACCTTTAGAGCTCTTACATATGGATTTATTTGGACCAACTAGAACCACTAGTCTAGGAGGAAAACGATATGGATTTGTAATAATTGATGATTACTCTCATTTTACTTGGATTTTTTTTTTAGCTCACAAAAATGAAACTTTTCAAATTTTCACTAAATTTCATCGAAAAGTCACTAATGAAAAAGGGTTTTCAATTCAAAATATTAGAAGTGATCATGGAACAGAATTTGAAAATCATGACTTTGAAAATTTTTGTGATGAAAATGGAATTGGCCATAACTTCTCTGCTCCTAGGACACCCCAACAGAATGGGGTAGTTGAAAGGAAAAACAGAACCTTAGAAGAAATGGCCCGTACCATGCTTTGTGAAAGCAACCTTCCAAAATATTTCTGGGCGGAAGCAATTAACACAGCATGTTACATTGTGAATCGTGCTTTAATTAGACAATTCTTAAAGAAAACCCCCTATGAACTTTGGAAAGGAAAAAAATCAAATATTGCATATTTTCATGTTTTTGGTTGCCGATGTTTTGTATTAAATAATGGTAAAGAAAAACTTGGTAAATTTGATGCAAAATCAGATGAAGCAATCTTTCTAGGTTACTCCTCCACTAGTAAAGCATTTAGAGTGTTCAACAAAAGAACTTTAGTAGTTGAGGAGTCCATACATGTTGTCTTTGATGAATCTAACGATCTTCCTTCAAGGAAGAATGAGGGTGTTGATGATGCAGATCCACTAATAGAAGGTATGAAGGAGATCACTCTGAAAGACTCAGCAACTCCAGAAGACAAGGATCAAGAAGTCAAACAAAATGAGAAAGGTGAAGAAATTCAAGAACAACCTCAAGGTACAAATGACTTACCCAAGGAATGGAGGTATGTTCACAACCACCCTAAGGAGTTAATAATTGGTGATCCTATGCATGGGGTAAAAACCCGTTCTTCACTTAGAGATGTACTTAATCATTGTGCATTTATATCTCAACTTGAACCTAAAACTCTTGAAGAAGCTGAGAATGATCATAACTGGATTAATGCTATGCAAGAAGAACTTAATCAATTTGAAAGAAATAATGTTTGGACCTTAGTGAAAAGACCTAAAGATTATTCAATAATTGATACAAAATGGGTCTTTAGAAATAAATTAGATGAGCATGGAAATGTAATTAGAAATAAAGCAAGACTGGTTGCTAAGGGATATAATCAAGAAGAAGGAATTAATTTTGATGAAACCTTTGCACCTGTTGCTAGATTAGAAGCCATTAGACTTGTACTTGCTTATGCTTGCTTTATGAAATTCAAACTATTTCAAATGGATGTTAAAAGTACATTTTTAAATGGATATATTTCTGAAGAAGTATATGTAGAACAACCCCCTGGATTTGAAAATCATGCTTTTTCCAATCATGTCTTTAGATTAAATAAAGCTTTATATGGTCTAAAACAAGCACCTAGAGCTTGGTATGAAAGGCTAAGCAAATTTCTACTAAATAATGGTTTCTCAAGAGGCAATGTAGATACAACCCTATTTATTAAAAGAAACCAAAATGATATGCTAATTATACAAATTTATGTTGATGACATAATTTTTGGGTCTACTAATGAATCCCTTTGTCAAGACTTTGCTAAGCTTATGCAGGGAGAGTTCGAGATGAGCATGATGGGAGAACTCACCTTCTTCCTCGGACTCCAAATCAAACAATCAAAAGAGGGAATCTCCATCACCCAAAGCAAGTACACCAAAGAACTACTCAAAAGATTTGGAATGGAGAACTGCAAACCAATTGGCACACCAATGAGTCCCTCAAGTAAGCTTGACAAGGATGATGAAGGTAAAAGCGTAGACTTAAAATACTACAGAGGTATAATTGGCTCATTATTGTATTTAACTGCAAGTAGGCCTGATATCATGTTTAGTGTTTGCTTATGTGCAAGATATCAATCTAATCCTAAGGAATCTCATTTGAATGCTGTTAAAAGAATCCTTAGATACTTAAATGGTACACAAACTATAGGGTTATGGTACTCTAAGGACTCACAAATTAATTTGTTAGGATATTCTGATGCTGATTTTGCTGGATGTAAATTAGATAGAAAAAGCACAAGTGGAACTTGCCAATTTTTTGGAGTAAATCTAATCTCATGGTTTAGCAAGAAACAAAATTCGGTGGCACTGTCTACGGCTGAGGCTGAATACATTGCAGCCGAAAGTTGTTGTGCTCAAATCTTGTGGATTAAGCAACAACTAGAAGATTTTGGAATCAAACTTAATGAAACACCAATAAAATGTGATAATACAAGTGCCATAAATCTATCTAAAAATCCAATTCAACACTCAAGATCTAAACATATTGAAATAAGACATCATTTCATAAGAGAACATGTTCAAAACAAAAATATAATTTTTGAATATGTTTGCACTGAAAATCAATTAGCCGATATCTTTACAAAGGCCCTTAGTGAGGATAGATTTTGTGAAATTAGGAGAAATCTAAGAATTCTAGATCCATTTGTCTGAAATTTCTCAATTTCTAAAGAATAGATGTCAAAAACTCTTAGAGCTCAATTTTCAACATCTATCCTAGTCCCAAAAGCTCAGATTTATCACTCTAATAACTTATCTTTGAGCAAAATTCTTTCTCTCAAAATTTTGAATTTTTCTGGAATTTATTTGTATTTTTCCTGAATTTCTGAACTTCATGAGTCGACCCCCATGAGTCGACTCAATGGCAAACTTGTAAATCCCACAAACTTCCCACGGGCTCATTGTTTTTAAACGGGAAACCCTGTTCGTGAGATGACTCATCTTCTCATCGTCTTCCTTCCGAAAGCCGTTCTTTCCAACTCTTTCTTGCTCCAAAACCAAGGATCAATTCTGAGGCAATTCTCCCTCCTACTCTCCATCAAAAATCGCCTCCTTGGAAAAGAGATTTCTCGTGATTTCTCGCTTTGCTTGGCGCGGGTGGAACGTGCCCTAGAACTTCACCGTTCATTCAAAATTCGCTTCTTTTCTCCTCCAAAATCTCTCTTTATTCTCTTGTGATCCCTCCTCCACTGAATTCAAGTCTCCTTGTCTGCTACTTTATTGGATATGGCTCCAAAGATGAAACTTCCCCAAAGAAGAAAATCAATCCGTGAGCCTGAAGAAGTTGTCCGAAAGAAAAGGCATGCTCAGTCTTCCAGTGTTTCCGATCCAGTTTCAGTACCTGCTCAAGGTCCCTCTCAATCCTCCATAAGCCCCAGTGTAAATCCTCTTTCTGATAGAAAAGTAGAAACCGGGAAAAATATAGATTTTCGGTTCTTTGAGAAAGAAGGCTTTACTTTTGCTACCAAGATCAAAAATCAAGGATGGGAACTTTACTGCTCCCTTAAGGAAGTCACCTATGTTGATCTAGTCAGAGAGTTCTACCAGAACCTAAATTATGGAAATGGGTCAGTGACTTCAACTGTAAAGGGAATTGACATATGCTTGGATTCTAGGATATTGGGAGAAATACTTCAGTTGCCTAGTGAAGGATACTCATATATGGAACTCCCAATTAAAGAAGAAGGGATCAGAATTATCTTAGGAGAAGCTTTTTCAGGAAGTTTAAACAAATTGGAAGCAAAGCTATTATCCATTGAGATGAGGGTCCTGCATCAGATTGTAACAAAACTCTTCTTTCCTAGGAGTGGTAGACATGACTTACTGTCTGGCAGAGATGTATGTGTCATGTTTCATATCATCACTCAGACCCCCCTAAACCTCCCTGCACTTATGATAGAGGCCATGAGAGAAACTTTGAACAGATCCAAGGCACACTTGCCTTATGGTATGGCCCTTACTAGAGTATTTAGGAGGTTTGAAGTTAGCTGTGAGGGGGAGGCACCTACCAAACTCTCACATGTGGACACTTTCAACCAACACAGCCTGCATCGAATGGGAATTACAAAGACTGTTGGTGGTTGGATCAAGGGCTCTGAAGAAAGAACTGAAACAAGAGCTGAAGACAGAACTGAAGGCAGAGTAGAAGAAGAAGGTCCATCTTCTCCTATACATGATTTCAGGGCAGCTTCACCAGATACTCAGTTCATTCCTGATACTGAGGCTGGCCCTTCTGAGTTTACTAGGAAGCCCACACCAGTGTATCAGCCAGAGAGCAGAGCACCTCATTCAGAGTTCAGACTGGCTGACGATCAGATCGAGCATATTTCACAGCGTGTGGCTTCTTTGCTGTCTAGCCAGTGGAGTAGTACTTCTTTTGCACCTGGAGCTACCTCTTCTGATCAGACCATTACTCCCCACATCTCCACTGTATTTCAGATGATTTCAGATCAGTCCGTTAGGATACAGCAGCTTGAGGACACAGTCTGGAGATTGACTGGCAGAGTTCTTGACTTGCAGGGGCAAGTCCTTGCATTGGCCCATCCCCAGCCACAGGAGTCTACTATTGAGGTCACAGACCTCACTGCAGAAGCTGGCAGGCTCAGAGGAGCACTAGAAGGTGGATATGAATTACTGAGGAAAGAGATCCGAGGATCGAGTGAGCATGCTACCACCCAGTTCACTGCTCTACTTCAATCTGTTTCCAGAGCACTGAACGTACTTGATTCTATCAGACTCATGGTATCAGCCCTAGCATCTCAGCATTCTCAGCCACCCAGTTCATCTCGTTCTCCTACTCGTGGTAGAGGCAGACGGGGTAGAGGACGCACTTCTGATCCATCATCTCCTCACCCTATATCTGATGACTCCGATCATTGACTTATCTTGATCTTTACTAGGTTCTAGGAGTTAGTATCTTGTTCTAGGATCTATACCTCGGGGCCATGTATTGACAATTAGCTGGTTGAATTTTATTTTTAAGAACTATGTATTGAAACAATTATGATATTAATGGAATCATCTTTTACCTATATTTCTACCTCTTTGTAATGATCATATGGTTATATATTTTCTTCTTTGAAATATTGTCTTCTCCTTGTTGTTGTTTGCTGTTGATAATTGCTATATTAAGGGGGAGCAAACATCTGTGAAAAACTCTAAAGAGGAAGATATTAAAGAATATTTCAGAAAAAGAAAAGGAAGAGTTAACTATGTTTGATGATGTCAAAAAGAGGAAGAAATTAAAAAATATTTCAGAAAAAGAAAAGGAAGAGTTAACTATGTTTGATGATGTCAAAAAGGGAGAGAAATTAAATAAAAACAAAAATTGAAATTAGACAAAAAGCAAAACCCTAAATTATGAGAAAAAGGGAGAGAAATTAAACAAAAACAAAGATTGGAAGATTAAAATAAATATTGGAGAAATTAAACTAAAACAAAGATTGGAAAATTAAAACAAATATTGGAGAAATTAAATAAATATTGGAGAAATTAAATAAATATTGGAGAGATTAAAACAAATATTGGAGAAATTAAACAAAAACAAGGATTGAAAGATTAAACAAAACTTTGAGAAATTTGGTATCGAAATTTGGTATCAGACAGAACTTAAACAAAAAGTTATCCATCAAAAGCAAAATCATAAGTACAATGCAAATGAGTATTTTTTTTATATGCTCTGATATATTTCAAAATTCAAACTTGCTCTGATACATCTTTTGAAATTTTATTCACCTTGATACATCTTAAGAAATTTGTTTTACTCTGATACATCCTACAATTTCTTTTAACTTGCTCTGATACATGATAAAATTTAATCCGATACAGTGAGAAAGTTTCTCTGATATATATTTTTTTTTCTCTGATACAGTGTGAAATTTTCTCTGACATTTGCTCTAATACACTGTGAAATTTTCTCTGATATATTATAAAATTTTCTTGCTCCGATACATTATAAAATCTTTTCTGATATCATTGTAAAAATTATTTTTCTTGCTCTGATACATTGCGAAAGTTATCTATCTTCTCTTACTCAAAATGATTTAATACCCTTTTCAAATCTTTAAGAAAATGGATAAACTATTTTTGTATTTATATTACATGCCAAAAGAATCATACTCTTTTCAAGCATATACACCTATAATGGATTCTTTTGAAATTAATGCATTAACATAAGTATTTTTGTTCAAATATTTTGTCATCATCAAAAAGGGGAAGATTGTTGCTCCTAGATTGATTTTGATAATTACAAAGCAGATTGAAGGGACACAAATAATTTTAAAATGAAAAAGTCCTTATGCTCTTCAAGGGCAAAATCATAATTTCACTAAAATTCTGATTTGATAGTACCATTTGGTAGAACAAATGATTTGAAATCTATTGGTGAAAATTTCATTGTGTTTGGACTTATATTCTTGAAGTTATGAAGGTTTGAAGTGCATGAGTCGACTCATGAGTCAACTCATGGCACTGTGAGCTGATTGGCACGCAAAATTTCTCCTTGGCACGCTAGTTTTCTGGCTTGGCACGACCTGTGAGTCGACTCATGAGTCGACCCACAAGGCATGAGTCGACTCATGAGTCGACCCCTGCTAATTTGAGCCAAGAAATTCCAGAAAAGCATTCTCTGATTTTTGCAACAGAGGTCGACTCATGAGTCGACCCCTGCGACGGAAAATGTCAGCAACGGCTATTTTTTTGCCCATTTTAATTGCCATTTATGCTTCCTAAAAATCCTCTAACGGCTCTTTATCTACCTAAATTATTTTCTCTTGCTTCTAATGCTACAAAATGCTTTAAATGGTGAAAGAAATTGCAGATTAAATAGCGGATCAAACGTAAAATCAAAAGAGACGAGGAGTAGAGAAAGAGAGAGAAGAATAGAAGAAAGGATCCGAAATTTGCAAGAAAAATCCTGAGATCAACGAAAAATCCTAAAAGAAAAAGAGAGAGGATCAACAATATACCAGTGAGATTGTGAAAGAGAAAAGTAAGATCTTTCAAGGAGAGAATTCTTCACGCCTATTGTTTCAACCTTGATCTAGAGATCGTTCAAAGCTTTTAAGAGATCTTCAATCAACAATCAACCTCTTCTCAAGCATTCAAGCGTTCATCCACTTTGAGAAAATCTGAAAAAGGGATTCTTCATTTGAGTAAAGCTTTTATTGTTATATTTGCTCATTTAAAGGAGCTGTTATTGTATTAATTTGTGCTCTAAATTTTCTAACTCTTTGTGAATTTTTGTTCTTGTTTTTGGAGGATTTCCAAAACAAGGAAAGGTTGATCCGAACCTGAAATCGGAGTGTTTTGGGTTTACTTGTACCCGAGAAACAAGTGATCTAGCTTGGGATAGCTAGTGTCAGAGTTTTCGACGTTTTGTATTCGGGTTGAATACAAAGGATAGTGGATTGAAATTCTCAAGTAGGATCTTGGAGAGTGGATGTAGATGCAAGGTTAGCACCGAACCACAATAAATCCTTGTGTTTGTGGTGTGCTTTATCTCTTCACTTTATTTCTTTATTATATTCTTGCATTCCTGATTTAGGTAATTAATATTGAATTAAAGTCTTTGTTTTGATCTTCATAAGTAATCTGTTGGGCTTAAAATTTTTTAGAAACCCAATTCACCCCCCCTCTTGGATTGCATAGCTGGGCAACAAGGGGCAAAATGGTAATTTTAAAATTTTTTCAAAATTACTATTTTACAGCAGAATTATTAATTAATCTCATTAATTAATACTAATTAACCCTACACTAGGATCTAAATATGATACAACAGCATGCATTTAAATTTGAAATTCAAATTTGAATCAGTAAACGTTTTACAGTACTGTGTTCAGAACACATCACCTTTTACGGGTAGTCGATCATCGCAATCTGATCACCGTCGGAGGGCTCTGATCATCACGTCACAGCCACCCAACTGTCTGGCCTCTGTGGATCGTCCATACGAAGCTCCCGTCTGATCAGCTCCTCACGAATGCTAGTTCGTGATTTCACCCTTTTGATGGCAGATGTTGATCGAACTCCTTCGATCGATGTGTGCCGACTTCTCAGAAACTCCGGATCGTCTGCACAGTTACTTGAGAGGCTGATGGATCTCTCTCTGAAATTTGGTGGACTCACGACACTCGTGGCACACCAATCTCACTTCCCGAACCCTAGGTAGAAACCCTAGGGTACACACCAAAAACCCTGCGCCCAATTTTCTCTCTTTTCTTTCTTTTTCTCTCGGAAGGTTTTGGACCTTCACCTTGTGCAGAAGCCTTCCTCACGCCCCAAAGTTTCTCTCCTAATTTTTCTACGCACGTCCCACCTTTCTCCTCTTTTTAAAACAACGTCGAACGTGTCTTATCCGCGTGAGAGGATAAAGACAAGAGGTTACACATTTGAATTCAAATCAAATTTGAATTCAAATGGAAACCAACTTATCCCTATCCTTTTAGGTGTGAGAAGAGAAGGGGCGTGGCTCTTTGTGCATGGAAAAAGTTTCACGAGAAATCTTTTTCTCGTGTAAGTAATGTGGCGCACAAAATGGATAAGGATGAAAGGGCAAGTGATAAGTTATCCATTCAAATTCAAACATGCTTTGAATTTGAATGGCTAACTAATTATTTTATCCATCCATATGGCGCACAAATGAGGACGTGGGGAAGGGTTTTGTGTGAGAAAAATTTCACGAGAAGTTTCTTCTCGTGAATTCAAATGGGTGCAAGGAAGTTGGGTGACGCAGGGAATTTAAAACAAGGTGGTTTGATTCAAATTGAGCCAACCTAGTTTAAAATAGGTTGAGCACAATTAGACCAAATTAAACCCAACATAATTAGGCTTAATTAGGCTTAATAAAATCCTAATCAAATCAGGAATTAACTAAATCTAATCCCTGATCAAATCAGGGACTAAACCACCTTAGCGATTAGGTCAACATTTAACCTAATCGGGTCAATCCAAACTGAATCCAATTCAATTGAACTTGATCCAAAAATAATTACTCAATTAAATTGAGTTAATTAATGATTAAATCACTAATTAAACCTCTCATAAATATTGAGTCCAAATCTGATGGGCAATCAGGCATCAGAGACCATCGATATGAAACCCTGATCAAAGAGTTCAAATTTCAAATTCAAAATTTAAAATTCAAAATTTTGACCCCGGTACCCAAAATGTGTGGAACTCATGATTAGAGAATCCTAATTCTCAATCATAGAGTCCCAGGTAGATAAGACTCATAATCAGCCATCAGATCAGAAAGGAACCTCTAATGTGTGTGACCCCGCAGGTTCGAACCTAAGCCGGTAGCACAGGAACTCATTTCTGTACTAATCGAAGTGACCATCTAACAATGGTACCTGACGATCGGATAGGTCGAATAATCACAATCGCAACATTCAGAACCTACGTGAATATGGTTACCGTATAATTCATCCCTTTTGACCCCTGTATTTAGGATGACTCAGGGTTAAACTGTCAACCCTGATGATATCATCCGAATCGTGCTCAACTCAATTAGTCCTGTGACTCCTCACTAGGACTACCCTGGCCAAGGTTTTGCTAAATTGAAACACGACTGTACACAGCTCCTAAACTGGAGTGGTCAATCCCATCTTGACACACGCACCGACAAGTCAAGTACTTGACTACACCCAGCAACCTTCCGTCACTGAATTAGAAATTCAGGTAGTCCAGTGCCTAAGTGCAGTGAGTTGCTTGCAAGTCACCGTGGCGGTCTCAGGTCGGAGGGATATTTATACCCATATCCCATCGGAGCAAATCTTGACAGCAGAAATAGCTCCGGAGTTGGTCACGTTCAGTGCAGATGTACCATTACATCTCACCTGTATGCCATACCAGTGTCTCCACACTCTTTGGTTATGAGGACAACCAACCCATATGGCACACAATGACCTATGCTCGATAAATATTGTCGTCCTTGGTAACAACGTATCATTTGGTCGCGAACATGTTTAAGGACTAAACGACAAATCCTCCTTTGTCGAGTCTAAATAGTCCTAAGGACTTCACCACAACACAGGAGTTCATTAGAAGATGAAACATTTGTGATAAAAAAATACTAAAATAATTTTTATTTATTTATAATTCATGTACTAATACAAAAGGAGCACAACCGTCAACAGGCTGATGATTGGCTTTGGGACACTATTCCCAACACTCCTTAGGATCTTCCTGAGCACCCCTTTGGTGATCAGGTTAAGATGATGATAAAGACTTGATAAAAATATTGCCATTGACTTTGGATGAGACCTCATCGGGATCTTTTCAAGCATCCCATTAGTGATCGGATTAAAATGATGACAATGACTTGGCAAGATTTGTTGCCAAGGAGCGAATTTGGATTGACTTTCGATATTGCAACTTTGGATATAATGGCTCTAAACCAAGGTTTAAACTAAGGACTCCTGCTTTACCACTAGCTCAGTCCATCGATCAAACCGATGACCACACTGGCCAGACAGACGACTGACCCCAAAGACAAATTAATCAATTAAGAGACACATAGGAAAATAATTCCTTTCACTAAAAGAGGGTTTCTTACAAAAGTTCATTATAAAGAAAAAGAAATGCAAGTACAAGTTCAGTCTAGATCCTTGGGAATGGGCTTGATGGCAGGAATGGCAGCTTGCTTAGCGGGAACCTTGGTGACATTCTTGGTGGCAATTCTAGGCCCAAGAGTGGAAGCTTCAGCAACTAAGGTAGGCCCATCATCGTTAGTGTCATCGCTCAGATCCAACTTTGGGAGCATTCGACTCACATGCCTCTTGCAAGCCTAGAAGATGTACTTATAGGCTACTGAGGAGCCCTCAGCAATCTCATTCTTGAAGTCTTTCAAGGCCTCGAACTTGTCAATGGCCTTGAGCTTAGCCTTGGTGACAGCCTTCACCTTTTCCTCCTTGGCTCGGGCCTCAACTAGTTGCATCTTGTCCTCGGCAACCTTGATTGCTATTTCACCAAGCTCTAGGGTTTCTTCTAATTTGGCCACCTTTCATCAATGCTCCTCGGTGGCTCCACATTTGATGGCCATGAATCCCTCCAAGGCCTCGACTCTCTCTCGAACAGCCAAGAGCTTGAACCTGGCTTGAGAAGCTACTTCTTTGACTGCCTTCTTTGCCTCTTTAGCAGTTTATCTCGTCTCCTTAATGGTCTACCTTGTCTCCTCGGTGGCCATTACTTAGACCTCAGATGCCCTAAGCTTCTTCTCTAGCAAGAGCTTTACTCAGTTAAAACCAATGAAGCCCTTACTGAGGATGGTGACATCATGCGCTAACTGCACATGAAAAGCAAAGTTACCAATCATAAATAAAAGTTGAAGATAAATGCAAATGATAAAAAACTTACCTCAAGGAGGCCGACACAGGAAGTACCAATGACCTCATCCAAAGGCCTTCGTCTTCAATTAGTTGATCAATAGAAAAGTCATCTTCACCAACTCCCAAGCGAGCTGGTGGTTCTAGAGTATGGAGTCATCCCTCCGCACTCTCCTCACTATGGTGATGTACCCTTCTTCTGTCCCGAATGAGAAGGGGCCCGCTTTGAACCTCGCTGACCTGCTCGATGCCACAAAGACAATGATAGTGAGGCTGGATGAGGTGGGGATTGTGTAAACGTCCAGCTGGCGGAGGTGAAGCATGAGCTGACTCCAGAGTCGTCAATGGGACAAATCATAGTGGCACATCGCAGCGGCACAATCACCACAAGCTTGTCCTCAATCTCCATCAGGTTGGCACTCGATGTCCCCATCGATGACGTCAGAGCTAGAGTAGGGATGGGAGTCCTTGGCTGGGACTTTGGCTTCTTTGATAAGGACTCTCCGCTCAAAGAACCTGACTTCCTTTTCAAAGCCAACTTGATGGATGAAAAGATCAGCCTCATCGGTGCAAAACTAAAGATAAAAAAATGATTAGCTCAAGTTCTAATTGTAACTAGAAAAAGTTTCTAAGTCAAAGAAAGACGTCAACCATACCTTGAGAAAACTTTAGACTAATGCCAGCATAGTAGAGATTTTGCTCAGTCAATAGCTCCTTTAGCTTTAGTACTTCAATATCAAGCAAGACTTCAGTAATCTTCTTCATCCCTGGAAAGGATGAATTTATCCTTATTCAGGGATAGATGAGGATCACCTCAGATCAGACTAAATCTCTAGAGCAGATTTGAGGACATAAAAAAGAAATGACTTTTTTCAGTCGTGGACCGAAGAGGATAGTCCATTAATAAACTTGCACCCTATTTGAGAGGAGAAGTACTACCATCCTTTCTCATAGAGATACTTCTTTAGAGTGAATAATGCTCTGAAGAAATAGCACACTAGGATGATGTGGGCCAGCTATAGAGGATAATTAAAATGATGACCATCCGAGTTGAGTTCGGAGTGATATAGATTGGAAGTATTCTATAAAAATTAAGAATGTTGCGGATAATAGGATAGAGAAAATATGGAGATCGACTTAGATGAACTCCTCATATAGGGTGACTCAGCCCCTCGGGACATCAATTGCATGACCATCCTGATCAGAAACTTTTAGTTGGAAGGCTGAAGACATTGAAAGCTACGAACAAAACTTTCTGAGGTCGTCCTTAGTAATGATTGATTCTTTGTTGCTTAGACCCCAAAAATCTCCAAACCCCCATACAGGGTTATTCGTGCTTCAAGGTTCGAAGATCCGATGCCTAGCTGAAGAGTCAACCTCGATGGTGGTCCCAGAAGCATCCTCGAACCTTGTCTGGGGAGGTGCCAACTAAAAATCTGGGCCACCATGAGGGTTTTCACCCTTAAACTTACTGCTATCAAAAGACATGGAAAGAGAAAAAGCTACTAATAAAACTGAAGAAACAAAGGGAAAAAACAAGACTGAACCAAGAAAAAGAGAAAAAACCTAGTCCGAAACTGACAAAAAAGCAAGAAAAATAAAATGAGATGGAAGGACCCACCAGAAGATGGAGTTTGGAGATCATCGATACCAGAGAAGATGATGGCAACTGAATACTCTCCCTCCAGCGACTACAATGGTAGGAGAACAGCTGGCAAGAGAAACAAAAATTCAATAGAAACAAAATAGAAGGAAAGCGATAGAGGAAAGGTCTATTTATACCACTCACCAATGATCTGGATTCAAGCACTTTACTATTAGATTTTGACATGCGACACATATCAAAGCCTCCAAATTGCACCGCCCTCTAATTGAGCCACGTAGATCGATCCATGAAGCATAGTGCAAGCCTACCAATGTCCAATACATGGCAAATCCTAATGGATCTGGAAACGATCTCCGAATCTTCTTTTTTCAAATCATTGTGGTACAGTGCATCAAGCCATCCATCCCTCATAATTACAGCAGAAATGGCAAAGTGGTGTATTAATGAGATCCTCGAGATTTTATCTATAGAATATTGTGGGATAAATGCTTTGAGGAGAAGGTCAGATTGATCAGTAACCAAGGACCAATCTTGGGATCAACTACTTTCTTCGTCTGAAACAATAAAACCACTTCAAACTCGAAAGTGGGGGTAAGTGTTGTGAAGATTATCCACCATCTAATCCGATCTTTCTTTCCTTGGGTCATGACTGAGCACTCACCAATGACTCACCAAGACAATCATGGGGAGAGTCAAAAAACCAAGGGGCAACGACTTCATATCCTTAGTTCTATCTAGCCCCCAGCTCGGATGACTACCAACCCTAAGGTTAGGATCTTATTGAGAACGAGAAACAAGAACCCATGATAGATGAAGGGGAAGATGACACCTTAAGCACTACTATAAAACCTCAACCTCATACCAACCTCAAGCGGCTAGCATATTCAACCTGTGGACAATTAATTGGAATCCTCTAACAACTTTCAGAATATGGACACCACCTACTATTGACATCCATAACTAACAATCTTGATTTATAGGTTAGTGGATAGATGCTCTATCCTAACGATCTAGTAGATCATGGCCTAATGACCTAGGGAGCTAGCATCTAATGGCCTACTAGATTCAGACGTAATGACCTATAGCTCCATCTCTATATAAAAAAGTAACTAGGAGACTCTCAAATAAGTTCTACTCCAAAGAACAACTCATGCTCTTACTCTCTTTTTTTTTTATTTTTCTCTACTGTTCTCAAATTTCGACTGACTTAAACATTGGAAGGTCCTCTATCGAAGAACTCTTGGCATGAGTGGATTTTTTTTGCAGATTTCTCTTGGTGTTCTAGTCCTCGAATCTCCATTGAGCTCTCAAGTCAGAAGGATTCCTGCCTCAGCCACATTCACCTCCAATCGGAGTCCTGCAGCAACAATTATTAAGCAAAAATCTCTCATTATTAATATTAGTATCCACACAATGAATGGAGAACTCCATGTAAATTAAATTTTCAAGCAGAACTCCCATCATTAATACTAGTATCATTAGCATTAGCCATATACGATGCATATGGCACATTTTTCTCCATTTAAACTACTTTTTAAAGTGTAATATGACAATGTATCAAATTGTAATAAATAGAGACTTAAATAGCCAAACATTTATTGCACATTGAGTAGTGTACTTTAATGATGGCCCCAAGGTTTGGTTTTTTCTTCATTGTTCAATTATTTTTTGAAATGCAATGTGAGAGTGTAATAGATTAGGATAAATAGAAGATCTCAATAGCCAAATTTTTGGTGCATTTTAAATAATGACTTTATTGATGGTCGAGTGCATTGATACTATCATTACTAATATCTATTCAGTGAATTTTAATAATGACTAAGAATATTAATATCGGCATCCATGTGACAGAGAGCTTTGTGCAAGCTAGGCCTCCACTTTAGATATGTATGATGGATAATAGATTAGAAAAAATTTTAGTTATAGTTTTCATTGGAGTCCGTATTTAAATTACATACAAGTGCAATATTATGGTAACTCAGAAAAATCATTTAAAAAAACTAATTCACCATCTTTCATTACTCATATTGGTTCATTATATGAAACAGTTCATGGAGCGAATTTAAAGGGAGCAATTAGTGACTTTCTAAGCTACATTTTTGGGCTTCTCTAAATATTTTTCTTTAGATAATTAAACTATAGCAAACAAATAGCCTCGGTGATATATATTTTATTACAATACTGAATAATTATTACATATAATTACTCTATATTATTATTATATAGAATAATTACATATAATTATTATAATATAATTATGATTACTATTTGATGTTATAATAATATGCCTTATTATAATAGAATTATTTTTTAATATATTTATTAAAATAATTATTATAATATTGAATATTGGTGATTGAAAAGTAACAAGAAAAATCCTCTAAGACCTGCTTCCAATTACCATAGATTTTGTAATTGGAGTTGTGCGATTTCGATTACAAAAATTAATGTGTCCTTTTTTGCAGTTGAAATGCAGCCTGAAATCATAATTTCAAGCATTTGAATAGTTGCTTTGGAAACTGTAATTCAATTGCAGCATTTTAACTATGACTGCCTAATTACTAGCAAATAAATATCTTATGAAATTTGTAGGGATGGTAATGGATCCAAAGTGGGTCGAGTAGGCTATATCCGTACCCATCTTATAAACAAAAATTCTATATCTATATGCATCCCATACTTGCCTTGTATCAGGTCAATTAGAGATACGGATCAGATATATAAGAGGAGTTGGTCATATGAGGTTAAGCCAAATCAGGTACATATAAATAATATAAGATCATTATAATTTTGAAAGAAAAATATATATTAAGGTTATATCAGATCAAGTTTGGATTGAGGCATACTATTATCCATATTCGATCTGAACCTGCTTCGAATATTTTTTTTAGAACTCGTACCCATCTTGGTTCCAATTAGATCGGATAAAATGCATCCTATTCAGATCGGATCGAGTCAATGACCCGACAGGTCAGCTAAAATTGCCACCTCTAGAAATTTGGGACTACTCAGATAGATTCGAGTTGCAGCCAAGGCTACAAGGAGAGAGATAGCCAACTAACTTGGCTTGAATTTGACCTAAATGTTTGGATTTGGATTAGATAAGCAGCTCAATGATCTACTAGGTCAGGTTTGATTATAAATTTAAGCCTGGAATATTATTAGGTTATATATGGATTTAGATTGGTCTACATTCTAAAACTCAAAGCTCAATCTTATGCATAACAATTATTTTGTTCTCTTCATAGCAAATTCGAGTATCCAAATTGTAGCCTGCCTTGTTCTATCAAATACATGTATATCGGATACTATTTGACTACATGAAATTCATCTCTTTGAAAGAAAAAAAAATGACCACAGTAACTAGGAGGCATGCCCAGAGTCATCCTCCAACTAATAACTATCAAAATTGATCTCTAATAGTAAGCCAAGGGAGGTCGGATGGAGTGCCAACTTTGTTATCCTACACGTATTTCTTTTTTCAAAATCTGATTATCATCTATTAAGCAAGTTTTCTACATTTTACAATTAGGATGTCTTTATCTATTAAAATAGATCAAGATGAGAATATTGGATATACACTGGCCAAATCTGCTACAAGAAAAGTTGATTACAAGTATGGGTTAACTTTGCAAATGATGAGGAATCAAATGGAAAAATTTCAGCTAATTATAATTATTGTAAGAAAAAGTTATCTGGGAGCTGTAATAGGGGAACTTCACATCTAGAAATTCATTTGGGTTTGTCTATATTATTAAGGAGCAAAAAAAGGAAAACTTGATGCAAAGCAACTAGGGCTGGAAACGGACTGGGCCACACCCCTACTCGAACCTGTCCCAAAATAATTTTTTGGGCTTCAATCGGACTTAGGCCTAAAAATATTTTAAAATTTAAAGTTCGGTCCGAATCCAATTGGACCGGCCCAAGCCCCAGCTCGAGCCCAAGACTTGGCCTGAAACCCCTCTATCTCTCTCTATTTCTCTCTCCTTCCTCTATCTCTCTCTTTTGAAACTTCCATAGCTCCCTTTCTCTTTTAGGTCGCTGGCTCTCTTCTCCCCTCCTCTATCTTCTTTGACATGCCGTGCCTACATAGATCAGGACCGCCACTGGAGCGGCGAGGAGGACAACTCAAAGACACAACACACAATAGCATCGTGGTCGCTAGTGAGGTTGTAGGTGAGGAGGTAGATCGCGATGACCACCGCCATTATGTTTATCGCTCGGAAGTACTTGGTCTCGGTCTCATCCTCCACCATTGCTGCAAAGGCAGGGGACTTGCAGAGGAAGAATATGGTGGCGGTACAGACAGTGATGGGAACAATGACGAGCATGAGGAAAGTGGCTAGGTCATTGCCGAAGAGGATGGATGAGAGGTCTGTGAAGACGACAATGCTCAGACTCGACGATGAAGGCTTTAGAGTGGCTGACCGACGTCCAGTGATGGAGGTGGAGAGAAGAACTTAACCCTAGAAGGCAGTCGGTGAGACTTTGCCTCGATTTGAGGAAACGAAGAAGAAAAAGCAAATAAGAAAATGAAATGGGCTCGAGCTTGTAGTCGGGCTCAGGCCGGACCAATGATAGGCCTGAGTCCATTCCAAAAATGAAATAGACTATATCTGAGCCTAAATCTGGCTTAATTTTGTTTGGACCTAGCTCGAAGCTTGACCGACGGTCGGGCCAGTTTGAAGCCTATTGGGCCAGCCCAAGCCCATTTCCAGCCTTAAAAGCAACAAATCATAAACATGGGTATTAAAAAAAAAAATGACAAGTGAATAAGAATCTTTTGATTTCTTTTTAAGTTTCTTGAACATAAGAGGAATGCATAAACCACCAAATTTATTAATAAGGAGAAAGGAGAAAATACAAATCAGAATCACAATCTTGCACAATTAAGCTAGGTAAAACATAGAAGGAACCAACACACTACAATAATCTCGCATCTATTTGTTCCAAAACTATGTAAAACTTTTCAGGCTAGTGGGGTTACACGAGGTTGACCAGTGTCCATGTAATTAGTAGCTTGTCCCCAAATCATTGGAACCATTTTCTCCTTGTTTAAGAAGATCCAATTATTTCTTTCAAACCATCCGATATATCACTAACCATGCGATCCCAAGTGAACTGCCAAATTCTGTGTGTCTTTCTTTTTCATTCTCCAAGTGGTACAAAGCAAAACAAAAGATGAAGCATAATTAAGGGTGTGCAAATTGTTTGGTTAACGGAAAACCAAATTAAACCATTAATTATTTCAATATTTGATTTAGTTTTTTTTCTGAAAATTTCGGTTTTAATTTAAAATCGAATCAAAATTTTTTAATTAGTTCGGTCTTTGGTATTTAATTTGATAATTTTAATTAACCAAAAATTGAAATTATCTTGTCCCTTTCAATTTAATATTTATGTTTGGATTAAATATTATTTGAACTAAATGGTCCAGTTAGACGGTGCCAAATCCTACGGTAGATAACATGCTACGTTACCCCTTGTATTTGACCAATTTCTGATTGCACGCCATCTACCGTGCATCTACTCCATAAGAGAGGTTTTTGCTTTGAGTTTAGAGTAGTTTATTTTCAAATGTTAATATTCTGAGAACATATTTGTATAGATTTTGTACTTCTTTTTTTCTTTTTTTGAGTTCTCGTTTAGGTGAGTCAGATTGATATTATTTCTTTGGATGATATTCATGTTTAAGAGAACGTGTGACAAAATCTCAAAGTAATTTAAAAAAAATTATTTTTCATAATTTATTTAGTCTAATTTTGAATCAGACTCATTTATCATGTCCCTTTTAAATCATGGTCCACCTAGACTAAGCCCAAGTGTAATTCTGTAGCCCAAATAATGAAACTATTAAAAAATTTAATAAGCCCAAACAAAACCAAAAGCCCAACACAAAGAAGTCCAAAACCGAATTACCAAACCGAACTGAACCAAAATTATTTCGGTTTGGTTTATTTGGTTTTAAGCTATTTCGGTTCGATTTTTGATTCTACAAAATATAAGTTTAGAAGTTCGATTTTTCAAAACTTCGATTCGATTTAAACCACAAAAATCGAATGCACACCCATAAGCTTAATTCCTCTAATGTTCAAAGCTTGCAGTGCCGTGGAAAAATTATAACAACTAACCAGAATTTTAGATACTAATCCCTATTAAGTTCTGCATAAGGGGCAATCACCAAATATATTCCAATCTTTTTCAGTAGGTTTTTCCTTGTGTTCAGTTTTATCAGTTATCACCAGCCACATTGCAATTTTGATTTTAATTAGTGCTTTTGTCTTCCACAAACAAACGAAGAAAGGACATCTAAGATATCTGTTATTAAAAAAAACTCATACATTGACTTAGTTCGAATGGTTTCCCAAAAAAAAAAAAAAGAAAAAGGAGAGAGAGAGAGAGAGAGGAGAGAGAGAGAGAGAGAGAGAGAGAGACTTGGCTCAAAAGGTGGTGTTACATCTTTTGTTCCACTTATTAAGGACATGGCGCAGAATTACAGACTGTAAGCGATTCAATAAAACCTGCAATAACTCCTGTTTCTCTTAGGTGGCAGATCCAACGGTCTAAAAGTCTTGACATTCTAGGATTCCTTCTACTGGACTATGAACTAACGATCACATCCTTCTTCCAAGCTGAGATATAGAGATTGGGAAACAGCCACTTTAAAGCCAAATTATCAAACCGAGGATATTCCCACAACCTCAAAAGGAAAACAGCATCCTTTCAAGTTTTCGTGGTTTGCACTTGCATGCCAAAATTTCTAATTTTTTCAAGTAGACCCCAAAACTTAAAATTTATTTACAATATGACCCAACTGTCCATCTCTGCTAGGATTTGTGAACATGTGATTGTTATGTGAGATAAATTTAGACAAAATTCCATTATACTCTTGTTACCAGGATTAGAAAAGGAGTTATCTTTGGACAGAAATGGAAGGAGATCACGAGGCGATCATATGACTCCTTCCGATCCTCTTGTTTTTTTTTCTTTTTGAACAAGAGCTTCCCAATCTGATTGAGTCCAATGAAGAGAAAGAGAAGAGGATAATGGAAGGAGAAGAGAGGAATTTAGAAATTGCCCATGGCTTCAAGTATGTACTCCAATCAAAACTCCTTCCAAAACTCCAACCAAAGTTCCCATCATTTTAACAAATTTTTCAAGCAAGAACTCTCACAAATCTCTGAACCATGTTAATGCTAACAGGAAGAGGATGCAGTTTTTTTCAACAGTATAATCCTCCAACTTCACCACATTGGAGAGAGGTGATTAGCAAGTTGATACAAAAAAATAAAAAAATAAAAGAATGAAAACCAGCTTTGCAGATCAAGGAGAAAGTACTTGACATGGTGCCTAATTGCTTCTCAGATGGTCACAAGATATTTGTTGGCAATGAAATGAAGCACTGAGAAGTAAGATGGAAGGATTAATATGAAGGATTTCACTTTTTAAGCAGTCATACATGGAACCAAAGTTTAGATCTCGTGGGACAAGATTGTCTCAATTTTTCTATGAAACTGGAAGCGTCGCTATCCCACCCCATCTAGATACTAGAGATAGAAGATGTCCTAAAAACTCCTGATCAAAATGCTAAGATGCTAGCGGGATGTCTCTGTTCTAACACGTGAGATGATACCCTGTCTCAATATTCTGTGAAACGTCCCCTTGTATATAACAGTCAAGAGAGAGGTCAAATGTAACAATTTTTGAGAGTTATTCTATCAAATGTTACTTTTGCAAACCTATGATTAACAATTATGATATTTTAAAAATGCAACGAATAGGAATGTTTGCTTTTTGGTACTATGATGCTATGTCTCCCATCTAAAGACAAAAATGATGTGTTATAATTTTTCTAAAACCATGGAATCACATTTCAGCCGCTAGTGAACTAAAGGCTTTTTTGGGGTCCAAATATGTATACGGTAAATATTTGGAGTCTAAGTGTTACTATTGTAAACTTTTGGAGTCAGTCTGTAATATCTTAAGAATGTAGCAGATGCAAATGTTTGCTATCTGGTGTTAGCTATATCTTTAGCTTTCATATCTTTGATGTTTTTGAAATAATACAATCATATTTCAGCCATTAAAGCTGATGCTGAAGGGCATAGAATCACATTTTACTTTATGGAAGTAGGTAATGGAACGACTTCAGTTTATCAGCCGATAGTTAAGCGTATGCAGCTGATACTTGAGGGCAAACCGAATGAGTGAAGCTCAGCACAAATGAAATGTCCTAGATTGCTGATAGTTAACATCACACTCTACCACATACCAAAGATAACTAACATGTCGTGGATTCAGTAGAAATGAAACAAAATAACACTCAAACTACTGATACTTAAATTTTAGGAGCACAAATGAAACAAATTTAACATTCTGTACAATTAAGCTGCTAAAAATAAGTTGATACTAAGTATCTGCCCAACCTATTGATATTTTAGTCCTAAATATTCTGCAAACCAAATTAAGTTGGGGAAAGTGTTACATTCAACTGAAACATAACTGAAAGTGTCACATTCAACTAAAACAAATAGTTGAAAGTGTCACATTCAACTGAAACAAAAATATCACATTTCACGTTCACCATTACATTAAATTGTCACATCCATTGTTACGTTCAACCGTGCCATATACCAAAAGTATCACAAAGTGTATAAACGGTACCACAAATTATTACATCCAGCTGTACAAAATGGGATCACACGGTATGAGAAAAAAAAAGGAACAAAATGGTATCAAAATGACACAAAAGAGTATCAAATACTCCATGAAGGCCTTTGAGAGGTTTGAGTCTGACTTTTTGACGATGCTGCTACTGTTGCTGGTACTAATGCTGCTACTGAAGTTGCTCCTAGTGTTGCTAATGCTGCAGCTGCTGGTGCTGCTGATGCTGTTAATGCTGGTGGTGCTGCAGCCTAAGCTGTTACAACTCCGCTGCTCCTAAAGGCTGTTGTTGCTCTATATACTGGTTATTTAATGTGCAATATTGTCACCTCCATGCGTATCCTGGGACATCTTTACTTGTAATCTCAAAATGTCTCCGTGAGGTAATATTCTACTGTTGTGGTGGCACACTTGGATTTTTTGCAGCCTAAGAACTCAAACACAAGTAAACATTGACCAAAATGCACAATACACATTAACCCTAAAGCAACACATCTATGAGCAAGTAAATATGTAGCATTGCTTACCTTCTGATGAGATGTCCCCTTTCCTTTTTTTTCTAAACCTCCTCCCTTTAGCACCTAACCCACATGCTGCCTCAGCATTTTGGCTTGAAGAACCTTCTCTTTTTTGGGCCACTTATTTTCCAAGAGGTCTGCCCTTCTTAGGATCTTTGTATGGTCTGGCATTGTAGTCCTACTCAAGCAATTGCTACATTTAAGAGAGGACCCACTTCTTCTGATTCTATATAGGTCCTGCACATCATCATCCCCCCTTCTTTTGCACTTCCTTGGCTCACCAGTTGGCCTCCCCAATGGGGCTGTAGCTACTGAATCAAGTTGTGAGGACTTCTAAAACTGAATACCAGGCTTAATAACCAGCTCATAGGCTTTAAAGAACATATCCTTAGAGTACCATGGTCTACAAAATGCTCTACCTCCTTCTTTGAAAGTATGATAGCTGCAGCTGCATGGCAATAGAGGATTCTAATGAGAACAAACTTTCAACATCCACAGATTCTCCTCTCTAAGTCAACTACAGAAGTGCCATCTGGATGATCAACCTCAAAACTGCCTCCACCACCCCACCTAACATGGCAATCCATGGTATGTGGCTTAGCTAACACTACCTTCTTCTGGACTTTAGGACATATTGGACTGCTATACCTCTGCAAAGCCTATCTCCTAGCCTGGAAATATTGCATAAGAAGCATTTTTATTATCTCCAGTAAAGTTATGCCAGGCTTGTCCCTAGCTTTCATAATATGACTATTGACACATTCATATATATTGTTCAAAATCATATCACACATAAACAAATTACACAACAAGTGAGGCCAATATGCTAAGTGATACAATATATAAGCCTTACACCTTAGTCTAGTGCTGAATGCATGTCTACACCACAAAAATAAAGCGTGCTAAGTAAACATTAGCTAATTTGGAGTCCCAATAAGCCATGCACAGCTTTCATTTTAACTTGAAACTCAAGGACAATTCAAACCCTTTCTGCTGCATATAGTGCATCTTTAAAGTTTTTTCCCTTAGCTTCCAAAAATTGGCATGTAAATATCTCACCCAAATCTATGATCAGCATTTGGCATAATGGAGTTAAAGTCTCCACTAACCCCTGCAAAAAATATTACACGACAAACCAACAAAATTAGTACTTTAAAGCTGATATGATAAAAAATGAATAACTAAGCCTCCTCTTCCTATCAGATATGAAACTCCATCCTTTCCTCCACCATCCCCGTACATCATCATTGCCATCTCTCCTTATAACTGCCAGCAGTTGCCCTCCATGGCACCCTTCAAATGGCACCCATCCAAGCCTATGATGAATCTACATTCATACTGTCTTTGGAAGACATGGGTTACTCTCCTTCCCTAGGCAAGGTTCCTATAAGTGTCATGTTACCTAGGTTTGTCTTCCTGATGATATCACAACACCCCTAAAGCTTCCCATACTGCTCTGTGTGAGCATGAATGGCTATAAGTGCCTTTTCCTTGGCCCTATATGCTTGGACCTTAGAAATTTATAATTACATTTCCCTCTTCACTTGTGCCACAAAATCTTGAATACTCCTATTGGTATCAAACTGGATATCCTCCATGTAGTTCTGAGATAGCCATCTGGAGTTCATACTCAAAATGTCTACTACATGTATGAGTAGGCTCAAATTTTTTTATTTGATATATCTCTACCTTTTGGAAGGGAGAGGCATGAATCCTCCACCCACAGTTCTCGTACACCATGGTGACTCTGTCATCTCATTGTACTGTAAATACAGTCAAAACACTCTTGTATAGAGTACTGTCTCAATGCCGTCATAAATGCATGCATAGAGGCAAAAGGCATGCCAAGCTTCAGCTGTGTAGGCCTGCTAAAATAGTTTTCCTTTTTGAACTCCGGAAACCTAGAATGTTGTGAAGCTTCTCTTTCTAGGGAGCTACCCAAGCTTCTAACATCATCTATATTAGGTAACTCAGAATTCCTAACAATCAACTCATTTGCTTCTCCAATTTCTTCCCCAATTTCTTCTCCAATTTCTACTTCCTACTCCTTGTGGACCTCGTCTCAACAATAGAGTCATCAATGTAATACTCGAAGTGGTCATCTTCCTCATCATGACTTTCCTTAAAAGTCACTCAAGGATAAGTTGCTGCCACTGCCACTGCCACTATCTTCCTTCACTTCTTCTAGATGACTCCTACAAGGCCTTCTCCCCCATTCATGTGTTACCTCATGTCCTTTCTCTCCTATATTGACATTTACTAAGATCTCATTCTCCCCAGAATTCTCTGATAAGCAGCAGCTGCTTCTTCATCCTACCGGGTGGATGGAAGTGGAGGAGGTGCCTCCACTAGTTCCAAATCAATTTCAACTACACCATGCTCCATGTAGATTGCTACATTGCTCACGTTGCTTGCATCCTCCATTTTCAACACATCCATATCATTATTGTATCCTTAGTCCCTCTTCCATTGATTGCCCATGGACTAAATAATACAACTGCTCAATTTTTTGATAATCGAGAACCTTGCTCAAGTTCTATATCTCAATCAAGCTTATCTTCTCCCAATCACAATTGTCATAGTAAGTTACAATCCCACCCATATATTTGCATCATAAGAGAGAGACAAAAGAAACCCCCGTGGTAGATCTTCCAAGTGTAAACTCAAAAGCCATGCTGTATGTCATGCCCGAACCCAGCACCCAGGTCGAATACGAGATGAATGCATACTCCCTATGACAAGCCTATCAACCTTGTATAATTTACAAAACTTGGTCATCCAACTACTATTGATGCAACTCTATCTAATCATTCCTTTGAAATCGAAATCCCCATCTTAGCTAAGTACAAGCATCCTATAACTATGAAAAAGAAGAGAAATGAAGGGTTGTGAGCTTTACTAAAGAGAAATCATAAGACAATCTCATATCAAATATGCATTATAACTCAACAGTCATATAAACACACACACACACACACACACACACACACACATATATATATATATATAAAATCATAAATCACATATTATCAAAATCCATCATAAATATCACATGTATATTTGTATGCCATATTGTTTAGTTTCATTAACATTTTCCAGATCCATCATCATCTTTCCGTTGGACTAATCATGGTCATGCTTCGGCCCGTGACTAGCAAACCACAAATCACGCTTTGGCTCGTGGTGGCAATGCATAATAGCAACGCTTCAACCTGCGGTAGCAAACCATAATAGCAACGCTTCAGTGCGTAATGACAAATCAGAATATCCGTGCTTCGGCTGCGATGGCAAACCAAGATATTCACACTTCATCCTGTGGTGGCAAACTAGGGTGTCATGATTCGACCTATGACTGGCAATTCAGAGTCACAATTCAGCCCGTGACCGGCAATCCACATCATGGTGAGTCCAAATCCTCTTACACATTCAACAGTTTCATTCAATAATTTGTATTACACTTCTTGTTCCTTGTCCAAACATCAGATTTCATGTTTCTAACAATCAAAATAGTTAACATATGATACAAATATAATAAAAATCATATATTCAATGTGAAATCAGAAAAATCATGTATAATACAAAAAAAATCATATATATAGATGATCATGTAAAAGGACCCCTATCTCTACCGGTCTCAGACTCAAGTACAACTTTTGATCAACCCTTCGATTTACGAACTCGAGATTAAGATGTTCCGCTCGACACCTAAAGATAATTGCACCTCTACATAATCAAGACCAAACATAAAAATTCATAGATGATTATGGATAGTAGAAAATCAAGGTAAACGATCCTAATACTATAGGTCCAAGACTTCTCACAAGGTTTAACTAGTCAATTTAAGAGTACCTAGACATCTGGACCCTCTACTAGTCCATCAGATTTTTAAAGAGAAAAAAATCCATGAAGAGAGAAACAACTTAAAGAGAATTTTAGGGAGAGAAAGTAGAGAGAGACTCATAGAGAGAGATACGAGAGAAGTGAGAGAAGAGATAAAGAAGAGAAACTCTCCCTTTTATTTTTTTTTTTTCTTTTTCTTTTTTTTTTCTCTTCATCTTTTCTTTCTCCTGTTTTCTCTTTTTTCCTTGAAACAGGGGAAGGGGGTGTTTTGAGGTCGGCCACCTCCCGTAGTGGCAGCCCTCGACAAGCGGTAGCCTTTGATGGTCATAGACCCCCGATGGCCTTGGATCCTCAATGACCAAGGCCATCCACCGATGGCAACAAATTCGACAGAAGAAAAAAAAAATGAAAACAGGGGATGTTCGGTTTCAAAGAAAATTCAGCGAATATGGCGTTGAGGGCATCCAAAAAGCTAAAAAGAAGGAAAAAAAGTTTAGAGGCCATACCTTATCTCCAATAAGGTATTTGGTCCTCTTTTCCGATAAAAACTCGGCGATGGCTCTCAGAATTATTCAACGAAAATCCAAAAAAATCCCATGAATTTTGCCGGTGATCGATCGAGGTGATTGGGTCATTAAGCTAAAAAAAGAGGGTCGATCTATTTATAATCGAAATCTAGAGCTCCGATGAGCCCTAGATCTCCCAATCCTTGCCAAACTCGAAAAGAGGCCAACTCCCATCATGAGGTTCAAAAACTTTTTTTTGGCTTCTTATTTTGCTTTAAGATTTGTGAGAGGGGTTATAAAGAATCCAAATCCTTACATTTTTCCTCAAAATAATTTCATCCTCGAAATTAGCATACTGCAAAGTCAAACTCTTAACGATACAAAATTTTTATCTTATCCTCGAACTTCTAGGTAGCTTTCTTCACTCGAAAAGAAATTTCAATCCTCTATCATAACATCCTTCAAATTAAAACCAATCTTTTTGATCAAATTTAAATGGCTTAAACCACCACGATTTCGTTGCGTACTCTGATCCAAATCCTTCAAATTTTTGGATTTGCTAAATAATTTTTAAACCAATGAAATCATAGATTGTCAATTCCTCGAATTACAACCAAGATACAAATTATACATCCAAATCCAAACCCTATGAATCACTTCTACCGCAAACCTTGGTGATCAAAACCCTAAGTTTCACTATCACTTATGTCATACCCTAATCACTTATTGCACGATCCCAAGTGATCATAACTTAAGCTCTGATACTATCTTGTCACATTCTTAGTGATCATAACCTTATGCTCAAATATTCCTTAACTCACCATCCCTAGAGATCATAACCTTAAGCTCTGACACCATTCTGTCACATCCTTAGTGATCATAACCTTATGCTCAAATACTCATTAACTCACAATCCCTAGAGATCATAACCTTAAGCTCTAATACCATTCTATCACGTCCTGAAACCAACATCCGGATCGGATACATAATGACCGCACACTCTCTAGGGTAAGCCTTAAAGAATATGCAAGGCCTGCAAAATTCCTTACAATCTCAACATCCCATGAATACTATCGATCACAATTCATAACAAATAATTCCACATTAACAAATATCAACGTTGTACAATTTACAAAATTTGGTCATCCAACTACTATTGATGCCACTCTATCTAATCATTCCTTTCGAATCGAGATCCCCACCTTAGCTAAGTATAAGCATCCTGTAACTCTGAAAAAGAAAAGAGAAATGGAGGATTGTGAGCTTTATAGTCCAGTAAGAATCCTATCATACATACACCAATATAATAAGATAATTCAAAATAATGAATGAGCAACTATCAAAGAGAAGTCATAAGTCACAAAATCTCATGTCAGATATGCATTATAACTCAATAGTTATATATATATATATATATATATCATGAATCATATATTATCAGCAATCCATCATAAATATCACATGTATGTTTATATGTCTTATTGTTTATGTTTTATTAACATTTTTCAAATCAATCATCATCTTTCCATTTGGACTAATCATGGTCATGCTTCGACTCGTGATTGACAAACAATAAACCACACCTCGATCTATGGTGGCAATCTATAATAGCCGTGCTTCGGCCTACGGTGGTAATCCATAATAATTGCGCTTTGGCGCGTAGTGACAAACCATACTAACTGTGCTCAATCCGCAATGACAAATCAAAATATTCGCACTTCGGTCCGAAGGGCAAACCAAGATATCCGCGCTTCAGCTTGCGGTGGCAAACCAAAGTGTCATGATTCGACCCATGAGTGGCAATCCAGGTTGTCACAATTCGGCCTGTGACCAACAATTCATATCATGGCTAGTCCAAATCCTCTAACACATTCAACAATTCATTCAATAATTTGTATTTACACTTGTTCAATTTTCAAACATCATATCTCATGTTTTCAACAATCAAAATATCAATATATGATACAAATATAATAAAGAATCATATATTTGACATAAAACCAAAAATATCATCATGCATAATATAGAAAAAATCATATAGATAGGTGATCATGTAAAGAGATCCTTATCTCTACCGGTCTCAGACTCAAGTACAGCTATTGATCGGCCCTTCAATTTATGAACTTGAGAACAAGGTGTTCCACTCGACACCTTCTAAAGATAATTTCACCTCTACATAATCAAGACCAAATGTAAACATTCATAGATGATTATGAATAATAGAAAATCAAGATAACCGATCCTAATACTACAGATCCAAGACTTCTCGCAAAGTTTAACTGGTCATTCTAAGCGCACCTAGACATCTGAACCCTCTACTAGTCCATCAGATTTTTAGAGAGAAAATCCATGAAGAGAGAGAAACAACCTAGAGAGAAAATTTTGAGAGAAAGTAAAGAGAGGCTCGTAGAGAGAAGGTAAAGAAAAAAGTGAGGGAAGGATAGAAGAGAAACTCTCTTTTATTTTTCTTTTCTTTTTTTCCTCTCGTTTTCTCTTTTCTTCTTTGTTGAAATAGGGGAAGGGGGTGTTTTGAGGTCGGCCACCTCCCATGGTGGCAGCCCTCAACGAGCTGTGGCCTCTGACGATGGTAGATCCCCGATGGCCTCGGATCCTCGATGACCAAGGCCATCCGACGACAGCAGCAGGTCCGACAGGAGGAAAAGAATAAAAACGAAAATAGGGGATGTTCGATTTCAAAAGAAATTCAGCAAACATAGCCGAAGAGGACATCAAAAAAAGCTAGGAAGAAGGAAAAGATGTTTAAAGGCCATACCATGTCTCCAACAAGGTGTTTGGTCCTCTTTTCCGACGAAAACTCAACAATGGCTCTCGAAATTATTCGACGGAAATCTAAGGAAATCCGATGGATTTCGCCAGCGATCGATCGAGGTGATCAGATTGTTGAGCTAAAGGAAAGGGTCGGCCTATTTATAACCAAGATCTAGAGCTCTGATGAGCCCTAGATCTCCCAATACTTGCTGAACTCGAGAAGAGGAGGCCGACTCCCATCGAGAATCCTCTTCCGCCTCACATGGTAGGCATGTGAGGTTCAAAACCATTTTTTTGGCTTCTTATTTTGCTTTAAGATTTGTGAGATGGGTTTTAAAGAATCCGGATCCTTACACTGTATACATAGAAAATCAATGTTAATAGTAAGACAGGATATGTAATAACCATAAGACAACATCCAGCACAATTAGAGGGACCCACTTCTTATGTAATGGGTCTACAACAGAAAGCCATAATGCTTATGAATATTGCAGGGTATTCTAACAATAAGACAGCATGCAGCAGAAAGTCATACTGCTTGTGTAATGGGTTTGCATACCAAGTGACTGTTCTTCTTTATACAATGCATATCATGTGGGAAAAGTAGGGCAATGTAAACATAAAAATCCTAAAGTCTAACATGAAGCCATAAAGTCTAATGTTGGCAGAAATTCATGGTCATATGATCCATATTTTACATAAAGTCTGACATAAACAATTATGTGGGCAAATAAAAGTCTGTATATCATACATTCAGAAAACAAAAAGCCTGCATGTCATATGGCCTCTAATCTGCAACTGAAAATAGGTGCAGAAAATATTGCACATAACCATATTGACAGATATCATGACCATAAAGCCTAAATTGCACATTTCCCACAATGAATATTAGGTCCACAAACATAACAATCTGGCTTCCTAACCCAAGCAATATACTACTATAATGTCACTGCCTACCACCCAAGCAATATTCTAGTACAATCCCTACAGAGTACCAGTGGACGTTCAACCCAAACGTACACAAGAGCCATGTAATATCACCATATAAGTGTTAATTATAAAAATCAGAAGTTGCACCTCAAGTTGCTTGGATAAACATGCCTTATCTTATCTGGATGGGTTCAGTTATATGAATCAAATTATGATTCATTAAAGCCTGATAAAATTTTTGACACTTTTATCACCTAAACCCTCAATTAAGTGCCAAATACGTGGACAGGTGGCTTTGGACATGGTAGGGGCTAGTCATGAAGCCTATAAAGCTAGTTGTTGTGCAGAATGACCCACCTGATGCTCACAGCTAATGTAATGAAACCCTTAAAGACTTCCCCAGAGTTGGAAGAGTCTAAATGAATTTTCATTTATTCAATAGTTATTTATTCAATAAGCATAAACTTACCAAAAAAACAAAGATATGGAAAAACATCATAACGTATGAAGTAAATATGAAGTCATGACAAACAAAAGTTGCATTTATTAAGTTTTCTTTCACCCAACCAGAAAAAATAAAAGAGTGAACATTAAGAATAAACCAGGGATGGTAAACAATAAACACATAACTGTGCACACGTGTGCACATGGTAGTCAATTAGTTAATGGGCTCCAATATTTTAAAGCAACACATATCGTAAGAGGGGCGGGCACAGTTCGGTTAACTGAACCGTTACCCTATTTTAAAACCGAACCGGTCCTATCGGTTTTACAAAAGCCCAAACCAAAACCAAACTGATCAGACCGGTTGACCGGTTAACCAGTCTAACCAGTTCGGGTTTCTCGGTTTTTCGGGTTTTTTTCCAGTAAAATCTATTTCAAATTGTAATTCATAAAAAAAATTAAACTAAACCGAAAGCCTTCCCAACATTTATCAACTTCAAAAATTAAAACAATCTTTTTCATGATTATAACTACCTTAAAAATGAAATCTAATAAAATATTCTAATATAACCAAAAAAATAATAATAATCCATATAAAATCATACAGCATGGCTTGAGTTACTAAAGTCCTTCCATGATAAGTGTCATAAAAAGCCACCGAATAACAAATACATGATATCATCAAATACAATCCCAAATGTCAAATAAAACACACAACAGCATAGCTTCAATTATCCAATACATCTAAAATATCATAAAAACTAAGTTCTTGAGCAACACGAACATAAGTCACAACTCCAAATAAGATCCCATATCTTCTTTCTATCATAAGTCACTTCAAATGGAAGCCATCCAATAAAGCTTGACAAATCTAAAAAATGTAAAAATAAAATACAAGTTAGAAGTTAAAACTTATGCAATACAATAAAATAAATCAAAAATAATAATATTAATAAATTCATTAGAAGCTCACAACATTACCTTCAAATGCGACATTTAGTCATCAATGGTGATAACATGATGTTCATCCGTTATGCATGATGCATCTAAAGAAAAGCAAGACACATACAAATATAAACATAATAAGGAAACATTAAATTTGTTCAAAAAAAAAAGTTTAAAGCCTTACCTGAATCCATTGACTCAGCCTCATCTATCATTTCCTCCACATAAAATGGAACGCAGGCTCTTCGCAACAAATCCTATCCACAAACAAGAGCTTCTACCATTCTTGGCATTTGAGAGCTATGAAATGGATCGAGCACACGACCTCCAATGCTAAAAGCGGATTCGGAAGCAATGGTTGATACCAGCATAGCCAACACATCACAAGCCATAGATGCAAGGAACCGATACTTGGAGGAATTAACTTTCCACCAATTCAACACATCAAAGGACTTATTCTTACGATCTTCACACTCCCCTAAATATTTATCCAACTCATTTTTGTTCTCGGCATATCCTTGACCAATTTGTTGCTTTGTATACAATGAATCCATGAAATCCACAACATCTACAGTATTAACCTCCATCTCACATGTTTCTTGAGATTGAACACTTGATTGTACATTAGAAGATGATTGTGTGGAACTATACAAATCAAATAAAGAATTCAAAACCTGTTGCACTTTATCCAGCAATTTTTTTTCCTTTTCAAGTTCATAGGACGCACCAATTATCCAATTCACATATTGTAACTTGTAACGAGGATCAACAACCACAGCAATGAATAATAAAAGATTGATGTTATCAACATTTGTCCAATATTTGTCATGCTTCCTCTTCATTTTGGAAGCCATCAAACTTGTACCAACATCTTCCAAAGTGCATCTCTTAGAGATAATCATTCTGATGCCAAAAATTTTTTTATGTACTCATTACCAGTGGCATAATGTGAGCCAGACAATTTAGTGGTGACATCATAAAAGATCTTAAGGAATGGCAACAAGTTGCTTGCATAATCCCAATCACTTTCATTAGGCACACCAATGTTGTTTTTGTTTTTGGCAGTATTAGTAAGCTCCACATATTCAGAATCTTGACTCTCCAATAATTCAAATACTTTTTGAAATTTGAGAGCTGTCTCTAATATCAAGAAAGTAGAATTCCACCTCGTTTCTACATCCAGGCAAACCATGCTCTTACACTATTTTCTCTTTCTCCACACAATTTTTAAACCTTTGCAACCTAGCCGGAAAAGATCTAACATATTTCACAACACTGCGGATTCTAACAATAGAATCATCCACCTCCAATAATCCATCTCTGACAACCAAGCTTAGTATATATGCAGTATACCTTATGTCCAAGAACTCATCCTTTAAGATAATCCCTTTCCAACTATTAAGTCTTCTTTTCAAATATTGAATTCCCACATCATTTGAGCTAGCATTATCAACAGTTACTGTCATCACCCTATCAATACCCCAGTCAAGCAAACAACTCTCAACTGCTCTTCCAATTACTTCACCCGGATGCCTAGAAATTGGACAAAAGTTTAAGATCCTTTTGTGCAACTTCCAATTATCATCGATAAAATGAGCAGTGAGATACATATAATTAAGATTTTGCACAGAAGTCCATGTGTTTGTGGTGAGACAAACTCTAAAAAATAATTTTTTAAAAAAGTTCAACTTCTCATGCAAATTAAAAAAAGATTACAACAATCTTTAGAAAGTGTGCATCGTGAAGGGAATTCAAAACGTGGTTGCATGTCATTGAAAAAATCATGAAATCCCTCACATTCAACATACTTAAAAGGCAACTCATCAATGGTAATCATTCTAGCAAGTAACTTTCTACACTTTTCTTGATCAAAAACCCAAGCAGCCAGTGTTTGTGTAGTGCTTCCCTCCTTTCCTACTATTGGTTGAAAGGATAAAATCTTTTGCTTCTTATCCACTTGATTGTGTGGATACCTTTTGCATCTATTTAAGTGATTATGTAAACAACTAGTGCCATTAGCAGGTGGACAAGCAAGATCCTTACTATAATAGTTACATATCGCCCTATGCTCACTTGGATCTTCACAATCAATCTTGGTGAAGTGCTCCCACACCCACGAAGATTTCTATTTTTCACCGCCCTTAGGAGGCTTTGCTAAATGGCCAACATCAAAGGGTGCAAGAATAGGATTGGTACTAGGACTCTGCGCCATTGCTTTTGTATTATCACCAATACTTGACATCTACCAAGGAAAAAAAAGGTGAAGTCAAGTTAATTTCAAAAGAAAAAAAGAGATACTTTTTGGCAACTATAAAACAAAAAAACAACACACAAGGCTTCTACAATACATGAATAGTTTATTAGTGGAAAACGAAAAAGACTAATTGATAGCTCCCAACCCATGAATAGTTTATTAGTTTAAAGCATACTTGATTGGTGGTGCCGGATGAAACCATCTATTCAAACCTACAAACGATAAAAAAAATAATAAAAACGGTAATTTGCAATCTGCAAGCAAAGCAATTCGGTAATAGACATTTCTTTACATACATAGCCAATTTTATGTATCTTAGTTTTAAACCTATTTCAGCATTTGTCAAGAATAGTATATATAATTAACCATAGAGCTACAAGTAGTTTAAAATATTTGTTTCAAATCTAGAAAGAATAAATAATTTTATCTTCAAATCATCTCTTACAAGATTACATTGAGAGTCACATCCTGCCCCATCGCTAATAATAGTGTCGAATGAAACCAGCATCATCTCTCTCCAAGCTAAAACCAAATTTCTGTGCATCCCAGCAATTCTTTTCTATTTATGCCTATCTGTAGACCTGTCAACGGGCCTAGATATCCAGATCTGGACCCGATCTTAGTTACTGGTACCGGTCCCGGACCCAAATACCCGACGGGTCTGGCCTTGAAGTACCGAACCCGGACCCTCATGGATCTCGGATATCCGGATCCGATTTTGGGACCCGAAACTCACATTCAAAGTCTCACAAAAAATACCTAAAAATTATACAATAACCTAAAAAAAATCTAAAAATTATACAATCATATGATCATACAAATAAAAATATAAAAGTTGTTCAAATTCAACAAGTAAAACACCAATTAAAATATCCAAAAATATAACAACATACAATTATAATAACAATATACAATTATAAAGTACTCGATACATTGTCCAAATTTTAATAACAACATCACATTGTTCCATCCCAATTTGTTCCAACATTCCTCACAAGTTGCAACCAAAAATTAACTTCCTCCATGCCATGGGATAATAATGAAGGCCTAATCAAAAGAAATATAAAACATTACTTATTGAACATTAAAAAAAAAACTAACAAATAAATTTCCTTGTTAATAAAACAACATAATCAAAAAGCTTACTTGTTAATCCTCCACCATGAAATTCAGCCACATCAAAGCTCAATGGATGTTCCAACAACATCTAAAAAAAATATCATATTTAGTAAAGATTATAAAAATAAAAAATAAAAAATAAAATAAAATAATAATTAAAATTTATCATTCTTTGTGGATTCAAGCCAATCACTGGTAGTCAACAAAGCTTCAACAATCTCTGGAGCTAAGCATGATCGCCTCTCATCAATCACCCTACCACCAACACTGAATGCTGATTCAGAAGCAACAGTAGTAGCTGGAATAGCTAAAATATCCCGTGCCATCTTTGCTAAAGTAGGTACTGAGCACTATTCATCTTCCACCAATTCAAAATGTCAAAATTATCTTTTCTTGGAAACACAGCTTCCTCCAAATATTTTTCCAACTCAGATTTATTAGAATCTCGAATAGTGGAAGAACGAGCTCGACGATACCACTCATCAAAGTCATGCTCATCATGCAAAGATACACCCCCACGGCTTGCACTTGTATTTTCATTTGTTGAACCACTTGACATAAAATAACTTGAATTCCCAGCCAGCAATTCGTCACCCCCATATTCATTATACAAATCAAACATAACTGTACGAACTCTTTCAATATAATCAAAAGAATCAGAACCATATAGTTGATCATAATAATACTCCACAATATCAATTTTGAATCTTGGATCAAGAACAGTTGCAATTGCTAATGACAAAGAACATTCTTCCCAATATTTTGCAAACTTTTCTCTCATAGGTCTTGCCATTAATATAAGACATTCATGCTCGCTATTCTCCCACTCTCTCATCTTAAGCTGAATTTTACAAATATCTCGAAAAAAATAGTTTAGAAGTGGGAAACTTTGAGCCAGAAAAATGATTACAAGCATCATAGAATAATTTTAAACAATCTCTCACAATGCATGCCACTTTCCATTCATCTTCTGAAGGATTACATTTATAACTTCTTTCCAATTGAGACAAACGATAATATGTCTTTCAAAGGAATGGCAGCATCAAGCATCAAATAGGTTGAATTCCACCTATTAGGCACATCTTTTCCTACCATTTTTGCATCTGTCAGCTTCAACTGAGATAATGCTTTTTCAAATTTTTGATGCAAAGCAGGTGACCTATTCAACAAACTCACAGTATCTCGAATTTTTTGCAAAAACTCTCCAATCTTTGCTAATCCATCTTGAACAATCAAATTAAGAATATGTGCACTACATCGCACATAAAACAATGCACCAGACAAACAAGACAATGATTTTTCACAAAGCCACCTTTTTAATTGCCTGACCATTACATCATTTGCACTTGCATTATCAACAACCATTGAAGAAATTTTCTTATCCAAATTCCACTCCAATAACAAATCAGAAATAAAATGAAACAATGTCTCACCATCATGTGGATATGGAATCTTTTTGAATGCAATAATGTTTTTCTTCAATTCCCAAACATCAGATATATAATGCAGTCAAGCATGCATAAGTAATATTTGAATGATCAGAAGCCCATATATCAATAGTAAAGGCAATCCTACAAGAAAATGCATCAAAGTAATCATACAATTTTGCCTTTTCCTCCTTGTAAATATTCAATATATCACTCCTGATTGTATTATGACTTACACGCTTAAATTTGGATTCAATCCAGCACAAAATTGTTCAAAAAATCATGTTGAACCATGTTAAAATAGTTGTGCTTAATAATCATTTTTGCCAAATCTCTTCTGCTCTTTTCTTGGTCAAACTTGTAAACTGCCTTATTACAAAAGCCTTTAACTGCAGTAATTGATTGTTGCACGGCTCTTCCATCATTCTTTTTTCTAAAAATACATGAGCTAAGATGTTTTCTCAAGTGACTAGTTCCTTTACTACTATCACCACAAAGTTCCTTCTTACACCAATTACATCTAGCAACGTCATTACCATTTTGATGTTTAACCTTAGTGAAATCATTCCATACTGTTGATATCAATTTCCTTTTGTGACCAGCAATGTTGTTGTGTGTAGATACAATTGTCTCATCCTCAATTTGCTCTACAGGTGTGCTTACATTTTGTTCAACTTCAACATTAAAATTTTCAGTACTTGACATTTTTTGAAATTTAAAATAAATCACATTAAAAAAGATGGCTACAAATTGATCCACAGAATATTACCAATACATTCACAGCAATCACATAAGAACATTTATCAACAAATTAATCCACATGATATTTACCAATGCTTACTTAGAAAAACAGTAGATCAGCGAAGGCGCGGTGGATCAGCTGTCTTGATGTCGGGGTCGGGCGAGCAGCGGAGAGGGAGAGAAAGTCGAGACGGCGAAGGTCAGCGGCTGAGAGATCGGATCTCGACAATGGGCAGCGGTGGAGAGGAGGGGCAGCCCGGATGGCGGCAGAGGCGATGTGAGGCAGAGGGAGGGGGCGCTCAGCGGCAGAGCCGCGGAATGGAGCGACAGAGGGGGAGAGGCGGAGAGGAGAGGGAGGGCTCGGCGCCGTCGGAAAGCAGATCTTGACGGAGGATCTCGACGGAGAGGGAGAGCGGGAGAGTGGAGACTGAAAGACAGAGAGAGAGAGGAGACTGAGAGACAAGAGAGGGAGAGGATCTCCTTCGTCCACGGTCTTGGTGTCGGAGTCCGACCATCGGTGAGCATATTTCACGGCGGAGAGGGAGAGACAGGGCACCCAGAGCCGCAGAGTGGGTCCAGCGGGAGAGGAATCGGGAGCAGGAGAGGAGGGAGGGCTCGGCACCGTCGGAAAGCGGATCTTGACGGAGGGATGTCGACGGAGAGGGAGAGCGAGAGACAGAGAGGGAGAGAGAGAGACTAAGAGATAGAGAGCGGGAAAGGATCTCCATCCACCACATTGGTGTCAAGATCCGGCCACCAACGAGCGTATCATGCGATGGAGAGGGAGAAGCAAGGCACCCGGAGGAGCGGGAGAGGAGGGGAGGGAGAGGTCGGAGGCACCGTCGAGACTCGAGAGACCGAGAGATTGAGAAAGAGAGAGGGAGAGAGAGACAGAGGGATGAGGGTTCTATTATTTTAGGGCTTCAAAACTTTTTAGAAATTCTAAGCTGTTGGATCTCTGATCTAACGGCTCAAAATAATTTTAATATATATATATAATATTATATATATTATTCGGGTCTCGGGTCTCCGGTCTATCGGGTCTGGATATTAAATATCCAAACCCTATCCATTTACATGATGGTTTATTAGATCCGGATCCGGGTCCGGATAAACGGGTCCAATACTAATACCAGACCTGGATCCGTCGGATAAATACCCGCGGATCTCGGGCCTAGACCCGACCCGTTGACAGCTCTACCTATCTGTTAGTGGCTATGGCTTGCAATAAACTAAAGGGTCCACACTTAATAGAACATGAAAAACCCTTCAAAACCATGGCACCATATGTCAGGACAATCTCAATAATAATAATCAGGAGATCAAGGTATTAAATGGGACAAAATGAATTTAAAAAAATTCTAATATTTACAGACCCTGGTGGGCCGTCCATCTTAGAAAAGAACAGGCTATTGATGAAAACATCACAAATGACATCTTCAGCCAAATTGAAGGGAAATTAAAAAGATTAAAAAAAGAAAGAGACAAGGGAATCTTGACCAGAGGAAAGTGGGAGGGGGTCTCTATACGATTTATAACTTTATATATATATAAAAAAAAGAGGAAGGACATGAAAACGGGAAAAGATGGTGATTTTTTTTTTACCATAGTCCTTCCTTTGTCTTTTTGTTTGGAGCTCCCAGATCCTGAAAGAGAGGAGACGGCAAAGAGATGGAGACGGAGAAAACTCAGAGAAAAGTTTCTAGGATTTAGTAGAATAGAATTTTCTTATGTGAAATAATTAGATCTAATATATATAATAATATATATATATATATATATATATATATATAGTTCGGTTTGGTTAATCGACTGGTTCTAAAATCGAAACCGAACCAGTCGGTTTGGTTAACCGAGAATTTCGGATCGGTTCGGATCAGTTTTTTGGTTCAATTTGGTTTTCTGATTTTGTACACCCACACCTATATTGTAATCATCAAATGTCATTAGCATATTCAAATATTTTAAACAAAAAACCTAGCAACCTGCATTAGGGTCATGGATACATGAAATAACCTGCATTATCAAGTACAAACAATATTAAAATGCAAATACACAAAACCCTGTACTTTCTTACCTAATTGATGGTTCCAAGGATCACCTCTCAATTGAGCATGCCAGTGCATCAACGAGCCACAACTGTTACCCTAATCGTGAAGATGGAAAGAGCATGCCAGTTGGGAAATGAGAGGGATGGAGTCAAAATGGAGGAAGAAATCAGAGCCTGCGTAGATGGAAAGGGTGGGGGGTTTAGTTGGGCTAAGAGGAACTTCAATTAATGGGGCCTGTCAGAATGGAGGAAATGGGAGGGATAGCTCAAGTTCCTGACCGGAATGGAGGAAAATATGATAGGGATTATTTGGATGCTTGGCAAAGGTTTTTCCTTCAAATTCAGTTTTAAAATCTAAGATTACATTAATCATTTCACGTATGTTGTTAATGATGTTAGAGCTCGGATGGATGGCTAGGCCACACTGCAATTAAATCCTAAGTTTTGAGTCTAACCAAAAAATTACAAGTTTTGGGGTACAAGGGCAAATCATGAAAAGTTGAAGAGGTGTCACTCTAATTTCCCCAAAAGATTTTATCTCCTGCAATACCACCATGTGTTAGAATTTTCTTTTGTTTATGTCTCAATCCTTAAAAAGGACACCAATGTACTAAATTTCCAATTTCTTCAAAAGTTATCAAATATCTACTTCTAGAATACGATGTGTCACTACTAAAGTGATACAGGTGCATGTAGTCTATACTGCATATTATTCGATAGTTTGGAGAGTTATTTTTGCACTAAATATGGCTTTCCTTAGCTCTATAATGGAGCATGATTTTAATTTTATTTCAAACTAGAAGAAAAATGATATTTGATTTTATGGTTTCAGTGGGAACAAAATACCTGTGAGAATATGTTTCCTTTTCCTTTTAGGTAGAAGAGGGCCCGACCCTGCTAGTTTTATGATTGTTCATAGACACATCTGCATTCTGCAACATCCTTTGTAGACTGTTTGTACACATGCTGAGGGGAGTTATGATCCTAGATCATCACAAAGTCAAGATCTAATGCTAGAGGAGAAAATATAATGACCACGGTACCTTCACAGAAAACATGGGAATTAGAGGAAGTATAGAGTGGTCCCAAAGGCCACTACACCAGCCTTACCATTTGGCTTAAGTAATCTATCAAAATTAATCTTCAAAACACCAACTTGTGGGGGTGTCCAGAAAGGGATGGATCTTCAAAAAAAAAATGTATAGGAAAGATATAAGAGATGATTTAATTAATTCTAGATGATCAAAGCAACGGCCCATATCCTCAAAGTGCCTTGTCCACTTTTCTTAGTTATCTAATGCAGCTTTTTGATTATTCAGGGTGCTGCAAAGCCATTTCCATCAAGGCCAGGGGGTAAATAGGGGAGATTATTTTTGATTGATCTATTTGATCTATAGGGACCAATGTGGATAACATAATGCAGCTTAGCTTTTCAATGTTTCTTGTACTGTCACTCTGATCGAAGTCCTTAAGTGCATATCAACTAACCAAGACTCTTTGACCATGCGAGGAAGTATGCTTTCCATAAACTATACGATTTGTTTGACTGATTGATAAATTTTGGTTCTTTTTCTACTTATCTATAAATGATTGTAGCATTGGGCATATGCTATATGTTTTAAGAGAAGTAACCATGACAATAATTTCCAAACTTATGTACCCAATCTCAAGGATTCGCAAGAAACGGAAAGCAAAATAGATGAGCATTATCTTTAAATGGTGAAGCTAAGGAAGTAAATAATTATAGTAAAATAAGAAAGATGAAGAAAGAGAGTAGCATGAGTTGATGAGCCCAACTTGTGTAATTTTGTTTCCTGTTATAGATGTTGAACACACGACATGTGTTGCACAATGACATATATCTCCCAAAACATCTTCCTTATATATATTACTATAGATAGAGATGGTGTCAATATATCAGCCAAAATAAAGTGCATATGTTTTTAGATTTTGCTGTATTCCCAACTATTTTGGGTATATACATTTTATTTCTTAGTTTTACTTATATTTTATCTTTTCAGTCTCTTCTTTTTCTCGATTCTTTCTTACTTCAAGTGTTCTTTTATTGCTTCATATAACTTTTATGGTGAATTAGCGCATCCCAAGGACTCCTTGTGATCCCTTTTTTGCTTGTGTTAGGCACTATAAGAAGCATAAGCTTTTCTCAATCTTGACATGTGCCTATTAAATTTCATGATTTAGTTCATTTTTTTTTCATTTTCTTACTTTTTGTTAAAAAAAAAATCTTTATATGATGAAGTATGGCTATTCAATCAAGATCTGTCATTGCATGAATGGATATTGATATTTGCAAAAGCTCTTAGGCTAGAAGAAATGAGTCGGTGAGAAACAGAGTGGCAACCATTTCCTTTCTATCATCATATATGTGCCCCTTATTATCAATGCCCAACTCGAGATATTATGATTCAAGTAAAAAATTTCCTGCCTTAAGCTTCATGCTAAAGCAAATGATCAACCCAAAAGCAACATGAGTGACTACCATGAAGCCTTATTGATGGTTAAGCATGGACATATAGTAGCACTTGACTTTCAAGTTCCTAGAGAGCTTGAACATTTATAGTGTTAGGATATGTTGTAGGTACCAACAATTTCAAAACTTCAACAATGATATTGCAATAACTTTGGAATGAGACCACTTCCATGACATCCATTATCAAGTTATCTTTCTAGTGCAACTTCCACATTAATGCCAAAAATTGAAACTCTGTCAAATAGGGAAGTGTGCATGATATTAATTTTCCAAACACATGGATCCTATCCCTAGGATTTCCATGTAAAGGAAAGCAAAATGGACAAGTGTTATCTTTAAATATTAAAGCTAATGAAACAATAATTACATTTAGATAAGAAAAATAAAGAAAGACACTAGCATGAGTTCATGGGCCTAGCAGGTATTATCTTGTTTCCTCTTATAGATGGAAAACAAGTGATATGTGTTGAACATTGACATGTCTCCTAAAAGATTTTCTTTTATATATTATGATAGACAGACATGGTGTCAATATATCAACCAAAATAAAATGTTACATGCCTTTATATTTTTCCATACTCCCACCTTTTTCAGTTATATACATATTATTTCTTAGTTTTAACTAGATTTTGCTTTTTATCTCTCGCCTTTCTCTATTCTTTTTTACTTACTTCAAGTGTTCCTTGTATTGCTTCATATAGATTTTATGACGAATTACGGCAGCTCAAGGACTCCTTGTGATCCCTTATTGTATGAACTAGGCATTATAAGAAACACAAGAATTTCTCAAACATCACATATGCCTATGAAATTTCATGTTTTAGCTCATTTTTCCATTTGATTTTTTTTTTAAATCAAAAATCCCTATCTAATGAAGTACATATATTCAATCAATAGTTTTTTTCTAATTACAGTGAACAGATATTGATTATTGCGAAAGCTCTTAGGTTAGTAGATACTAGGTGGTGCAGCAACGAGGGATAAGGATGGCATCAATTCCCTTTCTATCATCATATAAATACCCCTTTTCCTCAGTGGTCCAACTTGGGATCATTTGATAGGGGCCAAAAACAAAGCAGCTAAAAAAAAAAAAAAAAAAAAAAAAAAAAAAACAGGGAAGAGCCTAAACAGTTATAGTGATAAGATATTCAAAATTTCATCAATGATAGTGCAGGCAAAACTTTGGAATGAGACCACTTCCATGACATCCATCATTAAGTTATCTTTCGAATACAACTTTAATAGTATTAATGGCCAAATATTGAAATGATGTCAATACTGCCTAGTCCATTTATACTGAGGGTGGCTTCTTAACTATTACATCATAATATAACAGTACAATTAGTTATAGTCAGATCAAAAATTGTAGTGTTTGAGTTCGCTTAGGTCAAGGATTTGCGATTAGATTCCCAACTATTAGTACAATTAGGTATATAAACCCTATTGCTGCTAGTCCCTTGTTAGGAAACATCTGGTTGTTTGCTAATTCTCTATAATATGTTCGAGCTTATCATACTTTTGGGAAGGGAACCAACGAACTAATTGGTTGGCTACAAGGTAGCTTCTAGTTTTTCAAATGCTTATTGTAATGTTAGTCTTCCCCCAGAAATCTCCTATCTTGGAAATGCTAATAGCTATGGTTACACCTGTACCCAAAAGTAATAAACTTGAGGCCTTGACTCCTCATTACCAAAAACAAAAAAAGTAAGGTCATAATTTTACCCTTAAGGTAGGGACTAATTCTAGAAGTCTAGTTTTCAAAATCCAAAGACACCCTTGATTGTAAAGGTCTCAGAACATTATAAATTGCCTATCTTGGCACTCTTGATTTTAAAGGCCCTTGAACATTATAAATTCCCTATGTTTTATCTTTTTCATTATGCTCAAAAGAGTTCAAGTTTTTGAGCACCCTTTGTAAGTGTTCTTTACAATCTGACTTCAACTTCTCTTGATCAGATGCAAGAAGGCTCTATTTTAAGCTAGTGCTACATCAGATGACACGAGGTGCAAGTGTGACTTATTCGGCTTTGGTTGGATAGAGGGGTTTGGATGGTAAGAATCTAATTAGTTATCTTATTCAGATCGTACTTTCTAGTTATCATATAAAAGTCTAAAAATATTATTTCATTATCTAATATTCATTCTTTATTAGAGAGCCTCTCAATTCTCTAGTTGGGTGGGAGAGTTGATTGAGTCTTGCTAGATTTATCCTAGCACTTTTCACTCTTAGTTTCCTCTTACTTGCATATCTCCCTAACCTACGACTACTGCAAGTCAAATTAGGGTTTACTTCATGCATACACCTAAACTTTCCTAGTTAGATACTTGAGCACCATGATCACTGCCCCTGCATAATCATTCTTTGATTATGTTGATCCTATAATATTGTCTATTTTTCATTAAAGTGAATATTGCATTGATGCAGGCTGAAAATATCCCTACCCCAAGAATCATGCTAGGGGCAAAAAAGCAGCACTAAAACATTATAAGTGACCCTCCACCCTAAATTGATGGCCAAGCTTGAATATGTGGAGGTAGGCACTTGACTCATTAGTGCCAAAAAAGTTCCAATATATCTACTGTCGGGTTTTCATAAATAGCAACAAAAAGGGTCTTTGAGTGCATGAGGCTAGCTGTCGCTACTCTAAAGTCTGGAAAGGGGAAAATGCAGAGAGCCTCTTCCCATGTTTCAAATCCATGACACCCAGGTCACAATGTAGCAACATTACCATCATGCCAAAGCTTGCCTTCTATACCGCAAGTAGTAATAAATTTTTAAATTTACCAAATATAACATGGATAAAAGTTTAAAATGAAATCACACCTCCATCATGTCCATCATCGACTAAGCTTTCAAGTGTATCTTGAATCACATCGGTCAAAAATCAGAGTAGAAAGTTACAAGAAAAAGACCAAAGGCTTTGTTAGTGCAATCTGAGTCTATTAATTGATGGTAGGAATCATACTGCCATTTAGTGAATAGATGGCAACTACTATATTGTCATTTTGATGGAAAAAAAAATTGTTTTTGGAAGCCATTTAGGTCCTAGTCAAAACAGAGATCAAATGACAGGAATCTGGCCATCGTTGGTTTATCCTGACGATTGCACATATCAACATCAAATTGTTTTTGACATCTGAAAGTGCTCTAATGACAAGATTTGTTCTAGAAGCCTTCTTTGATGTTTTCCTATCCTAGTCAAATTCTAGAAACCCTCAATAGTTCTAGTCACTGCAAGGAGTCCTAAATACTATTATACCCCATATAACCTACTCTTTTGCATCTTGGTGATGTGAATTAAAATTTTGAAGCACTCTCGCAAGTGTTCTTGGTGGTATGATTCTACCTCATTGTGATGTAAGACAATAGCAACATTCATGCAACTCAAAGGTTCTCATTTTTCTTCCAATATGACTTCGAAAGGAATTATGTGAACCCAATATAACGTTAGTGAAGACATCAAAGCCCAAGTGAAGACTAGTGTAGCTCTAGTCAGATTGAAGAATTTAGTTGGTGAGACTCCAACTAGTTATCCTAGTAATCTGACTTAGACATGGCCTTGTAATTTAGGTTTAGCTATCTAGTTGTTTTATGATCCTTTTACTTTCAAGTTATCTTGTTATTTACAATTTCTTATTTTATTGAAAAATCCAATACCTTGCAAGATAAAGCGAGGTATTGTTTGAGTCCTACTAAATTTATCCTACTGGTCAATATCCAAATTTGTCTCTTACTAGCAAGCATCCTTAACCTAGCTGCTTCATATTAATTTAATCTTGGAGCCACGCATGCATGCCGACCTCACATAGTTGGGCCCCTGGTCCCTCATCCTTGACTATGTCATAGCTCCTCTTCTAATACTCAATAGTAAGGGTATTCACTAAATGGTTCAAACCGTTAAACCGAACCAGACCAAACCATTTTTATTAGTATGGTCTAGTTTGAAAACTAAAATGGTCTAGTTTGATTTATGATTTTCATATAAAACAATTTAATGGTCTGGTCTGATTGTGCAAAAATATTACACCAAACCAAACCATAAACTGTAATATGTGTCTATATATATACTAACACATAAACCTAGAATATTGCCTAGCTTTTGGAGGATTAAAGAACTGGTCAAACTTTTAGTCTCTTGATCTCAAGAATTTTTAATCTCTTTCTTTTAGTAATAGTAAATTCACTCTGCACTTTGGAGCATTGCATAATCTGAATTCTCTAAAACTTATAGGCATTTTTGTTTGGTGGTGCATTCGTAGATTTCAAATAATACCACGTAATTGGTGAATATACTTATATAACAGCAATAAGACCTAAAAGTGTAATCTTCACTTTAATGGTTCCAGAAACCGGAGCTATACATTGATCCGAAAGCTACCCTGATAATTTTAATCTTTATTTAGCTAGAATATCTTTTTCTCGAGATTTTTCATTTTCCATATTACAATATGTCAGACCGTTAATCAAACCAAACCAAACCGTAATTCATCAGTCTGGTTTGGTCTAGTTTGAGTGACAAAATAGTCTGCTTTGATTTGTAAAATTGGCAAATCAAAATTTATTGGTTTGGTTTAAGAATATCCCCAAACCAGACCATGTACATCCCTACTCAATAAAGGTGCACATCAAGCAATTCTAGTGTTAGCTAAGGTTCAAGGCCAAACTTGTGCTACATAAGGCTCGGCACAAGCTTGGGCAAACCTATGTCTTAATCCAACAAGTCCTATCCACAGATCATGTTGTCCAAATTGATCTTTTTTATCAATGTTTAGAGTTGAAAATTTTATTCGTAATCTTATTATTTTCTTTTCCATAAGGAAATAATTAACATAGAAGATAAATACAAAGAATGAATCCCAACATCTGTTTCCAAATAAGAGTATTGTTATATAGTTTAGTTATTATTTCCATAATAAAAACATTAATGTTAGGAGAATCCTAGAACTCCACCTATGAAGCTCCTGTATCAGCAATTAATCCTACAACTCGATATTTGGCAAGTTTTAACTTTCTAAAAAAATAGGTTGGAGTTCTTTCTGTATTAAAAACTAGCTACCATGTTTGAATTGGATGTTAACATGGAACGGTACAATCGATAAAGATTGGCATTTATTCCCGTTATAGAAACTTTATGCAATGAGAAATATAGAAGATCTTCGTTAAGCTCACAGAACCTGTATTGGATGCCAAAAAGATATGCATATCTATCGTTATAACTAAATAGATATCAGTAAAAACAGAAAAGTCCAAAATTACATTCAATTCAAGATCATCGCAACCCATGAGCATTGCACAAAACAATGAAAGGTAATAAAAGGTAGCATTTAACCTCAACATTCCTAATAAAAGATAATAAAACTAATAGAAGATTTGTGTTAGGCAGACGTTACACCTAGCAACTATGTGCCAGACAATTTTCACACCAATTGTGCTTCTCTTTCCTTTATATACATCTCCATTGCTCAATCCTGGCATTGTCTCGAATTCCTCTCTCTCTCTCTCACCCTATGTCTCTCTCATTCTCTTTCTCAATGGAGAAAACCACTAGTTCCATGGATAACTCTGGTTCCAGAATACCCCCATCAACCATCCAACAAAGCCTTTTAACCTCACCTTTCATCGGAGCTGCCAATACCATTCCTTTAGAGTCCTCTCTACTTGTAAACCAAAGCATGTATGCCCCTCATATTATCACTTCGATGACTCAATGCTATGCAATGAAACAATGCTTACCTTCTCCTTGGCCATTCAACAACACTCATTCTATCAAGACGTTCAATTTCATGTCAAACCAATCTAACTCATTTCGATTTTGTATGACCAATCCACCCCCTACCCTCACTAACCAAATTAACTTCAATGTACCAGGTTCTTTGTCAATCATGAATCAACGATTTTTGTTAGCAAATGCTTTGGGAAGATCATTTTTCTCTCCAACAAGTGGTTTGAATCATCACCTTGGGCAGGCTTCTATCTCCCACTGCTTTTCACCTATCATGTCTCCAGAAAAATCATCATTTTGCTATTCAGCAAGAAGCTTTTCCATCAGGACTCATGAATATCCAAATCGTGCATGGAACACTTCTTTTCAACAGCACATTTTCCCTTCTGGCTATCTTGATTTGGCAAACCAAGCAGCATTCATGGAACCTGGACTCACCAATCCTTTCCATAATCCAAATCTACAATCCACATGTCCATTGCCAAACTATGAAAATGTATATAGGATTGTCCCTCAAATGGATCTCCACTAACAAGTCAAGAGATGAACATCCGCTATAAATGTGATCTTTGTTCTGCTGAGTTCCCCACTGGGCAGGCTTATGGAGGGCATATGAGTTCTCATAGCAAGATAAGAAAGGCAGATAGAGCTCTAGGAGAACCATCAAAAAGTTGAAGAAATTTAAGACAATTCCATGGACCCCTAAGATTTCAAATGATGGTAAGGAGCTCAACTTGCATTTCTTCAATGAAATAGCTAAGAAGGAAAAGGAAAAAGGATCTAGTGATAATGTTGCTTGAAGAGCTCAACAAAGAAAGATGAGAAGGAGAAATCGGTGGCAACTAATCAGAAGGAAAAGGGAAAAAGTTATATTGGAGAGATACTCACAAAAGCCCCAAGCTACATGGATGATGAATTTGTGAATAAGGAGGCCACTCTTACAGGAACAACTTCCCTTCTCCTCCATTAGGGCTGCTCATGAGAAAAGAATGACTGCTCCTCTTGTTCTTTCTTTTCCTTTCTTTAGTTTTCATTGTTCATCAGGGTCAATGTTTACATTTTGTGTTTGTCTTCAGTTGCTATCGTGTCATGTGTTATGTTTAATCTAGTAGCCTTCGTTCTAGGTTTAAAATGGGTCTTTACTAGTTTCATGTCTGTCTATCTATGTATTTCGTTGCTTTCTTTATATGAAATAACATCTTGTTAGTTTTGTTGTTGGAAAATCTAAATGTCAATCCCCCCCAAACCCTCACTTCATTCATCAAGTGAAAATGTCAAAATAGATGTCTCCCACTTTTGACATTTAATCATTTTGAAGAAAAATTAGGGATAAACTAGTTTCTTCTTAAAAGAAAATCGCCATATTAATATGCTCAATACCTTTGATCTACACTTTGAATTTTTTTCCTATTTTCACGTTGTTCTGTTTTTCAATTAGGGCTAAAATCAAATCGAGACTAATATATCTATATCGATATTTATTTTGTTTGACAAATATAGATCCAGATATGGATGTTACTCAAATGCAAAAATTCATATCCATATTTGTTTTAAACGGATGCGGATACAAATCGGATTCTGAAAGTATGAATATAAATATGGATATAATTCGGATAATTATATTTTATAACTATGAAATCAAAGTTATTACTAAGTGGATGACAAATTAAGTTAATAGCATATTAATATGGTCATTTATTTTTTTCTTAAAAGTTCATAAGTGCGATATAAAATTAAATAGAATTATAAATAAAATCAGATATGGATACAAATTGATAGTTCTCTATCTATATCCATTTTTCTTTAACGGATATGGACACAAATATCGGTATTAATGGAATGCTCAAATTTCTATCCATATTCGGATAGATTCAGATATGAAAATGGATCCGGACATATATTATCCAATCTGCTTTCACCCCTATTTTCAATTATATACTCTAGTGAGTCACTTACTAAGTATCCTTTCAAAAGAACCAAAGTAGGATCCATTTTTTCACAATCTTAATATGTAAAATAACATTAAACCAGGTAGTTGCTGGAATTCTTTTATTTTATGGATTCTTTGATTCCATAAAAATAAAAGAAACTCTACAAAAAAATTTTAGTCCAGTTTTCTTTCATACCATAACCATCTAGCCTTTTTTCAACCATCTAGAGTCCACTATACCAATCCTTATTAGACAACTATTTCTATTCAGGAGTTATTTTTGGTGTTATTCTAAGCTTCTCTATATCCTTTCTCACAACTTCCATGCATGTTATTTTAGGTCTTTCCCTCATTTCTTATAGCTTTTATATAAATTAAAATACCTCTATTTATTGCAGGCTCCTCCTATCTTTCCGTCAGTTCATTTTTAGTTTGTATAAATCCTAGAGATCCTTTAAAATATTCATTTCTCAATATATCCTAATTTTACCACATGTCCATCTTAGCTCTTCTATTTCCACCACACTCAAAATCTGTTCTTGTGATCTCTCTTTACTGATTTTATTATTATTTTGTAGAATTTATTTTTGAAATTTTCAAGATATGTATCGCTTATAAAAATCTAAATATACCTCCCCACTTTATCCAACCAACTCTAGTTCTATCTTCGTTTATTCCTTATCATTTTTCTGAATAAATTCTAAGTGAAAAAATAATAACTTTGTCCATGAACCTTAATTGAAATACTATTTTTACTTTTATTCTCATCAAATTTACATTCTGTAACTTCGTCATTGTTCTACTAATTTTTAACCCCTATACATTAATGCTATATTCCACAAGTTCAATTTAGTATTTAATCTAATTCTTTTTTCATCAATTACTATGATCATCTTTATATAATATATACATGGTACATGTTTTTGAATATTAGAAATAATTTTATCAATAACTTGAGCAAAAGGATATGAATTTGGTAGTAACCATTGATGCAAGCTTATTATGACTAGAAATACACTTGTTGTACCACCATTAGCTCCTGACATGTCAACGCTCCAACATAAACTCATCTATTTCAATATATCATTTAAATACACACTTCCTTCTTAAAGCCCACAAAATTACTTTCCTTGTTACATATCAAAATTTTTCTTTTATGAAATACATAATAAGATTTCTTTAAATAGTAACGATCATAAGTTGGTATAGGCAAGTCTATTAGCCATTGCCGCTTCCTCGACATAAATACAAGGGATTTAAAATCCCAGTTAAGCCTAGTACCATGACCTCTGGTACCAAAAAGGCTCTCCAACACATTCAAAACCACTCAAGACGGAGGTCAAAAAGGAGAGCTAGGATCAAAGAATTAAAGGCATAATGGTGCCGGCCAAATTCATGATCTTATGGTCAAGAATATGACATCAGAATCATTTGATAATGCAGTATCCACCATCAAATGCATCCAATATCCTTTCCCAGTGAAAGGGTTTCAAGAGAGGAATTCAGACTGGTATAAGAGCAATAGAGTTGGCAAATCCACTATCCGAGAAGATAGAAAGAGGTCTTTATTTAAAAAAGATACCATCAGAATGAACTAAGAACTGCCTCACTGTCCAGACTAACATAGTCTGAATCTGACATAGACTAGGTTCGGATAAAGCAATAGTCTATTTCTCATAATCAAAAGGATTTAGCATCTAATGGCCTTCAAGGCATAATTTCTTAGTTTAATCATCTTATTGACTTGTTTAATTTGAGTTTTAGCCGAGTTTTAAGGACCCCACAGACTCTATAATATATAAAGGGGGCCCTAGAATACTATAAATAGGACACCTTTCTACAAGTTTTTATAATTGAAGTTTATTAAACTTTATTTTTTTTTAAATTCCTGGCAATGCTCTTTTGTTTTGAGATACTACTCAAGACCTATAGTGAGATACTGCGATTTAGGGAGGAGATACAAGTCAGATGTTGGAATTCTTTAACTAAGGCCCTGTACAGACTGGAGGTGGGGCTTCAAGGGTTCGGCAAGAAGAAGAGATTTGATTCCTTTTAGTTATCCCTTCTAATTCTAAATCTTAATAATTCTAGCCTCTAAATTTAATTTTAATTTATTTTCTTCTATTTTAGCATCTAATTTGATTCATTTCCACTTCTAGTTCTCTTTCACTGTGCTACTCTAGTTTAATATAAGACTGGGGATCCCTTACTATGAGGATATATAGACATTTCCCTTTCTCTATATTTATGTCAATTACTTTAATAAAACTTCTAGACTTTCTTGTATATCATTAGAGTTTTCTGAAGAACTTTTTGTAAAGTAACATGTATATCTAATAATTATTTTCTAATAATACCTATACCATGCAGATGCTTGGTTATCCAAGGGACCTAAATCCAAGGCCTTAATCCTCCAGCTATGATGAAATATGGATCCAATCCATGGGCTCATTGTATAGACTGCCTTGGTTTTTCCTTTGAGTATGTTCTTTTATCCAACTAGATGCAAATTTCAGCAGCATAGAGCTGTGCAGGATTGGAATTATTCGAGTAAAAGGTTAGATGACAAGAGTGCATATGTTTCTATTAAAAAAGTTGCATGCGTGCACTTAAGAGAGAGACCAACCCTTGAGCAATTAAACCAAAGGCCGTTGAACAAAAGGGTTGCATTTGGTTAGGGCATAAGGCTTGAAAAAGACTTACACCTGCCAAATGTAAAAACTAAAGCATAAGTTACGCCAATCAAAGCTCCTTATGATAGATACTACCTTTCTAAAAGAGCCATGTCATATTTTATTTCCATCATATATCCTTCAATTTATTTCAGCCCTATTGTTTTGCAATGGATAAAACTACCCTAAGTAGCTATTGTACTTGTGACGTCATCTTCTTGTTTTGTTCTGCATTGTAGCATGGATGCTTACACTTCTAAGAGGACTATTTTAGTTATTTAGGAATTTAGAAGAAAATTGCTATTTATAATTGAACTATGAACAATGGGTACACTTGCTTATGACAACCACATTTGATAGAGTCTCCTCTCCCCAACCCCATGTGTCCCTGTTTTATCTTAAATTTGAAAAAAGGAAAGTGATAAAAAGTGAGTATATCATTTACCCATCTTATTGAGAAACATCTCAGTAGTTTTATTTGGGATTATATTTGGTAATTTTCATTTTTAGAAATCATTTTTAGTTGAATTATGAGTATGGTTTCCTGATAATTTATCTGAACAAAACACCTAAAGATATATAGATGAGTGATAGATGATAAGGGTAGAACATCATTCATTCATTTTATACTTAAAGAAACCTCATTCCTGCTATCGTACCAAATAATACAATTAGTTATAACAAAAGGGGGAAAAAATCTAGCAAAACAAAAACAGGCATAACTTATGAATAACTACTGCAAACAATTAACTTTCAGTGTTCCAATTTTCTCCAACCAACGTAGGAAAAAAGTATATGTATATATATATATATAGATGGCAGAAAAATAAAAGGAAAATAGCAATGCATATAAGATAGTATAGATTCTGATTGTTGATTCAAACCTGAAGCTGCGCCATGATATTAGAAATAAACCATTTTGAAAGATGATCAAACCTGTAAAATTTTAGAAAATCAATAAAGATCTCTACCATTTTTTTTCTTGATCTGCAAAGATCTCTACATTAAAGACATCAAAGTAGATGAAACCATAGAAAATTATTTGGGGAAGAAGGAGAAAGATCGATGTAAGGGAATCACCTTCTCCCACCAAGAAGAGGACCTCTTTTGTACCCATTCATGATAGAATGAGCAGGGGGAAGGCCAGAGGTGCAGAAAGAGAGACAGAGACAACGAGAGACGGCGGGGCCGAAGGTAGAGGCTGGAGAGAGAGAGGGGGGGGCCGCACGAGCGAGAGAGAGAGAGAGAGAGAGGTGAGAAGTGAGGGGCGGCAGGAGGTGTGATGTGGTGCCAGGGCCGGATAGTTCAGAGAGTTCGACATGGGGAGCGGAGGGAAAGAAGGTTAGGAGGCGGCATCCAGAAAGCGGATAATATGCCCTCAAAACAAGATTGGAATTAAAAATGGGGTTTTTAAGGTCTGATCCAATTATAGACCGTACTTTAATCTTTAACATCTGTTGACTACCTTCAAAACTTTCGGTCCGATGGAAAAGTTTAACTTCACATCCCCTAGGATGGAATTGCCCTCAATTAATACGATATCTCCCATTAATCATGATTTTGCACATCTTGTAGAAGGCATCAAGGGAGTTAGCGAGCCAGGCAGCCTCCTCATGAATATTTACACCTGAAATCGTCAAAATGGGCCGTGATTCGTGGATCAGTCTATTTAGGTTCTTAAAATAATAAGACTGAATTAGTATTTTGACAGCCTATTTAATAAAAAAAATTTTAATCTGCCCATTTATGATCCGGCCCATAAAAGACTGACCCATCTAGCTAGCGATCCGATCCGCTTATTTAAAAATAAATAATATAATTACATAAATTATTAAATATTAAAAAAAATTAATATTAAAGTCAGTCACATGACTGACTTTTTATCAAGCCCCAATCTTTTTTTTAATATTTTAATTAAAAATTATTTAAAATATTTTAATTAAAATTAAGGACCGAATTTCAATTAGACTCATCGTTATTTGAACAATATTTGTTACTTATTGATTTTTTTATTTTGTGAGTTTAATTAATTTGTGATTTTTTTTTTTGAAAATAGAGGTTATGGTATTATTATAAATTTTTTAGAGTTATTTCATGTTTGCTTTTGGTGTTGTGAAATTTGATGTTTATTATGTTTGAAGTTTTTTTATTTTTTTTTAATTTTTATAATTTTTTTTAATTTTTTGATGAGTTATAAAAATCGATCCGTTTAAACCTTTCACTTATAAAGACTAAAGCTAGGTTGCCTATTTGATGATCCATTCATCAAAAGAGTTTTTTTATTCGACTTCAATGGATTCGTTCGTGAAGGGCCGGCCTCTACGGGCCGGATCAATCTTTTTAACAATTCTATTTATGTTATAATATTTTTTCAATCCACACTGTTACCACCGTCATCTTTTTTTTTTTTCCTACCCTTATTTCTCCTTCAACTCCCATAACTCTCATCTTTTATCTCTCTTTATTGCCCTTCGTTCCCCACTTCTTAGAATCATTCTTAAAATAGTAATAGTCCAACCTTCACCCTCCTTGGAAATGCACCACTTCCACTCTCATCACTCTTTTGCCATAAATACAAGGGTGGTGGAAGGGGACTAAAGTATTCGGATGGAGAAAACCTAGGCCACATCATGTTCACATCAAAGCTCAATTATGTACCACAATAATTATCCATTTTTTCGATAGCATCCATAAAAGGCTGAAACATTCTGTCACCAATCATCAAATCAATCCAAAATATCATATCAGTGAATTAATAAAATAAAATAATAAAAAAATATTATATATTAATAATATTTTATAATATTTATAATATCAAATAAATAAATTAATTAGGAGAGAGGAAACTAGTTGACGCTAGAGGTCTTGTGAACTGGGATCTCAGCTCTAAGTGAATCCACTTAAAATATAAATGAAGATTAATACCCTGAGTAATCCATTATTGGGATCCTGCCTTCACAGGCCCAATTTAAGTGGTCGGTGTGTTTGGACCTATCTATGTACTTAGATCTGTTGGCTCTGATCATGAATGACTATGATAAAAATGATGCTCTTTATAGTGTATTGCACTAATGATATATATTTAACATGATATACAGCTAATATGATGCAGTACACCATTAATATAATATAACATATAGTTATTATGATCGGTACATGTTAGTATAACTTGTGCATAATTACTATAACTTGGTACACAATTAATCTAACATTATACATAATTAATCTATTATAGTATACAATTATTTAATATAGTATACGATTAACGTATTATGGTACATAGTTAATCTAGTATGGTATATGATTCACGTAATTTGGCACACCATTTATATGACCCTATACACGATTAACGTGGAAAATGTACTAATGATTTTGAATCTAGCAAATGTGCTGCTTTTGAAGAGGATATACACCTTAAACCCCTAAATCTTGGGTTGATCGCTTTATATTACTGCATCACTACACCACAAGTGATCTCAATCAATGGAACATAGTTAATGCAATATAGTATACATTTAATCTAACATGGTACACAATTATTCTAGCATGATATATAGTTATTCTAGCATGGTACTAGTATACAATTAAAATAAAATGGTACATAGTTAATCTAACATGGATTAACCATGTACTAGAATAAAATAACTGTATACAATATTTATTTAACTATGCACCATGATACATTAACTTTGTAGCATGTTAGATTAACTGTTTACCATATTGAATGAACTATATACCAGAGTAAAATAACTACATATCATGTTTATTTGATTCTATCATAATATATTAACTAGGTACCATGTTAAATTAACTATGTATCATGTTTATTTAATGTATACCATGATACCTTAATTGTGTGCAGAGGCTAATGGGTCTGAAATGCTTAGGAAGCGTAGCGTCTGACCGTTTCAAAATGAGAGTGATAAAGTCCACTTCCATGCCTCCAGAATGCCCCTAGAGTCAAAGGCCATCTGCACCGCCTCCACTACCTCCTCCCGAATGATCGATCAATACCAGCGAAAGAAGAGAGAAAAAAAACCATCAGATCCCGGAGCCTTGTCCTCTCCAAGAGATCAGAGGGCCTCACGCACCTGGTCAGAAGGCACGGATCTAGTCAAAATCTCATTCTCCTATGCAGTAATATAGACCACCGGCTGCGCACCCGAAATGGGACGGTCCTTACCCAACGATCTCATCCATCGGTCCCTGAAGAAATGAAAGATCTCCTCTTGGATCCCTCCACTATCAGCCATGGCACCACCATCACTCCTCTGTAGTTTTCTGATGTGGTTGGTAGACCTTCGAATCATGATGGACTAATAGAAGAATCTAGTGTTCCAATCTCCCTCCGAATCTACTGAACCCTGGACCTCTGCCTCCAATAGATTCCCACTGTCTCAGGAGAGAGTGATGCTCGAGAGCTTACCTCATAGCTCCCCTAACTCATGCTCAGGTAAGCCACCTCCTCGGTCCTCCCTCAACTGCAGCTCCTCAATATTAGCCTCAACCTGCTCAATCTGTGAAAGATGTCACCACCTCCCAACGATTCCACCTGAGGAGTCTACGTCTGGCCAGCTCAAGCCTGTGAGTCACCTTATACCTCACATCCCGCGGATCGCATCCTCCATACCTTCTGAATCAAGTCCTAAGATTTTGGTTAAAAGATCCAAAACTTCTCGGACTGGAAGGGTGCCCTGAGCCGGTCCAAGCTATCCGTCAAAATAAGAAGGGGGCAATGTTTTGAGGCAATCCTAGGCAGGTGCTGGATAGAGTATCCAGGATAGCACTGGATCCAACTAGCTGAAGCTAGTGCACGATCAATCCTCTCTCAAATCTTAGTAGATCCATGCCGATTGTTATATCAAGGTCTATCTGTCCAGTACTGCTAATGAACTCTCTAAGCTCTCTGAACTCCACAGTGTCCCTCTCTTGCCTGCCATCATGCTTCTCGTGGGGGCCAACAATACAATTGAAGTCGCCAGCCACCAAAGAAGGCACTCCCTACAACTGAAGTCTAGTGATCTCCACCCAGAGCACCCTCCGATCTTTGTACTCGATGCTCGCATAGATATCCGAGAGGATCCAAGGTTGTCCAGACTAGTCTGTGATGATGAGAACTACCTGCTGCTCACATCTGTGAAAAGTATCAACCTGAATCAAGCTTCGATGCCACATTATCAAGATGTCGCCAGATAAACCCCGAGACTCCACGGCATAAGAACTCCAGGCCATAGGAATCCGCCACCTGACCTGGGCCATCCCAATCCCAAAGAGGTGGGTCTCACTCAGCATGCAAACGTCAGGAACATACTGTTGGATCAACCAATCGAAGGTTGACCAGAAGGAGAGCTTCCCGTCCCCGACAATTCCAGAGCAATATCCTCATGGAGAAGACCCACCAAAAAGGGGCCTACCCTCATACCCCCCTCTCCAAGGGAGTCCACCACATCCACTACATCTGAAGCCTCCTCTATGTCAACGGCTGGCCCCTCAATCGTGATAGCATGCTAGAGCCTAGCCACGACAGCCTCATGAGAGGAACCTCAATCATTGTCCCTCGGTGGGGCACCCTCCACTATAGACTCACGCTCTGCTCCAACACCCCTACCTCCTCTGGGCCACCAGGCTCTCCATCGTGTCCCCCGCACTTCAGTGGACCCATCTCCACCTCCATCGGGGCCCTGGCACTGAACATGAAGAGTCCAGGACCCCGAGGATCCACCAACTCCTCCAAGTCCATAGGTGACTGGGCTACAATCTTCCCTTCCCCTTATTTTTCTTTGCTTCCCCTTTCCTGGGCCCTCCGAACCCAATTCAAAGTTATTGGGCTTCACAAGAGACCAACCTGAGTCGGTTCAGTGGGCCGAGCTCACTTGAATGGTCCAGCCACCTGTGCCCGCTTCTCATCACCCGCCTGGCCCGTTTGTGGCTGGGTAGGATTATTCCCCACAACCGACATCACAGGGCACGACCCTTCCCGTTCTTCATTCCCTGGTTGGCCATTAGTGGGGTGAAAGGATTCAACCCTGAAGTCCTTCCCTGGTCACGCACCAAGGATGCCGCACCCCCTGCCGACCGCCCGACCAACACTTCAGATGAGACCAGCCAGGAGATCTCCACCATGCGACGTTCGCCGGCTGACTCCAACCATCATCATCGATCTCCACTTGTGCCTGATTAGATCAAGCCTCACGTCCCGACACGTATTGACGTGCCGCGACTCGAGCCTAGATGACCCGATCATCATCCTCCGTACGTCTTTCCCCTCCCCTGGTCCCAGCTCCCATTGTGGATGGCAAGCAACCAAGGCCTAAGAGGAGGACCCGCCACCCTTCGATCACCCTCCACCTCCTTCGGTCGGACCAGGTTGTTTGGAGCAAGCTTTGCTGATTGTACACCATACCCCATCGACAGCCACCCTCCAGCATATGAAAGTGGCCACAACAGAGACAAACTCCATCAAGACTCTCAAAGATAAAAGGTTGCTAGAAAGGACCAACCGAACCCGTAACTAGAACTTCGATCGCAGTGGACGGCCAAGTCAAGTTGGACACATGCATGGGCGAACCCCAGCCGTCGGATGTCTGCCGTGCAATCATCGAGGAACACTAAATCATCGGCGAGCTTCAACACCTCCCAGATGGCCTCCTCATCCCAGTACTCCACTGGAAGCTAGGGGAGGCGCACCCACACCAGGGCCGTGGAGATTATGCCTTCCATTGAAAAGAAACCAAATCTCCACGGCTTGAGGGCAAAGGCTTGTCTTGCCACCGTCCATGACCATCGGAGCACCTAGTCTCACTCTACTTCCTCCCCAACCCAAGCAAGGAATAACCCCTTCTCCAAATCGTACATCGTGATTTCACCCTTGAGAGCTCCCTAGAGTCAGAACTCCCTGGCCTAGTCCGACGACACCCTCCATCCAAGACTCTTACCAACCAATGCGGTCACCTCCCAGCACGCCGACCTCTCCCGAAGAGCTGCCTCCAAGACTCGGACCACCTTCGAAAACCACTTGGTAAGCTCCGTCACTTCCTCCAGTGATGGCTCCAGTGAAACCGACACATTCCGCCCCTATACAACTCTTTTCCAGCTCCTCTTCGGTTGGTCTCCACCCTTCAAATGATCACGCATCTCCCTTGCTATGAACCCCCAACTTGACGGCTCTGATAGCAGTCCGGATCATCGGTGATCACAGTCAAAAGGGAAACAGCATGAATGTTAAAGCACTCTCGAGAGCAAGCTACATTCTTCCCCTAGAACTCTAAGATTCTTCTAGTCCTTTTTAACAGCGTGAGAAATTGATAACAAAAATAATTCTCAGGCTAAATTAACTGTTATAATTGATCCAAAGGTGGAGTTGCATGGGCATTAGGGGAGAAATGGTCCCCTCTAAACTAGGAAAAATCTTCATAGAGTGCATTAAGCTTGAGATTCCTCAACCTTAGGTCCATAAAACCTTCTCCCCTCACCCCCCCCCCCCACAAACACTAAAAAAAGAAAAAAAATAAAGAAAAAAACACACACACACACACCCCTATGGGAAATTCTTTATTGGCATCTTGTGATTTCATGCCTTGGTTATTTATATTTGATAAGGGCTAAAACCCTCTGCATATGTCCAAATCCAAAGGTCTGAAACCCAATACTGCCTACTCTATTAGTCTGCTCCCCCGTTGATATGCTACCAAGATGCTACAATCCTAACCCTTGAGATAGTCTGGCATCCCAATACCTTATTGAGAGGCCCCTTTTATTTTGCTACTGTTAAATTATTACATTTTTGTCTTAAATGAATTTGATGGTGGGGTTTAACATGCCCATATTCATATGATCCCATGTGGTTAGCAAAATTGTTCTATATTTACTACACTTATTCCAACTATTTTCATATTTAATCTAATGACTTACAATATTTAAATATTTTATTATTATATTGAAATTATGGAAATTGTGGTGATTAAATTTTTTTAGGGACTTTTTAAACCCCTCCATGTTTACCAATACATTCTCCAATCTAAATAGAAGTCTTTTAGTCAAGATAATTCTAACTTGATGTTAACTTTGGTCATAGATTTCGGTTTTCACAGAACATAAAATTGATCCAGTTATGCAGCAATTTAGTAACATGCACATGTTGATAGCACAAATTATTTAATAATTAATTTATTTCTAAAAATAATATCACCTATAACAAAAGATGCATTAAAAATAAAAAATACAATGTTGTATGTTGATCCCCAGCCTACAACAGTATCCAAATTTCATGATAAAAAAAATTTAACATGATTTTTTCTTATTTTTCTTATTTCTCCACCAAATTAATGGTGAAAAAGGAAGTGAAGAGCCTTACCAATGATAGTGGTCTCTGGTATCAACACGACTAGATCTCCAAAAATGCTAAATAAAGGTTAAGCCTCCCACCTCTCTCTCTCTCTCTCTCTCTCTGCCTTGGACCCGTATAGTGATTGAAGCTATGAGAAAAGAGATAAGCAAAGGGGGTGCATGTTCTGTTTTTTTCAAAATAGAGGGACTCAATTAGGTCCCAACCAGTACCAGTTGAACTGCCCATGGTATTGGCCTTTCTCAATTGGCACCACGTGAGGTGGGTAAAATGTCCTGGTTCACACTTAAACCACTGTCCTGCACCCATCCTACATACTGTTCTCACTGTGGATGTTATAGCACCTACAAGACAGACTGGCACCATCAATACCTCAATCCTTGTGCAAATTATCATATGTAAAAAGGCACAATTATGCTCTCAAAACCCACATCCAACCCATGGTTAAACCTTTTCTATGCTTAAACTTTTCTTGCTATATCTAATCCAAGATACCTAACAATTTTTCTTTCTATGCTTTATCCAGTGTACCCATACCATGGTTTAAACTATTGGCGAAACGGAATGATACCAGCAATATCTTACTATACCACTGTGATTCTAATATCATGATAGGACCCAAGTCACAAACATCAGTCTCGAACAAAGCATCCCGATCAGGATGGATCTTGCAGTTTGGCCAAGACTAATACCAATATTGTCAGTATGAGACAATCACAACCACAATACCTCGTGATTCCTTCTTTTAAAGGGAGGAGGGGGTTCGCTACATTCAAAGATGCCTTTAGACTGCAGTTTGGCCAAGACTAATACCAATATTGTCAGTATGAGGCAATCCAACCACAATACCTCATGATTCCTTCTTTAAAGGGAGGCTGCAGTTTGGCCCAGACTAATACCAATATTGTCAGTACGAGGCAATCCCAACCACAATGCCTCATGATTTCTTCTTTTGGGGGGGGGTTCGCTGCATTCGAAGATGCCTTTAGGCAGGCCTTTCTATCCCCATAATGTAAGAGAGCAAAAAAATAGAGGGAGAGAGAGAAGAGTAGAGAAGAAGAAGAGAAAAAAATGTCATCAGCACCATACCAGAGGAGGACACTCCAGTGGGTGCGGCCCTCTAATTTTTCTTTTTTGATCCAAAATTGGCAAAAATCCAAAAAGAGAGAACCCATGTCTTCTTCTTTTTTTTTGGATTTTAGATATGTTGTGTGATGGACAACATCCTGCAACAAGGTGATTTCATTTTTGAACAATATTTTATTTTATAAAAAATATATAAATTTGTATTAAAATATTGATAAAATAAGAATATGAAAATTCAATCTAAAAAATTGTATCATGCTAGCATTCATAGCATGCACATGCTACAATTTTTGAGGCTATAGTATCTTCTTGAAAATATTGATAATCATTTAACTAATATAATAATGAAATAGGTTCTTCCTTTATACTCTCTCTCTTCTATAACATCTTCCTTCAGTTCTCATTAAGAAAATTTCATGCATGTTGTTTTGAAGACATGACTTTGAAAAGCTTAAAATACATGACTAAGTAGTTTCTACTGTTGGCTCCTCACCTCCTATTTTCATGTCAATATTTTCTCCTTTTCTCTGATTTTCTTCTTTAAACTGAATGTAGTAGTGCTCTCTCTCTCCCCACTTACTTTCTCTTTTTATCCAAATGAAACCTAAGCAACAGCCTGTCATAGTTTTTATTCATTCTCACCTCATTCAGTATTGTTTATACTGAACTCTAATCTCATTCCTAATCTCCACATTACCCTAGTTTTCTTCCTCATCATTAAGAAAACTAAACATAGCATTCATCCTCCTCTTTATTTTTATCTTTCTAGTCAGTTAGTTTCTACTCATTTGGCTTCATCACCATATCTTGATTTCAATGTGATAATAAATGACAAGTCATATTCCAAACCACCTAACAATTGGCATGAGATGGTCAGGAAAGAATCAATTTTCACTAGTACATGCAAGAAAGATATCACGACTGATTAAAAATTGCTAATAATACCTCCTCATATATTTAGTTTAGGAAGCAAGTTATAAATTACTTCACAAAGACGTACAGCCGCACACTTTTATTCAATCCATAGCAGCCATTTTGTCATAGACATTGTTGAAATTGCAGCTGGGATCAGCCAGTGCGAACTGTACAACCCAGGTGCCTGTACATCGGGGCTTAATGCAGCCGATGTTCACAGACTGGGTATAAATCACTTGGATCATGCCAAATTGAGGTGGATCAAGCACAACCCAAGCCTTAACCACTCGGTATTGAGGAAAACTTGTTAGGAAGGATCCTCTCCCCAACCATTTTAAGGTGAAAACAAGATGGGCAAGGACTAGGAAAGTTCTAAATACAGCAAATCGCACCTTCGGAGCTCAGATCACCAAAGAAAGCATCAATTAATGAGTAGCACGGTGTTTCTAGCTAGGGTGATGCTTCTCTATCCTTTTCTTTTTAACTTTGCAAATTCCAAATCCAAGGTAAAGAAAATTTTGAATTTATATAATGGGACGCTTGGAATCATGTTTTGGGCTGATTACGTGGTGTATGAATGGCCGACTCATGTTTTTGGGCATGCATTTCTGAGATCAAATTGAGCAAAATTCTTTTTCATTCGAAAAAATTGGCGAAACTTTTAGTGCACAAATATAGTTGTCCAAACTCCAAAGTATTTTTACAATAAGTTACGTGAAATTAAGTATTACATGGTAAACATGTGTCAAGTAACAATATAAAAGCTTCAATATAAGCCAAATAGGATGATCAGGGCATTTAGATAATACAGTTGCAATATTTATACATAAACTTGTCATTTAGAAAATTGAACTTGGAAAAAAGGTAAAGAATTTGCAGGCCAAATAATATGTACAAGGGTGTACCAACCAGCAAGTCATGCCAGCTGGTACACTGTGCTGCTACAGTACATCATAGAGCATGTACCGTGATGACCCCCAAGCAATGAGCCTCTACAGTCTACATCCCAATATCTAATTAAAACTGTGGTCATAGTAGTGAAAAATTGGATTCCACGAATAAGATGTGCCATCCAAAGTGTTTTGGGGCTAGAAAAAAGACCGAGCTAGTAAATAGACAATCAAGAAATAGTATCCCTCAAACTTATAATGAGTCTATGGATCCTTTATATGCTAAAATTGTATGCCTAAAAGTAGATTACAGGATCATTTAGAAGATCCTAGGAAGTGACTCTAGAAGCAAGAAAATAATTGAGAACAAAAAAAATGATTAAGAAAAGTTAGGTGGGCTAGAAATGAAGAAAGAAAATGTAAATATCTGAATCAAGAACAGGAATAAAGCCCAATGACATACCAAAAAAGGTTCAACAAGATTCATTCACTAACTGGAAGGGGTATAAGCAGAAGAGATCTGAAGATAGCGTCACAACAGGCCAACAGGTATTTATCCAGCGAATTTAGCACCAGGAGGGACCAAAAATCAAGAATAATGATTACATACCCTGAGAAAACATGGCAGCTACTAATATGGATTGTGGATGCAAAAGAAACTAAAGGTACAAATGCCTGTTCAGTTTTGGTGGTGAATGAAGATCCACTGAAAAGTGAATTAACTTGGACTATTCTAAACAAGACCAGAATGCCGTAATGGACTGTAGAAATAACTCATAATTTTTTGGTGAATAACTCAAAAACCACATCAGAAATTAATCATATGCTAAATAGCCTACATATGAGTTCAACCAACAAATCTTCTGGAAGACAAGCTGTCACGCCCCCGATCCGAGATTGTGAATCGAGAATCATGGCAACTACCGCATACTCATAAAAAACTCTTTCCATAAGCATGCAAGGCATCTTATCATGTTATCTTAAAACAACAGCGAAATAATTACTCAATAATTCAAACCCAAAATATAACGATCTAAATTTCTTCTTTAATATCTCAATAAATTCAACAATGATTCATCGACCTTACATCAAATTCAATAAGACTTTCAATTTAAAATAAAGTATGGAGATTCTGCTTCTGATCACTTTTCCATTCATATCTTGTATCATCTTAATTTCTCAATATCTGTAAAAACAGTAAAATAGGAGGTAATGAGCTAGACAACCCAGTAAGCAATAATCACTTTTCAATAGATTGCATCAGATATTTAAGTAAATAATCATTTATAAAAAATAAGCATATCGAGTTCATTAATTCGAAATCAATTTTCAATTATGCAATATAGTTCATGTCAAATTTATTTCTTTTTCAAAATTTAAGTTTCTTTCGAGATTTCAATTTCTTTCGTTCTTTAATTTTTTTCGTCAACCATGAGCTATGATCATATTTTTCCTATGGCAGGGTCATAACACCGCGTATCTTCTTGCGGTGAGCTACGAATCATCTGGCAGCAAAGTTCTTCGGAACTGCTGGTCTCTCTGGTGGTTTGTCGCTGGTCTCTCTGGCGACATAAATCCTCGGGACAAATCAATTACCAATGTATATGCCCCCATTGGCGGGATCCTTTACATAGTCAGATTGTCAATTCATATTGTTCTTATATCAGAATTCTTCATAAATCATATTTCATATTCTAATTTCGATAATAAAATATATAATCATGTAGTATCGAAATCAATCAATATAATGCATCATAGAATCAATATGTTCAATCATGCTTCATCATAATATTTTAAATAAGATATTTTCATAACAAAATACCATTCATCCAATTCATGCATCGTTTCACAAATCATGTCAGAAAAATATATTATAATTTATCGATAAATCTAAAAAAAATAAAATATTACTTACCTCGAATGCATTCCAATAAATCCACATAATTCTATAAATTTTATTTCAAAAATTTTATTCATAGATCATATCGCGATATCCCATGATCAAACATCTACAATCCTATACAGAATCAATTTCAATAATTAGAAAGAATACGAATACCATATTTCAACGATTTAGATTGGGTCTGATCATCTAATTTTATCTAACCAAAATCTAATTAAGACCTAAACGATCCAAAGTTTGACTATCAGATCAAATCGGATTAGAAGTGATAGGACCAAGGTTTCTTCATTGATTTCATAAAATCAAGTGGAGAGAGAAAATCAAATGAGAGAGAATTCATAAGATACAATTCGAATTGATCAGGTGACACAATCTAACATTACGATTGGTCCAATATCTCGATAGGTAAAATCAACATGATCAAATCAAGTCATGACTAGATCGGAATCATGGATAATCAAATTGAGAAATATCGGATCTGATCAAGGTGAGTGCCAGTACACTGCCCGACAATCATGGATCAGGATTCTTCATTAGAATCAGATCAGGACTATTAAAAAAAATTTCTTCATTCACTAACCCTTTTAGAGAGAGAATCAATCAAGAGACAGAATATTTTAGAGAGAGAAAATTCTAGAGAGAAAACACATCTTGAATTCTTCAGACAATATGATTCAACAAATCCGATCGATCAGATCAAATCATGCTGAAATTATCATGTGGACAATTCAATAAAACTATGAGAAATAAAATTTAAAAATATCTGATCTGATCAAAGTGAATGTCGGTGTACCGTCCGACGATCACAGATCAAAAATCCATCACGAAGATTATTTAAATTCATCATCATTCTTTTCAAAATTTTAAAAAATCTTAGGAGAGAGAAATAATCTAGAGAGAGAATATAGAGAGAGAAAGTTTAATTCTAGAGAGAGAAAATACTAGTTCAGGCTGAAGGAAGAGAAGAAAGAGAGAGAAACTCTCTTTCTCATATTTTATTATTTATATCATTATTTATTTATTTATTTATTTAATTTTTCTTTCTCTTCTTTTTTTTCTCTTTTTCTTCACGAAAGGGAGAGAGGAGAGACAATCCTATTTATTATTATTATTATATTATTATTTTATTTTTTTTTTTCTTTCTCTTTTTCTTTTCTTTCTTTTTTTTTTTCATTTTCTTTTCATTTTCCTTCTTTTTCTCTTTTTTTTTCTTTCTTCTTCCCGTGGGTTGTTTTGGGCCGAAACAGGGGATCTCACGATCCCCTCGATTTAGTTGGCCGGTCGATGGCCGATCGGCACGAGACTGGCCGACGACAAAAGGGCGACGAAGGGCGGTTCAGAGGGACCCAAATCGGTGGTCGGCGGTGACCACCGACATCGAAAAATCGAAGAAAAATGGGCAAAATAGATGTTTCTTCCGCAACAAAATCCGGTGACTCCGATTGCCGACGAGCGTGCACACCAGCATGGAAAGGAAAGAAGAGAAGAGAGGAAGGAGGAGGAGGCTCACCTTCGACGTCGGTGAGGCTTTCCGATGAGAAATTGAACGGGCACAGGTTGGATCTCCACGATGGTTTTTCGGCGATTGCCGCCGACTGGGCTTAGGACCTTCAGTAAGAGGGAGAAAGGAGGGTTCTCCTCCTTAAATAGAGCCGGAGGGGGGGCTTTTTTCGACTCCGATTGGGAGCCGACGAGAGGAGGAAGAAGACTCCCTTTAGGAGTCTTCTCTCCTATATTTTTTTTTTTGGGCTTAGGTAGGCTGGGATTGTTATATGGGCTGGGCATCACATTCTTTCCCTCTAAAAAAAATTTCATCCTCAAAATTTTTCTTACTTGATTCTTCGTATTTCCTTACTTGAATCTCATCCACAAATATTTCAATATTCTAATTCTTGATATAAAATTTATTCTTAAATTATTTCATAAGAAAAAAGTCAATACATCAAATATTGATCTGAAATGGAACCATTCATTTTCTTATTTATCAAGATCAGCATCTCAAAGATTTTCAATATTTCAAGATTTCGAAATTATGATCTCATTTTCTGTAAAAATTAATGTTCAATATCTCATGACTAGATCAAAATCAAATCTATCTCTTGTAAATAGAAGAAAATCAATATCTTAATTTCTAAATAAGAATTTCATTTATCATCATCATTTATTTATTTATTTATTTATTTTAAAATATTAACTACTCTTAATTTCAACCCATCATAAGATAGAAAAATATACTTTCATAAATTATACTATGACATCCTAATCAATCAAAATTCAAAAATATTTTTTCTTATTCGTACTTTCAAAAGTTGAAGATTTATCATTTCAATCTCATTCTCGAACTTTTGATATTTTAATTCTCAATGTAACTTCATCATTTAATCATTTCAATATCATCGGTGTTGATTAGAATCAAAACCACTATTTCTAGTCATCAAAATTTTCTTACTCAAATCCTCAAACTCTTAAATATTCTAATTCTTGAAGCAAATTTTATCATTAAGTCATTCTATAATAAAAATCAATAACTCAAAAATTGATCTAAATCAAAACTATATATATATATATATTTTTATAATCAAAATCAATGTCTCTATTCTAAGTATATCAATTTGCTTTATCTAAATATTAACTATTCTTAATTAATCGATTCATTATCAAATTAAATTATAAATAACTTCAATCCATCTTTTGTAGAACAATCGTCAATATCAATAGATAACCTCAATCTTTTTCATTTAGTCAGAGAAATAATAATAATCAAAAAAGTTCAAACTTCAAATTTTATTATACCTTGGAGCTAAATATTTGAGTATAATAATTTAAGATCAAAATCATTATTCGATAAATGATCTCAAATTCTTCCTAATAAATAGAGAATTATAAAATTTAATTTTAAGATAGAAAAAATTTATCTCTAAATATTTTAAATTTAAAATCAAAAATCAAAAGTCCACTCATCCTATAATTAGGATGCTAATTATTTTTGTAGAATAGTAGGTAGAAGCACTACTTTTAAAAATCACATTAGGATATCTAAAATAATTTAAAATTTTTAAAATATTATTCTTTCTAATATCAATAAATTTTTTATATCAAACTATATCATCTATCATAATTTTTTGACTCAAAGAATCAACATTTCTGACTTACTCAAAGTAATCCAGATTACCATGCTTCCGCTGCGCACTCTGTTCTAACAATCAAAATTAATTAGGTTCACCAAAAAAAAATTTTTTGATCAAATTATTTTTTTATCTTATCAATAGAAAAAGCTTAAAATTTCAAATTTTAATTGAAGTCAAAGATTAATTTTCAATTCTCATTCATACCTTTACTGGTGTACAATAATCTTGATTAACTTTTGAGTCTAATATCATATTTAAAATCATATAGATTTACTATAATCAATGTGAATCAAATTTTAATTCTCATATCAATTCAATTCGATAATTTTCAAATCAAAATCTTTATAAGTTAAATCAACGAGAAAATCTTTCGATGCTCCACCAAATTTGGACATAATTTAAATATATAAGAACTTCAAATCATTATTTTTTTTAAAATTTCTATAATCAAGATCTTTAATATCTATCATGTATCTTTTCACAACAATCATACAAGCCTCAAAAATCAAATCTTCATTTAATAGTAGATTCAATTAGGGACCTCGTTAACAAAAGCAAAGGAACTCCATATCAATTCCTAAATCCAAAATTTTTAAATTATAAATTCACATAATTTTAATAATTTTAAATAAATATAAATTAAATCTTTTATCTTAATCTAAAGATATCAATTTTTCATTAATAACCTCAACAATAATATCAGAAAATCTCTTGATCAACTTAGATACGAAATCTTTAAATTGAAATTTCATACACATCATGTAGTCTCCAAGAGACATAATAAGATCCATTATTTAGATCTAAGGATGATGATTAAAGCTTCCAATACGATGAATATCCTACAATCTCAAAATTAATTTCATCAATAAGAAATAGGCTTCTTTGCAATATCTCTAAATATGCATTCATCCTAATATGTCATTTTATATATGATCCACATACCAAGTTCACTTTCGATAAATATTCCAATCAAGCATCATAAAAAAAAACTTTCTTAGCCCATTCTGGAACAATATTTTATTATCAAATCTTTATCTTGCCAATAATAGTCAACTTCTCAACTAGAAGTAATATCATAGTATTATTCTCACATCGAATTTGAACTTACGATTCACTTGAATAACCAATGATCAAATTAATAACCACAATGCACAATAAAATTTTATGTCAATCCTTTTGTAATTACTTTTAATCAAAATCTAACTAATCATATCATGATCAATAGATCATCCATCATATTTCAAATTTTATATGTCATAATTTTTTGTGATCTTTTCATACATAATCTCAATATTTAACCAAAAATTCATAAAGATTTCTCCCACTGCAATCATCAAAGATCTACACCATAATGTCCTTAGTGTCTATCCACTAACACTCCTTCTATACACATCTTAGTTCATCTACTAATGCTCTAATACCATATTAATTGTTACGCCCTCGATCCGAGATTGTAAATCGAGGGTCATGGCAACCGCCGCATACTCATAAAAAACTCTTTCCATAAGCATGCAAGGCATCTTATCATGTTATCTTAAAACAACAGTGAAATAATTAGTCAATAATTCAAATCTAAAATATAACGATCTAAATTTCTTCTTTAATATCTCAATAAATTTAATAATGATTCATAGATCTTACATCAAATTCAATAAGACTTTCAATTTAAAATAAAAGTATGGAGATTCTGCTTCTGATCACTTTTCCATTCATATCTTGTATCATCTTAATTCCTTAATATCTGTAAAAATAGTAAAATAGGAGGTAATGAGCTAGACAGTCCAGTAAGCAATGATCACTTTTCAACAGATTTCATCAGATATTTAAGTAAATAATTATTTATAAAAAATAAGCATATCGAGTTCATTAATTCGAAATCAATTTCCAATTATGCAATATAGTTCATACCAAATTTATTTCTTTTTCAAAATTTAAGTTTCTTTTGAGATTTTAATTTCTTTCATTCTTCAATTCTTTTCGTCAACCATAAGCTATGACCATATTTTTTCTGTGGCAGGGTCATAACACCATGTATCTTCTTGCGGTGAGCTGCGAATCATCTGGCAGCAAAGTCCTTCGAAACTGCTGGTCTCTCTGACAGTTTGTCGCTGGTCTCTCTGACGACATAAACCCTCGAGATAAATCAATTACCAACGTATATGCCCCCATTGACGGGGTCCTTTACATAGTCAGGTTGTCAATTCATATTATTCTTATATCAGAATTCTTCATAAATCATGTTTCATATTCTAATTTCGATAATAAAATATATAATCATGTAGTATCAAAATCAATCAATATAATATATCATGGAATTAATATGTTCAATCATGCTTCATCATTACATTTCAAATAAGATATTTTCATAATAAAATACTATTCATCCAATTCATGTATCGTTTCACAAATTATGTCAGAAAAATATATTATAATTTATCGATAAATCTAGAATAAGTGAAACATTACTTACCTCGAACGCATTTCAATAAATCCATATAATTCTATAAATTTTCTTTCAAAAATTTTGTTCGTAGATCATATCACGATATCCCATGATCAAACATCCACAATCCTATACAGAATCAATTTCAATAATTAGAAAGAATATGAATACCATATTTCAACGGTTTAGATTGGATCCGATCATCTAATTTCATCTAATCAAAATCTAATTAGAACCTAAACGATCCAAAATTTGACTATCAGATCAAATCAGATTAGAAGTGATAGGACCAAGGTTTCTTCATCGATTTCATAAAATCAAGTGGAGAGAGAAAATCAGAGGAGAGAGAATTCATGAGGTACAATTCGAATTGATCAGGTGACACAATTCAATATTACGATTGGTCCAATATCTCGATTGGTAAAATCAACATGATCAAATCAAGTCATGACTAGATCGGAATCATGGATAATTAAATTGAGAAATATCAGATCTGATCAAGGTGAGTGCCAGTACACTGTCCGACAATCATGGATCAGAATTCTTTATTAGAATCAGATCGGGACTATTAAAAAAATTTCTTCATTCACTAATCTTTTTAGAGAGAGAATCAATCAAGAGAGAGAATATTTTAGAGAGAAAAATTTTAGAGAGAAAATTCATCTTGAATTCTTCAGACAATATGATCCAACAAATCCGATCGATCAGATCAAATCATGCTAAAATTATCATGTGGACAATTCAATAAAATTATGAGAAATAAAATTTAAAAATACCTGATTTGATCAAAGTGGATGTCGGTGTACCGTCCGACGATCATAGATCAAAAATCCATCACGAAGATCATTTAAATTTATCATCATTCTTCTCAAAATTCTAAAAAATCTTAAGAGAGAGAAATAACCTAGAGAAAAAATATAGAGAGAGAAAGTAGAGAGAGAAAGTCTAATTCTAGAGAAAGAAAATACTAGTTCAGGCTGAAGGAAGAGAGGGAAGAGAGAGAAACTCTCTTTCTCATATTTTATTATTTATATCATTATTTATTTTTTTTTCTTTTTTTCTCTTTTTCTTCACGAAAGAGAGAGATGAGAGAAAATCCTATTTATTATTATTATTATTATATTATTATTTTATTTTTCTTCTTCTTTTATTTTTCTTTCTCTTTTTCTTTTCTTTCTTTTTTTTCTTTTTCTTTTCTTTTTCTTTTCTTTTTCCTTCTTTTTCTTTTCTTTTTCCTTCTTTTTCTCTTTTTTTTTTCTTTCTTCTTCTTCCCGTGGGTTGTTTTGGGCCGAAACAGGGGATCTCACGATCTCCTCGATTTAGTTGGCCGGTCGGTGGCCAATCGGCACGAGACTGGCAGGCGACAAAAGGGCGACGACGGACGGCTCGGAGGGACCCAAATCGGTGGTTGGCGGTGACCACCGGCGTCGAAAAATCGAAGAAAAATGGGTAAAATAGATGTTTCTTCTGCAACAAAATCTGGCGACTCCGATCACCGGCGAGCGTGCACACCGGCACGGGAAGGAAAGGGGAGAAGAGAGGAAGGAGGAGGATCACCTTCGACGCCGGTGAGGCTTTCCGGCGAGAAATTGGACGGGCACAGGTCGGGTCTCCACGGTGATTTTCCGACGATTGCCGTCGACTGGGCTTAGAACCTTTGGTGAGAGGGAGAGAGGAGGGTTCTTCTCCTTAAATAGAGCCGGAGGGGGGCTCTTTCCGACTCCGATTAGGAGCCGGCGAGAAGAGGAAGAAGACTCCCTTCGGGAGTCTTCTCCCCCCTTTTTTTTTTTTTTTTTTTTTTTTTTTTTTTTTTGAGCTTTGGTGGGCTGGGATTATTACATTGGCTGGGCATCACACAAGCAGAAGAAAGTCATTAGATATTAGTGGCGCTCTTGATACTAGGTGAGGTATAGATAACCATGACAACTTAATCAGCGGGCAATATGGATGACTAAATGTAAGTAGATCTGAATTTTTTTCAGGAGATTTATTGGGACAATAGTATCGAGACTCTAATATAACAAAATCGAGAAGCAAGTCTCAAATTCGGCATAACTTTGACTTAAATCATGGGGTCAAATAATATTTAATCAGAAAAGTCACCAATGATATAGGAAACAACCAAAAGAAAGACTGCATGTGTGTTCACATACGAAATGAATATAAAAGATTATGGTCACAAACACAATTGACAGATTATATTAGAGATACTGGATTCTACTGACTTTCAAGGTTCAGCAATTCCAACACACAGACTGCAAGTTACAACATGTTTCTATATGTCACTGGAGTGCCAAAAAGAAAAAAAAAAAAGAATAGGTATCATACTTGTGTTTTTGTATGCTTACATATGACTAGGGTAATCGGTGGTAGTGAAATTTCACTGTATTTTAAAAACCTCTAGCAAGATTCCATAAAGAAAGGAAAGGCTTAAACCTGCAATTGGGGCTATAGTAATTAAACAAAAATGTATACCCCTGAGGGGTATACTGCTATAACTTATAAGTTTATTTAAGATCCTTTGCTAATAAATATGCGACACCATCAATTGAGAATGTTGGGTAGCATAATAGATCATATCCAGAAACATACTATGACATATTATTCTGGACACCTGGTCGAAGTACTGAGGAGACAAACCTTCGGGATTGCTGCAAACAAGAGAGATCTTAACTTGAGAAGAAAAATATTTCCTACCTGAACAAGAGTTTCTACTTTGGCAATTGCATCTTGCAAAGTCAAAAGTTGCTCAACTGCAGTTTTATTAGGGGGAGATTTGATGTGAAAAGCTCCCAAATGTTTCCTTTTGCTGCAGTATTTGTGCCAAAGCATGAGAATGGCGAGAGATAAGAAAATGCAAGGCAATATGTGCCTGACCCAATCCCTATAAGTCACAACATTATGTTGTCAAACATAACAGACAAAAATGAAATAATAAAATATAACATATAGGATAGCCGTACTGATCGAGAATAATGGATTGACGGGCCATGTATATTAATATAATAGCAAAACATTAGTTAAATTAGATAGGTTCTAGAAACCGGGACTGAAAACTGGTACAATACCCATATGGACATACAGTGCAAAAGTGCATCGTGTACTAACACACTATGCACCGGTGTCAATTTTCTGCTAGAACAATATGGACCATTCATACCATCTTGTTCCAGCAGTTGTTAAAACCTCGAAAAGAATATTACCTGTAAGCAAGGTAAAGAATCAAAACCAAGAAGAATGTTGATCTAAATGGATCTTCCCATGTGGCTAGAAAGTGAAGCCGTTTGCCAGATTCGACGACAGGGTAAAGCAGTTCCTACAACACGATATACAAGATTCACCGCATCTGGATATAAAATTAGGGGAAAAAAGAATCTGTTATATTTTAAACTACTATATTGTTTTGTATGATTTAGGAGAAATAGTCAGAAAACTTCAATAGCATGGTGAAGCCACTGAAAGCCCAAGATCAACTTATTCGTATTATATATATACAAATGACAGTTTTGAAATGACAAAATATTCCTTCTTGATTCCATCTATCATTTTTTTTTTTATAGAATACCCTTCATATTGATCGGTAGTTATCCGGCCTTCATGCCCACGTCAACTATCATGTTCACAGCTCTCCTCCTTTTCAATCAAATTGGATCGCTTTCATAAAACTCCCAAATGAATTGGACTCTCAATCTTTTTTTTTTTTAATTAGACTCTCAAATAAATTGAACTTTGATTAAACTTCTAAACAGTTTGGACTCTATCACTTGCTCTCTCTTTGCTTTTTCCCTCACGGCGTTGGACATGCCCAATTGCTACTACCACAAGTATATTACGAGTACAGTGTATATCATCCATAGATAATACAACTATATACAATGTGTACATCTAATGCTCTTAAAAACCCAAGATGTACTCACAAGTAAATATACGTAGGAAGTGGGAGAGAGAGAGGAGAGAGAGAGAGAGAGATAAGTCTATATATGGTTGGTTGACATACACCTTAGCAACTTAAAGGGAAATTTAATAGTACAATAAGGCCTGCATAGCTGGTATGATGGCTGATTTATTGATTCCAAAAGTCTCCCACCACCAATGAAAATATTAATTGAATGAACCATCTGATTTGAGCTGAACTTAGCGCTTTTTGTTTGGACTGGCTTGTTTTTGCTTGGTTTAGAAGAGTTTTTTCCAAGTCATATCAGAAGTTAGAAAGCCTATGATTTTAGAAAGTATAATGACTTTCATAATTTTTATTTAACAGATCATTATAATGCAATATGAGGTGAGTTTCCTTTTGACAGAAACTTCATTAAAGCAACTTGTTAAAATTATTATTAATATGTTATATTGGCTCCAATATCCATCAATTGGTGATAAATGATGATTTTCCATTAAACTCATCTTAGCAGTTGCTATTCTGTCAAAGACCATCCTAATTCCTAAGACAAGGAGGTGACTCCAGTTCATCAAAACAGAGCTGTCGGTTTTTTTTTTAAAAAAATCTCTCTCATGTTATCTAGAAAATTATTTCTCAATGTTTTTTAAGATCATATTTCATAGAAAATATTACTCATCTTTAAGATATATTGTAATTAATAAGATATGCTCGTGTGAGAAAACGTACTGCTGAAGAATATTATGCAAGTTTTCCCTATAACAATCTTGTATTCTACTATATTCTAATCATACTATTTTAGAGTGTTTTTACTGATAAACACGTTACAAGCATCTAAACTATGATTCCACTAAAAATCATTAATGCCTTAGGGTCTGTTTGCTTGCAAGTAAAACATTTGTTTTCTTAAAATACAAGTCTACTGTCTGCTTCATTTGGCAGAAAATAAAAGACCAGCAAAAGTTTTTTTACATTATCTTGATGTTAGACTTTTCATTTTTATCAAAAACATCCAGAAGACGAAAATTGAATTCAGAAGCCCTCTTGGAAAAGTAAAATCAGGGTCTTGTAGTTTCTCTTTTCCTTTCACGCTTTCACAGGTTTCCTCGCAACCAAACAGACATTAATTAGGTTGAAAAAGCATGTCAGTAATGATGAGCACGATCCACATAAACAGTACATAGTATCTAACAAAAAAAGATGTTTAAAAATCCAATTAAGAAAAAAATATGTAATTTTCAATATCAAATAAAAAAAATACAGAAAAATACTAAGCAATCTCAATCATCAGTTTCCAACTAGACGACCCCAACCCAACTCAACTAAACTAGGCCTTAATTGCAAGTTAGTTCGATTTGGCTGAATAAATTATTTTCCTCTATTTTGCCTTTTTAAGGCCAAATTTTTTAAAAGATATAGTGATATCAAGTTCTTCCTTACTACTTCATTCCCTAAGAGTTTCGGTCTAACTCTATACATCTTTCCTTCTATATGTCTCAAACATTCCTTCAAATTAGTGCATTTCTCAACCTACATTATACATATCCAAACAATCGAAGTCATCATTCTCTCAATTTGTTCTCAATTGGTACTACCTCTATCTTTCTACAAATGATTTCATTTCTTATTCTATCATTTCTTGTATTATCTTATATCCATCTGAACATTCTCATTTCAACCACACATTTAATGACTCTCCAACATTCTATACCATAAAGTAAAGCTGGTCATATAGCTATCTCATATATTTTTCCTTTAACTCAGCAAATATCCTACAATCACATAATATTCTAATTGTACTTCTCTATTTCATCCAACCTGCTTTAATCCTATGGATAACATCTTCTTAATCTCTCCTTCTGTATGAATGATCGATCCTTAATACTAGGATGATCAATCTTATGAACTTTATAAACCTTAAATCTCAATCTACCTTCATCTTTATTTTATTAAAACTAAATTCCTTGTATGTTATCTTGGACCTACTTAATCTAAAATCTTCAGATTCTAATACACTCGATAATTCCAACTTATGCTTAACTATAGTCTTAATTTCATCTACTAAGGCTACATCATCCACAAATAGCATGCACTAAGAAAAATCATCCTGAATATACCTAGTAGCTCATGCATAACTAGCATAAAAAAAAAAGGGGCTTAGAGTAGATTGTTGATGTAAATCTAGTGTGATTGGAAACACATCGATGTTACTACCAACAATTCCTACACTAGTAATTATTTCATTGTACATGTCTTTAATTATATTAATGTATCTCATGAAAATACTTTTCTTTTCTAATAATGATTATAAGACTTCTCTAGAGACTCTATCATATACTTTCTCTGAATCAATAAATACCAATATAAAGATCTTATCGCTTTTCTCTATTTTACCTATTAACCTTCAAAGGAGAAAATACCTTCCATAGTTGACCTTTCTAGCATAAAACCAAATTGATTTTCTGATATTTTTTATATCAAACCTTAATCTATGCTCAATAAACCCCCCAGTGTTTCTTGTATGGCACATGAGTTTGATATCATGATTGTTAAAACAAGTTTGAATATCATCTTTATTCTTATAAATCAATATTATAGTGCTCCTCCTCCATTCATCAGTTATCTTCTTAATTTTTAAAATCTTATCAAACAAATTCATTAACCAAGTTGCCCTTGCATCACCTACACACTTTCAAAACTAAACAAAACTCCATCAGGTCCAGCCATTTTTCTTAATTTCATCTTTTCATAGCCTCCTTTGCCCAGATACTCTAATTCTATGTATATATTTAATATTTCTATCCTCAATGGCATGGTTTGCTGGGAATGCTAAATTATACCAGCAGCTAATCAGTATGATTCAGATATTTGATTCGAAATGCGAGCGAAAATGGAGGGAGGGAGAATGAAAGAGAAGAAGAGGGAGAAAAGCGGGAGGAAAATAAAGGAAAAGATCGATTGTGGCCCATCGAGATCATCGGAGGCCGTTGAGGCCTCCAGAACTCCACAGTCCTCTACAAGATATAAGACAAGAGAAAGATAAAGAGAGAAAGAAAGAGGAAGGGGAAGGCAGCGGGAAGGCCACCAAATGGCCTAAAACAACCTCATGACCGCCGCTAGTTCGAAACAGCGGCAACGCCCCTGTTTCATCATATTTTTTAAAAAATATGATACACAATGAAGTCATTGATGAAATAGAGACTTCGCTCCTATTTCAAACCCGCAGTGGCCATAAGACTATTTTGGATTGTCCAGCGGCCACCCGATGACCCTCTAGCAGCCTCCACGCCGACCTCCCCTCCCTCCTCTTGTCTACTTTTCTCTCTCTATCTCTCTCAACTCTCATTTTCTCTTGCGGAGGACTGTAGAGCCCAGAAGACCTCAGCGACCCTTCGAAGGCCTCCACGGCCCTCCTATGTCCACCGCCAAATGTCTCCACTAGCCTCCTTTCCTTCCTTCCCTCTCCCTCTCTCTCTCTTTTTCCTCTCCAATTCATCCTCACTTCCATGTCGGTTTGATCCTAATACGATGGCATACCGACTCGTTCCACCGGCTAGCCAACACAGGGTTCGGTTCCAAGTTATCGATCCTTGCTCAATACAGCAAGGCATCCTAGATCATTTACATGACTTTCATTGAATAACTGATTAAACTAACTCCATCTTTCTTTGAATTTGTTCTCTTTAAACAAATATTTTTTAATTTTTATTTTTAATACATTTAACTTGAGTCAAGTCTCTAGATTTTATTTCTTTTAGTCTTGCAATCTTATAGATATCTTTCTCCTAATTGTTAGTTTCTTACTTGTGATATAGCTCTTCATATGCTTTGAATCTAGTCTCTCATACCACTTTCCTAACTTCCTTCTTAGCCACCTTATAGCTTTCATATATTTCTCTATTTTTACATTTGGGTAGTCTTCTATAACACTCTCTCTTAGCTTTGACCACCAATTAAACTTTCTCAAACCAGCACCAAGTTTCCCTTTTATACTTATGGCCCTTTTCCTTTTGATTTTCCTAATGCCTCTATAGCCGCTTTCTTAATACTGTTAGCTACCTCTTCTTACATGGTATTGATTTCTCCATCTAGATCTCATTTTTCTTCCATCTAGATGATCCTCTTGTATAAATTTTTGAATGATGGTGAGTCCAATGTTCCATTACCAAAATAATGTAGAAAATATCCAAAATGTACTTGGATGCAAATATTGCCCTAACATGAATTATTACTAAGTCGATATACCCTTCTTGGTGCACCAAATAGAAGTCTATGCTACGTAGAAGTTGTTCCGCCATAGCCAAGACAGTCTCTGACCTCCTAAAAGCCATCTTTCGGTAAGGTAACAACATGACCAAGGTTTCACAATCAAGCATTTAATTAGAAATGCCATACATAAATGACTGGATATGCATTGCAGCATAAATAAATTTGCCTTAACAAGCAAATTTATTATGGACCCCTACAAGGGGGCTAGGATGCATATTATGTCCCTCCATAATTCATAGAGACCCAAGATTGCATCATGATGCCCCGAGGGCAACAAGACTTAGGATTTCTTAATATTTAATTTTAGTAGTTAATTTTCTATATTTTTATTTATTTCTATTTTTAATTTTAATTGGTAATATTGGAATCAGGTGCTAATTAAAAAAAAAATCTAAATCATATTTGATAGTTGATGGGTTCAAATACCGTCGCAATTACTGTTTATAATACTGTGCATACTGTATAACTGGGACCTTATGAAAGGTGTTTTCTGGAAGTTTAAAAGTAATATAGCTTTATGCAGAAGATAAATAAAATATCAGCTTTTTTCCTTTACTATGTTGTGCTGCCATGGATCAGTGTCAGGCTTGCAACTCATTCCAAGGTCCCAGAGTGAGTGCGCTTTTATCTTTTCCCTTTCCTTCTTTTTATTTTTGTCTCCATAATTCCCTTCCTTCTTTAGTCGGTTTTGCCCCTTTTCTCTTGTTCTTCTCTGTTATCGAAATTTTTTGGAGTTTCTGTCACGCCCCCGATCTAAAATTTTGAATCAAAGATCATGACAACCACCGCATATTCATAGAAAACTCTTCCCATAAGCATGCAAGGCATCTTATCATACTATCCTAAAATAACAGCAGAATAATTAGTCAATAATTTAAATCCAAAATATAACGATCTAAATTTCTTCTTTAATATCTTAATAAATTAACAATGATTCATAGGTCTTACACCAAATTCAATAAGACTTTCAACCTAAAATAAAATATAAAGATTCTGCTTCTCATCACTCTTCCATTCATATCTTGTATCATCTTAATTTCTCAACATCTGTAAAAACAGTAAAATAGAAGGTAATGAGCTAGACAGCCCAGTAAGCAATGATCACTTCTCAACAGATTTCATCAGGCATATAAGTAAATAATCATTTATAGAAAATAAGCATATATAGTTCATTAATTCGAAATCAATTTCAATTATGCAATATAATTCATGTCAAATTCATTCTTTTTTTTCAAAAATTCAATTTCTTTCGAGATTTCAATTTCTTTCATTCTTAATTTTTTTCGTCAACCATGAGCTATGACCACATTTTTCCTGTGGCAGGGTCATAATACCGCGTATCTGCTTGTGGTAGGCTGCGAATCATCTGGCAGCCATATCCTTTGGAACCGCTGGTCTCGCTGGCAGTTTGTCGCTGATCTCTCTGGTGACATGTCGCTGGTCTCGCTGGCGACATAAACCCTCAGGATAATCAATTGCCAACGTATATGCCCCCATTGGCGGGGTCCTTTACATAGTCAGGTTATCAATTCATAATGTTTCTTATATCATAATTCTTCATAAATCATGTTTCATATTCTAATTTGATAATAAAATATATAATCATGTAGTATCGAAATCAATCAATGTAATGCATCATGAAATCAATATGTTCAATCATGCTTCATCATAACATTTCAAGTAAGATATTTTCATAACAAAATACCATTCATCCAATTCATGCATCGTTTCACAAATCATGTCAGAAAAATACATTATAATTTGCCGATAAATCTAGAAAAAGTGAAACATGACTTACCTCGAAAGCATTCTAATAAATCCACATAATTCTATAAATTTTCTTCTAAAAATTTTGTTCGTAGATCATATCGCAATATCCCATGATCAAACATCCACAATCCTATACAGAATCAATTTCAATAATTAGAAAGAATACGAATACCATATTTCAATGATTTAGATTGGGTCCGATCATCTAATTTATCTAATCAAAATCTAATTAGGATCTAAACGATCTAAAGTTTGACTATCAGATCAAATCGGATAAGAAGTGATAGGACCGAGTTTCTTTATCGATTTCATAAAATCAAGTGGAGAGAGAAAATCAGAGGAGAGAGAATTCATGAGGTACAATTCGAATTGATCAGGTGACACAATCCAGCATTACGATTGGTCCAATATCTCGAGTGGTGAAATCAACATGATCAAATCAAGTCATGACTAGATCGGGATCATGGATGATCAAATCTAAAGATTCATGGTCTGATCAAAGTGGGTGCCGGTATGCTGTCTGACAATCATGGATCAGGGTTCTTCATTAGAATCAGATCAGACTTTTAAAAGAAATTTTTTCATTCACTAACCTTTTTAGAGAGAGAATCAATCAAGAGAGAGAATATTTTAGAGAGAAAAAAATTTTAGAGAGAGAAAACTCATCTTGGATTTTCAGACAATATGATTCAACAAATCCGATCAATCAGATCAAATCATGCTGAAATTATCATGTGGACAATTAATAAGATCATGAGAAATAAAATCTAAAAATACTTGATATGATCAAAGTGGATGTCGGTGTACCGTCCGGCGATCACGGATCAAAAATCCATCACGAGGATCATTTAAATTCATCATCATTCTTCTCAAAATTTTAGAAATCTTAGGAGAGAGAAATAATCTAGAGAGAAAATAGAGAGAAAAAGTTCAATTCTAGAGAGAGAAAATACTAGTTCTGGCTGAAGAGAGAGAGGGAAGAGAGAGAAACTCTCTTTCTCATATTTTATTATTTATATCATTATTTATTAATTTATTTTATTTTTTTTCTTCTTCTTTTCTTTCCTTTCTTTTTTTTTTCTTTTTCTTCACGGAAGAGAGAGGAGAGAAAATCCTATTTATTATATTATTATATTATTATTATATTATTTTTTTCTTTCTTTTTTTTCCTTTTCCTTTTTCTTTTTCTTTTCTTTTTCTTCTTTTTCTTTTCTTTTTTCTTTTCTTTTCCTTCTTCTTTTCTTTTTCTTTTTCTTTTCCTTCTTCTTCTTCTTCTTTTCTTCTTCTCCCGTGGGTTCCTTTGGGCCAAAACAGGGACCGTGAGGTCCCCTCATTGGTTGGCCGGCCGACGGCGCGACCAGCGTGAGGCGGCCATCGCAGGAGGGGAGACGATCCGGCGGCAAGAGGAGGCCAAACCGGTGGTCGGCGGTGACACCGGCGACGGAAAAACGGCAAAAAAAGGAAGATTTTTTCGCAACAAAATCCGACGACTCCGGTCGCCGGCGAGCATGCACATCGGCACGGAAGGAAGGGGAGGAGGCTTACCTCCATCGCCGGCGAAGCTTTTCTGGTGAAAATTGGATGGCACATGACAGGTCTCTGTGAGAAATTTTCGGCGATTGCGCCGTTTTGCCCCGGATTTCTCGATGAGAGGAGAGAGGAGGGTTCTCCTCCTTAAATAGAGCTGGAGGGAGCTCGTCTCCGACTCCGATTGAGAGCCGACGAGAGGAGGAAGAAGACTCCCTTCGGGAGTCTTCTCCTCTGTTTTCTTTTTTTTTTTTGTTTGGGCTTTGGTTGGGATTCTGGCATGGGTTGGACCGTCACATTCTTCCCCTCTAAAAGAAATTTCATCCTCGAAATTTTTCTTGCTTGAGTCTTCATAGTTTCTTACTTGAATCTCATCCACAAATATTTCAATAGTCTAATTCTTGATATGAATTCATTCTTAAATTATTTCATAAGAAAAAAGTCAGTATATTAATATCGATCTGAAATGGAACCATTCATTTTCTTATTTATCAAGACCAACATCTCAAAGATTTTCAATATTTTAAGATTTCAAAATTATGATCTCATTTTCTGTAAAAATTAATGTTCAATATCTCATGACTCAAATTAAAATCAAATCTATCTCTTGTGAATAGAAGAAGGTAAATGTCTCTATTCTTGCATAAGAACTTCATTCATCATCATTCATTTATTTATTTATTTATTTTAAAATATTAACCACTCTTAATTTCAACCCATCATAAGATAGAAAAATATACTTCTATGAATCATTTGACGATATCCCAATCAATCAAAATTTAAAAATATTTTTCTTATTCGTACTTTCAAAGGTTGAAAATTTATCATTTCAATCTCATTCTCGAACTTTTGATATTTTATTTTCGATGCAACTTCATCATTAAGTCATTTCATAAAGATCAATATCACCATTGTTGATTGAATCAATATCACTATTTCTAGTCATCGAAATTTTTTACTCAAACCTCAAACTCTTAAATATTCTAATTCTTGAAGTAAATTTTATCATTAAGTCATTCCATAATGAAAATCAATAACTTAAAAATTGATCTAAATCAAAACTATATTTTTCTTATAATCAAAATCAATGTCTCTATTCTAAGTAAGTATATCAATTTTCTTTATCTAAACATTAACAACTCTTAATTAATCAATTTATTATTAAATTAAATTATAAATAACTCCAATCCATCTTTTGTAGAATAATCGTCAATATCAATAGATAACCTCAATCTTTTTCATTTAGTCAGAGAAATAATAATAATCAAAAGAGTTCTAACTTCAAATTTTATTATACCCTGGAGATAATTATTTGAGTATACTAATCTAAGATCAAAATCATCATTCGATAAATGATCTCAAATTCTTTCTAATAAATAGAGAATTATAAAATTTAATTTTAGGAGATTCTAAATCTAAAATCAAAAATCAAAGGTCCACTCATCCTAGAATTAGGATGCTAATTATTTTTGTAGCATAGTAGGTGGAAGCACTACTTTTAAAAGTCACATTAGGATATCTAAAATGATTCAAAATTTTAAAATATTATTCTTTCTAATATCAATAAATTTTCTTGTATCAAACTATATCATCTATCATAATTCTTTGACTCAAAGGGTCAACATTCCTGACTTACTCAAAGTAGTTCAGATTACCATACTTCCGCTGCGCACTCTGATCTAACAATCAAAATTTTTTTAGGTTCATCAAAAAATTTTGATCAAATTATTTATTTATCTTATCAATAGAAAAGATCTAAAATTTTAAATTTCAATTGAAATCAAAGATTAACTTTCGATTCTCATTCATACTTTTACCGGTGTACAATAATCTTGATTAACCCTTGAGTCCAATATCATATTTAAACCATCATATAAATTTACTATAATCAATATGAATCAAATCTTAATTCTCATATCAATTCAATTCAAAATTTTCAAACAAAAAATCTTTATAAGTCAAATCAATGAGAAAATCCTTCGATGCTCCACCAAATTTGGACATAATCTAAATATATATGAATTTTAAATCATTATTATTATTATTATTATTTTAAAATTTCTATCATCAAAATTTTCAATATCTATCAAATATCCTTTCATAACAATCATACAAGCTTCAAAAAAAAATCAAATCTTCATTTAATAGTAGATTCAATTAGGGACCTCGTTAACAAAAGCAAAGGAACTCCATATCAATTCCTAAATCCAAAATTTTAAATTATAAATTCACATGGATCCACTACAGTGAAAATGGTCATTAACGATGCTATTAAGGTTATTTTACGACGCTAATAAGCGTCGCCAATAAGCTTTACGAAGTTTCAAAAAGCTCGTCAAAGCGTCGCCTATATAAGAGTGGAGACGAAAAGCACCGACGCTTTTAAAAAGGTCGTTATTTTTTAACGACGCTTTAAAGCGTCGTAAAATTAAATTATAACGGCTTTTTAGCATCGTTAATGACAACGCGTCCTCCACTCTACCAAGATGCTTTTTGAAGCGTCGGCTGTTAGGTTTTTGGCGACGCTTATAAGCGTCGTTAAACTTTTTTAACGATCTTATAAGCGTCGTTAAACATATTTCTAAAGACGCTTTAAAGCGTCGCAAAATTAATTTTAATGGTGCTTTTTAGCGTCGTTAATGACTCCGCGTCCTCCACTCTAACAAGACGCTTTTCGAAGTGTCAGCTTTTTTGTCTTTAACGACGCTTATAAGCGTCGTTAAAATTATTTTAACGACGCTTATAAGCATCGTTAAAGACAAAAAAAAAAAATACAGATTTTATATACAAAAAAAAAAATACATACATTTCTGTACAAAATTATATCAATTATTCTAACATAAACCTGTACAATCACCAGCATTCACACCTGTACAATCACCACCATTCACACCAAAAGCAAACTTAAATAGCAAATTTAACCAAACCAAAAGATATTATTTTATATAAATAAAAATAAAGTACTAATGTCCATTACAATCAAAGTAATATAAATAAATATAAGAATATAATAAAAATAAAATAATGTCAATCCGCAGGCGGATGGTCGTCGTTGTCTCCACGTGACGTGCCGCTGTCTCGACGGTGCCTGATGTGCCAGGAGCCTACAAGAAACATATCAAAAGCATGATTTGCATATCTATAAATAAAAATATATAAATCATTAAATTAATACAAAAATATATATTTAATAATATGTGTTTACCTGAGATGGACCATACATCTCTAATAAAGATGTAAGCCGATCAATCTGTCCCCTCATGGCCTGCATCTCGGCACGGCTCTGTCGCATCTCCTCCATCTCAGCAGCACGACTCTGTCTAATTTTTGTATCTCCGCTCGAGTCTGCGAACGCGTGAATCCTGAGCATCTGCTGCAGCATGCTGCGTATATCTACTAACCTCAGATAACTGAGTGGGGGTGACTCCTACTCCATAACCCCTCACTCGGCCGTAGCGCTCTGGTCCCATCAACTCTGTGAACACCTCGACCTCGATACGGCTCTCTGCGTAGATGCTGCGGACTCGTCGTCATGCTCCGCAATGAGAGATGTAGCCCTCTCCTGTATTTATTTTGAAAACAAAGTTATACATTAATAGCTAACAAAATTAAATTTAAATCATTGCAAAAAATAGAATATTAATAATACCGTACATATAAATCTCTCGACTCATCTCGAACAAAAGTACCATCCTGATGAGTATGAGTCATCCGGTAAAACTCCACTTGTCCGGATTCCCTCCCATGCTCATCCACCTACACAAATAATTTTAATTTTAAGCAAACAGTTATAATAATTTAAAAAAATATATGAGTATCATGATACAGACATGGTCCACGATACATAATGATATTAGTTATATAAATATTTTAACATAAAAATTAAAAGTTAATTATGAAAGTTTAAGGAACATACAAACTCCTGTCGGAGTCGTGCATAACTCTTCGACCCCGATGTATGAGGAACAGACTGAGCTGCTCGTGCAGCTCTACCAATAGCAGAATAAGTCTATAAAATAAAGAACTTGTTATATGTATAATATATAATAAAAATTAATATTTTTATAAAATATTTAAAAAAAAGATAATAAGCAGATAATATACCTGTGCCCTCTCGGAGAACCAATAATGAACCAACTCCATCCACTGATGAGGGAGTACATCAGGAGGACAATTTCTAGCAACCTCCTCCTCTGTCATACCCTGTCTCATATAGTCCTTCTTCAATTGTGCTCTATATTCTTTCCATTTGCGGTTGAGAGACTTCATTACAAAATCATGAGTGGATGGAGGGAGAACAAACTTGCTCTATAAAAAAAAAGTTAAATGAAATAAATTATATAAATGATTAACAATTAATATACAGTATGAACATCAATTCATTACCTCTATAACTCGGAGGAGCTCAACTTTGTACGTTGGAAGCATGTCATTCCATTTTGCATAGCTCAACGGACATAGCTGAGGCCTCCGAGCAACAGTCCCCAAAAATGAAGTCAATAAGCAGGCAGCTTTCTTAATTGGCTGACCTAGCTGATTGCACTCCACAACAATCTCTCGCCCTCACGCATCTGCCACACATCTTGTACTACTGTGGGTCCGCATCTGGGGCGTACTCTCCCGATCCGTCTGCAAAAAATACATAAAAGTAACTATATCATAAATATACATAAAATGAAATAAAAATAAAATTACATGAAAGACAATATATACCCTGCACGTGTATCTCATCATCTGGCTGATGAACAGGAGGATCGTACTGTGCTGATGATGAAGGACAGGGCTCAGAATGCTGTGCAGCTGAACTGGCCTCAGGCTGCTGTGCTGAAGAAGACGTACCGGCCTCTGTCTGTGAAAACTGGAACTGCACACCAGCATATCGTCCCCTGCGACGCATGATGTCACCTAGCATTTATATAAATAAAAGGTAGAATCAGTTAATATATGGAGTAAAATAACACAATAATTAATGCAAAATATATACATCATAAATAATTATTACCAGTAACAATCAAGCAGTAGTGTTTCTTCAAATTCTGTTCTAACCAACATCGTCGTAGTATTTAAATCATCAGCTGGCACAAAATTGTAGGGCATACATTGTGTATAAGTGTCATCATCATCATCCTCCACTTAGTTTCCCATATCATATAAGTCTCTAGGTTTTTTTTGATGACAGTAAACCAATCTTTATCTTTTGCGTCTTGTACATAAAATACTTGACGAGCTTGAGATGAAAAAATGAATGGATCATCCTTCAATAACACACCAGTGTGTATCAACCTTGAAAAATTTACAAGTGTAAATCCATTTACATCTTGTTTCAAACCCCTTGGTGAGTTTATGTCTATCCAATCACATCTAAACAGTACTACTTTAAATTTTATAATAATCCAACTCATAGATATCTTTAAGTGCACCATAATAGGATTTTCATCCGCTTCCACCATAACACCGCTATTCTGTGTTTTTCTAAATTTCTCCGTTCTCTAGTATGAAATTTAAAGCCATTAATTATGAAACCGTTATATCTATTCACAATCTTATTAGGTCCTCGAGCAAGAGCTATTAGTTCATCTGAATTATTTGTCTCCATCATCTTTGATACCTAAAAAAAAATGATATGACGAAGTGCTGTTGAGTTATCTGATATTAAATATGTATCAAAAATTAATATATCCCATAATTAAATATAAATCACACCTGATTCGAAAGCACATAGGGAATAACTCGACCAACCATCGCTGTTCAATCCTTGCATTAGGACGAATGTTATGATTGGCTCGTCTCTGATAAATTAAAAATTCACTGCATAAAATATAAATATATCATTTAGAAATTATATCTAATATAAAATTTAAATTTTGATGTCATTCCTTAAATATACTAACCTGCGATGGTCAGATATTATGTCACTATGAAGTAACACATAACGATGTGCTTGTGCTAAGGATTTTTGATCAAGTACAATACTTTCAGCTCTTCCCAAAAATTTTCCAGCAGTTAAGAACTTATACAGTTCTGCATTCTCCATAAAGTCATTATGCCTTGAGGTCGACTAAAAATATCTCTACACCTTGAAGATATCTTGAACAAAATGTCAAACATTCATCCGCAATATATGCTTCAGCAATCGAGCCTTCGGGATAGGCTCTATTTCGCACATAATCTTTAAGACGCACAAGATACCTTCAAGAATTAAATATTTATTAAAATATCAGTATGCTGTTGTTTCTAATAAAATTATCAAAAGATTTAAGGTTTGCAATAATACCTCTCAATAGGATACATCCATCTATAATGTACCGGTCCACCAACTTTAACTTCTGAAGCTAGGTGAATGAGCAGATGTACCATAATAGTGAAAAATCCAGGAGAAAAAATCTTTTCCATCTGGCAAAGTGTAATTGCAATATCGGATTCTAACTGATCAAGTTTCCGAGGATCAATAACTTTGGAACATAATGCCTTAAAGAATGACGATAATCGAAGTACAATTGTAACAACTTGTTTCGGCAATGACGATCTTAAAGCTATTGAAAAAATATCTTGCATCAATATGTGACCATCATGACTTTTAAGATTTGAAAGTTTTCATCCTTTAGATGCACACATCGTGAAATATTTGATGCATATCCATCAGGTACCTTGATACTTTTCAAAACTCCCAAAAAATTATCCTTTTCTCGAACAGACATTGTGTAACATGCAGGAGGCACATAAATTCTATCATTAGCAAGCATTTTAGGATGAAGTTCCTGTCGGATACCCATTTCTTTTAAATCAAGACGTGCCTTCATGTTATCTTTGCTCTTTCCTCAAGGTTTAAAAATGTTCCAAAAAATTATCGTAAACATTCTTCTCTATATGCATGACATCAAGATTGTGCCGAATAAGATTATGTTTCCAATAAGGTAAGTCAAAAAAGATACTTCATTTTTTTCATAAATGTTTACTGGGCTGTTGTGTAGATGCTATCTGTGTGTCTTCCTCATTTTCATCCTCAAAATAATTATCTGGATCTTGAAACACCCTGCATCTATAGTACTGATACTGACTTCCTCTGGTAACCCTTCGTGCACTGAGCTTTCAACATCATCCCTTCCTCTTTTTTTAGAAGACTTTGAGTGCTTACCATAGCTTAATTGATGCCATCCATTTGTCTATGAATATCAGTTCCAGAAGGTGGAATAGGGGCACATCCCAATTCTATAGTACCATCAAACAAATCTTTCTCAAATCGAAACGGATGATTTGCTTCCAACCATCGACGATGTCCCATGTAACAAAATTTACCTCCATGTTTTAACCAAATTGAATGTGTTGAATCTCCACAACAAGGACATGCGACCCGTCCCTTTGTACTCCAGCCAGATAAATTGGCATATGCTAGAAAATCATTAATAGTCCATAACAAAGCTGCCTGTAGTTTAAATGTTTGGCCGTTGGAAGCATCAAATGCATCAACACCCTCCCACAACTGTTTCAATTCCTCTATTAAAGGCTGTAGAAAAATATCAATATCATTGCCTGGACCCTTATCTCCTGGAATAACCATTGACAAGATAAGTGATGATTGTTTCATGCACATCCACGGTGGCAAATTGTAAGGTATCAAAATGACTGACCAAGTGCTGTAGGTAGAACTCAGCGTCCGAAATGGATTGAAGCCATCAGAAGCTAAGCCAAACCTAATACTGCGAACATCAGAGGCAAAATCAGGATGCCTAACATCAAATGCTTTCCATTGAAGACTATCTGCTGGATGTCTCAACATTCCATCCTTTGTACGTCCTTCATCATGCCATCTCATTGATGAAGCTGTTTTTGATGATGCATAAATCTTTTTCAATCTAGGTATAAGAGGAAAGTAACGCAATACCTTGGCCGGTTTCTTTTTACTCTCGTTGCATCCAATTCATTCAGTACATCGTCTCGATCTTCTTTTTGTGTTATCCATCTTGAAGATCCACATACATTGCATGACTCTTGATTAGCATTTTCACCCCGATATAACATACAATCTTTCGGACAACTATGAATCTTTTCGTATCCAAGATCCAATTCCTTTACTACTTTCTTGGCTTCATAATACGATGTGGTAAACGAGTGCTTTATGGAAATGCATCCTTTAATAACTTGAGCAGCATGGTAAAACTCTTTCCAGACCATCCATTCAAATATTTTATATGAAATAAATGTACAAGAAAAGAAATCTTAAAAAATTTCGTACAACCCGGATATAATTCTTCGTCTGCATCTTTCATTAAGGTGTGATAACGAGCTGTCTCATCATTAGATGTATGTATAGGCTCCTCAACATGCATACGTTCCGTATGCGTACATCCATCAAACATCCCAACTGTTTCTTGTATACTACTGGATTCTCCTAAATTTTGAACACCAAATCCAAAAGCATCTGTGATCAAACCCCTTATATCATCATCTCTTGCAGAATTGTCTTGTAGGCTAGTGGATCCAAAATGAGTCAGGGGTTGGTTACATGATGATGGCAACATAGATTCTCCATAAAAATTCAGTCGGTATAACCTCTTAAAAAACCATTCCATACCAAATGTTCTTCAACATTTTGTGGATCTAAAGAAGAACTATTTACACATTTCCGACATGGACATAAAATCTTTCCATTCAAACTACTTTTCTCCATACCAAATTTAATGAAGTCATGAACTCCATCTAAATATTCTTTACTATTCCTTGGTTTATTTATCCAACTTTTGTCCATTGTAGGATAAAAATGATCGAACTTGTAATTTATCTAAAAATAAAAAAAATTATACAATCTATATTAATGCAATGAGTAAAAAATATCAGTCATTTCATAAAATTAAAAAAATAACAGCTAGATAAAGTTTACATAGTAAATGCTTGCTATCATCAACTAATAGGTAAAGAAGTCCTATCCCATTCAGAAAATGCATTAATTCTATAGGTCAATTACAGAAATCAAATGATATGCAACAAGAGCCGAAAAAAATTTCGGCAGCATTTCCCTTAGTTCTTCCGTATAGGAAGAAAAAAGGAAAATACCATCCGAAATTTTTTTCGAACCCTCAGCATACCATTTGATTATGGTAATGACCTATAGAATTACTCACATTTTTCAAACTGTCCATACTGGACAATCAATTGATCAATGTACATAATTTTTTTATCCATACAAAAAGAAATAAATGTACGGATACAATAGAATATGTACATTAATCAAAAGATGGGTCTATGTTTCTATGCAATGCAATTTTTTTTAAAATTAATTCATAATTAACATTGCCTGGCATGAAATTCACAACCATCACAAAAACACCCATGAAAATCTACTTAGCATGGATTTTAAAATTAAAATCCATGCTAAGTAGTTTTTTTTTTTTTGGATAGGCTGTCCCTCGTGGTTGGGAACTCCTTGCTTTCAATTGCTATGAAAGTTTTCAATGCATGCCTGTAGGAATAAATTGGTGGACCTATGTTCCTCTTTGGATGATGTGGTATTATCTATTTGGACATGATATACAGGAGAGGATTAGACAGCCAACACCTACATGTGATTCCAAATGGTCCATTCTTTTGGTTAAGATTCTTAAATTTTCAACTGGTGATGACATAAATGAGTTGCGATGCTCTGATTGATCAAAGATTAATATTAAATAAAAAATTATAAATGAGTTAAGGTACTTCTTTAAAATAAATAAATAAATATTTCATAAAATAGATTTTATTGAAAAATAATTTAGAAAACAATCCAAAACCCTTTCACAATGTACAAAAATTATTTTTTGATCCTAAAAAAATATCCATGAGAAAGATTAAATGAAAGAATAGTTGGATAGTAGATTTTGATACTCTTGATTTTTTAAAATAGATACGAACAAGAATTTTTGTAGTCAATCATATCTGTATTCATATTTGTATCCGTCAAAAAAAATGAATGTAAAATTGGATATACTAGTATCTAATCCAATTTCAGCCTTATGTTTGTGGGAAACATGATATGCATGACAAATACTATTAAAAACCACAAATATAATACTTATCAGATTGCAATTGTCTGGGTATTTTAGTCAAGTCAATCATATTTTTTGGTAGGAAAATTAATTATAATAGGTTATTTGAAATCATCAGCACACAGTATTGGACTTAGAATCATATGATTGTCTTTTCAATATTGATTGTTTTATTAATGGAAAGAGATCTAATTTTTAATTATTTGGATGGACAAAAAGGAAGTAATTGATGGACCTGTTAATATTGGATGATCAGATATGCTCTGTATAAATGATAACACAAAGATCCTTTTAATTAATATAAGACATACTTCAACATATATGCAAATGGCAATGAGAGAGAAGAAACTTTGCTTTATATATTGGATGGTATTTTTTTTTTATTTTCATTAAAAGGGTTGAAGGAAAAGGGCCATGAAGTGGCATGTTAGCATGTCCCATGGAGTTGGTGAGATTGGGGCAGGCCTTCTTCATGGTTCAAGATAAGGGAATGTTTGATGAGAACACCAATTCCAAGTTTCAGTGCAGGGCATTGAATATAAATGAGGATTTGAGGCAGATCAAGTATGTGCTCTCGGATAAAACCGGCACTTTGACACAGAACAAGATGGAGTTCCGGTGTGCCAGTGTCTATGGGATGGATTACAGTGGAGGCCAGGATGCTGAGGAGATTGGGCTTTCCATCTCAGGTAGGTGGCGACATTAATCTCATTTAGTTATGGACTTGTGTTTTCTATGATCTATTTTTCTAAACCACAAGCATTAACTGAAAGGATGGGGTCTTCCTACATGCCATTCATAGCTCAAACACCTATGCATTTTATTGTCCTGATGTGATGTGTGCTTTGAGTTTGTTTCTTCTGATACACCTGCAGCATGTCATAGATGATTGGTAACTTCATCTAGACGCATGTTTAAGATTTGGCTGCTACTCGGATTGCCACCTAACCAAACATCTCTAATTAGAATCACCGGCACTCTTTGGCACATGAGCCTTCTCATGCTGTCTTGGTCCCACATGTCATCAAGAGGATGTAGATTAAGGTGTTGTTAGAAGCAGACATATTAGGCATTTAACATTTTTAACTAATTAGGATGAGAAATATTGGGCGACTATATTCAAGAATTGCTTCTTCTAATTTGCATTGGCATTTAACATGTAGACCAGTAATGCACGAAAATCTACATCTAACCAAATTAAGAAAGTCTTACTGTTCAGCATATGCATATGATTTTAGTAGGTGAATCTCATCATGAATCGGTTGAGATGTAAAATGTTCCATAAAGAACATCCAGATTGACCTAAATATTCAATGAAAAGATCAACATTGAGAGCTCAAGAAAACACGATCTATCAGTTTGATTTTTTTTTTTCTTTTCTTTTCTTCTTCTTTTTTCCTTTTTTTTTTTTTTTTTTTGGAGTATGTGAATTACAAAGGCCAACACTGGATGCCATCAGTTAACAGCAGCTTCATATAGCAATGCACCATTGTACTTTGACTACAATGCATTGCAGCTGTTCGGTTGCTTGTCTTTTGCTTTGTCAGCTAGTACAAGTTGGACTGCATATATTGTAAGCCATAACCCTATATATGTCTTTTATCTAACTATGTAGATCTTTTCCTTTAACAGTGCAAAGCTTGATTTGAGACATGTTTTTCCTAATCAAGGGGATTTGTAGGCAGGAGATGCTTCAATAAATAGTAAAGTGCCAAATGAACCACTACTTCTCACAGTAGCAGCCAATTCTAACCTAACGCATGAGAAACTTAAATGGTTAATGCTTTCTTAGACATGCTTTCTTATAATGTCATGACCGAGAGAAAAAGTTGGCCGTATTTTTTTCATGCTGTGCCTGCCATTACCTAAATCAAGATTAAGGTGCGAACTACCAATGCACAATCAAAATAAAAATTTTTCTTTTATAACCAAATAAACTATCAAAATCATGATGCGCTAACAGTCAAGCCACACAATCAATGATCAGTCTAAAAATAATTTAATAGCCCACGGGAGAGAGACCAAATCATCTTCAATGGAAATTAGGGAGGAAAACTGAACAGAATCAAAGATTGATCAAAGTTTTCTCATCTTTCTTTCTCCGACAAACGGCGAACAACTCCGTCAGAAAAGAAGAATTTGGAAGCCCGTTCGATCGCCGGGAGGGGGGAGGGGAGGAGGGCCGGTGGGGAGGCTGCTACCGGGAGGGCGGACGGTGTACGGCTTGGACCGCGCGGGTGCAGCGTCGACGGACGCGACAGCAGAGGGGAGCAGCGGACGTACGGTGGTGCGGCATGGACGGCGGGTGCAGCGTGGACGGCGGGTGCGCTGCCGGCGATGGAGATGGGGTCGGCGGAGGAATGGATGGAAAGGGGCGGCGGTAGATGGATTAGGGCACGGGAGATCGGGGGTATTAAACGAACCTAACGACGCTTTCTAGCGTCGTTACATAATGACGTAAAAAAGCGTCGGCATTTGCTTTATTTAACGACGCTTTTAGCAAAAGCGTCGGCGTTGACAAAGCTCAAATTTTACGACGCTTTTAAGCGTCGTTAAAAGATGACGCTTTTTAAAAGCGTCGGCAGGTCAGCGCAACCTACCGACGCTTTCCAAAAGCGTCGGCAAAAAAGGGTCGCTAGATGCCCTTCTTCCTGTAGTGATCCCTTAATTTGAAATAAATATAAATCAGATCTTTTATCTTAATCTAAAGATATCAATTTTTTATTAACAATCTCAACAATAATATCAGAAAATCTCTTGATCAACTTAGATACGAAATCTTTAAATTAAAATTTCATACACATCATATACTCTCCAAGAGACATAATAAGATCCATTATCTAGATCTAAAGATGATGATTCAAGATTCTAGTACGATGAATATTCTACAACCTCATAATCGATTTCATCAATAAGAAATAGGCTTCTTTGCAATATCTCCAAATATGCATTCATCCTAATATGCCACTTTATATATGATCCACATACCAAGTTCACTTTCGATAAATATTCCAATCAAGCACCATAAAAAAAAACTTTCTTAGCTCATTATGGAACAATATTTTATTATCAAATCTTTATCTTGCCAATAATAGTCAACTTCTCAACTAGAAGTAATATCATAATATTATCCTCACATCGAATTTGAACTTACGATTCACTTTGAATAACCAATGATCAAATTAATAACCACAATGTACTATAAAATTTTATGTCAATCCTTTTGTAATTACTTTCAATCGGAATCTAACTAATCATATAATGATCAATAAATCATCCATCATATTTCAAACTCCATATGTCATAATCTCTTGTGATCCTTTCATACATAGTCTCAATATTTAATCAAAATTTATAAATATTTTTCCCACTACAATTATCAAAGATCTACACTATAATGTCCTGGTGTCTATCACTAACACCCATTCAATATCTGATTCTATGTTTCATAATTCATCCACTTATGCTCTGATACCACTATAATTGTCATGCCCCGACCCGAGATTTTGAATCGAGGGTCATGGCAACCGCCGCATACTCATAGAAAACTCTTCCCATAAGCATGCAAGGCATCTTATCAAACTATCCTAAAATAACAGCGGAATAATTAGTCAATAATTTAAATCCAAAATATAACGATCTAAATTTCTTCTTTAATATCTTAATAAATTCAACAATGATTCATATGTCTTACACCAAATTCAATAAGACTTTCAACCTAAAATAAAAGTATAAGGATTCTGCTTCTGATCACTCTTCCATTCATATCTTGTATCATCTTAATTCCTCAACATCTGTAAAAATAGTAAAATAGAAGGTAATGAGCTAGACAGCCCAGTAAGCAATGATCACTTCTCAACAGATTTCATCAGGCATATAAGTAAATAATCATTTATAGAAAATAAGCATATATAGTTCATTAATTCGAAATCAATTTTAATTATGCAATATAATTCATGCCAAATTTATTTCTTTTTTTTCGAAAATTCAAGTTTCTTTCGAGATTTCAATTTCTTTCATTCTTAATTTTTTTCGTCAACCATGAGCTATGACCATATTTTTCCTGTGGCAGGGTCATAATACCGCGTATCTGCTTGCAGTAGGCTGCGAATCATCTGGCAGCCATGTCCTTTGGAACCGCTGGTCTCGCTGGTGGTTTGTCGCTGGTCTCTCTGGCGACATGTCGCTGGTCTCGCTGGCGACATAAACCCTCAGGACAATCCATTGCCAACGTATATGCCCCCATTGGCGGGGTCCTTTACATAGTCAGGTTGTCAATTCATAATGTTTCTTATATCATAATTCTTCATAAATCATGTTTCATATTCTAATTTTGATAATAAAACATATAATCATGTAGTATCGAAATCAATCAATATAATGCATCATGAAATCAATATGTTCAATCGTGCTTCATCATAACATTTCAAATAAGATATTTTCATAACAAAATACCATTCATCCAATTCATGCATCGTTTCACAAATCATGTCAGAAAAATATATTATAATTTATCGATAAATCTAGAAAAAGTAAAACATGATTTACCTCGAAAGCATTCCAATAAATCCACATAATTCTATAAATTTTCTTCTAAAAATTTTGTTCGTAGATCATATCGCAATATCCCATGATCAAACATCCACAATCTTATACAGAATCAATTTCAATAATTAGAAAGAATACGAATACCATATTTCAACAGTTTAGACTGGGTCCGATCATCTAATTTCATCTAATCAAAATCTAATTAGGATCTAAACGATCCAAAGTTTGACTATCAGATCAAATCGGATAAGAAGTGATAGGATCGAGGTTTCTTTATCGATTTCATAAAATCAAGTGGAGAGAGAAAATCAGAGGAGAGAGAATTCATGAGGTACAATTCGAATTGATCAGATGACACAATCCAGCATTACGATTGGTCCAATATCTCGAGTGGTGAAATCAACATGATCAAATCAAGTCATGACTAGATCGGGATCATGGATGATCAAATCTAAAGATTCATGGTCTGATCAAGGTGGGTGCCGGTACACTGTCTGACAATCATGGATCAGGATTCTTCATTAGAATCAGATCAGACTTTTAAAAGAAATTTTTCATTCACTAACCTTTTTAGAGAGAGAATCAATCAAGAGAGAGAATATTTTAGAGAAAAAAATTTTAGAGAGAGAAAATTCTAGAGAGAGAAAACTCATCTTGGATTCTTCAGACAATATGATTCAACAAATCCGATCAATCAGATCAAATCATGCTGAAATTATCATGTGGACAATTCAATAAGATCATGAGAATAAAATCTAAAAATACTTGATCTGATCAAAGTGGATGTCGGTGTACCGTCCGACGATCACGGATCAAAAATCCATCACGAGGATCATTTAAATTCATCATCATTCTTCTCAAAATTCTAGAAATCTTAGGAGAGAGAAATAATCTAGAGAGAGGATTCTAGAGAGAGAAAGTAGAGAGAGAAAGTCCAATTTTAGAGAGAGAAAATACTAGTTCAGGCTGAAGAGAGAGGGGAAGAGAGAGAAACTTTCTTTTTCATATTTTATTATTTATATCATTATTTATTAATTTATTATTTTTTTTCTTCTTTTTTCTTTCCTTTCTTTTTTTTCTTTTTTTTCACGAAAGAGAGAGGAGAGAAAATCCTATTTATTATATTATTATATTATTATTATTTTATTTTTCTTCTTTCTTTTTTTTTCCTTTTTTTTTCCTTTTTCTTTTCTTTTTTTTTTTTCTTTTCTTTTTTTTTTTTTTCCTTCTTTTCTTTTTCTTTTTCTTTTCCTTCTTCTTCTTCTTTTCTTCTTCTCCCGTGGGTTTCTTTGGGCCAAAACAGGGAACCGTGAGGTCCCCTCGTTGGTTGGCCGGCCGACGGTGCGGCCAGCGTGAGGTGGCCGTCGGCAGGAGGGGAGACGATCCGGCGGCAAGAGGAGGCCAAACCGGTGGTCGGCGGTGACCACCGACGACGGAAAAATGGCAAAAAAAGGAAGATTTTTCCGCAACAAAATCCGGCGACTCCGGTCGCCAGCGAGCATGCACATCGACACGGAAAGGAAGGGGGAGAAGAGTTGAAGGGGAGGAGGCTTACCTCCGTCGCCGGCGAAGCTTTTCCGGCGAGAAATTGGACGGCACAGTGACGGATCTCCGTGAGGAATTTTCGGCGATTGCCGCCATTTTGCCCCGGGATTTCTCGATGAGAGGAGAGAGGAGGGTTCTCCTCCTTAAATAGAGCTGAAGGGAGCTCGTCTCCGACTCCGATTGGGAGCCGACGAGAGGAGGAAGAAGACTCCCTTCGGGAGTCTTCTCCTCTGTTTTCTTTTTTTTTTTTTTTTGGGCTTTGGTTGGGATTCTAGCATGGGTTGGGCCGTCACAGTTTCACTTCCTATAGGGTTTTTCTTTAATCATATAAATGTCAGATTTTCACCAAAAATTCCATCAAAATATTGATGTTGGATATTCAATTGCATAAAGCCCTAAAAATCCAATTCGGGCCCTAAAATCCAGAACCCTAGTTACATTAGGGTCAACCATTCTCTATTTCCTTTAAGAACATTGCCTTCTACTACATTTATATCAAAAACTTGAATTAATAACCAAAATTCTAGCAAACCATAGATTTAGTCCCTTTCCTAAAACCTAATAGGTCCTCTTCCATAGCTTTCTTATATTAATAATACTACTCCAAGTAAAACTTGAGATGAGTTTAAGCCATGCTGCTTTTCAGATATATTATTTTTTAGAGAAAAATCGGATTTTAAAACTGCCTCGATTTGCTCAATAATGATTCATTAATTTGTTAATATCCATGTGTTTTTGTAGCATTCAATACTTTAACCTTTAGAATCATGTTTGGTGTAGAAAACAAAGAAAAAAAAATCCTATTATTTTCAAGCATTTTTTGATCCTAGATTAGTTAACCTAATTGCAGCAAATAATTGGTGATTGTCGAGTTCCCTGTCAGGTTAAAAGGATCATATCAACCTAAATGACTCAAGTTCATGTGGCAACTCAAAAATGAATTAGCATAGACCTGTACAATGTATCCGAGAGAAAATGTATAGTATGATTAATAACTCTGAAACAATGTCCCATGGCAACATTTAGGAATTAGGCATGCAAAGTATGTAATTGTGACCTAAACTTTGTAACAGAAAGGTTTTACCCAACCATGGGGATGGTGAAAAGTTATTTTATCTTACCCAGGTCATCACAAACGATCAAAAAGAAAAAGCTGATAACCTGATGATACCTAACTTCCAGGCTAATTCATAGAAAAAATGCAACACAACACAAATCCACAACCAGGTAACAATCTATATATCCACTTTCTCTACCATTCTACAAAAGAATACCCATATGCTAGTCTATCTCTAACATGTTCCAAAGCAACTCAAAAGTTATCGCAAGTTTCTTTCTTACCATAATAAGAATTTTGCTTATGCAATAAATGCTCAAAAACCCAGCTGCTAAAGCAAATTTATCTCGTGCTCCTACAAACATACAAAGATTATAGTTGAACATATTTAGTTTGACCGACTCATATGATATAAAAATCCATGAGCATCAAAAACAAATTAAAATCTAGCCTCTCACAATAATATATGGTCCCTCACATGTAATACATGGGCTTGCATTCTTTGATAAATTATAGTAGTATGTACAGTCTTCTTCCAACATGTTTAACCGTACGTCAAAACCATCATAAGGATACTTCCTCTCCGTGATTAAAATTTTACTTCAGAAATAAATATTCAAAAAACTAGCAGCTAATTGCAAAATATAAGTTTCTCTCTGTGAAGGTAGAATATTACAGTTCCATATATTTTGACTGGCAGATTATTCCTCCAGAAGATACCCAAATACATCAAAAATGAATTGAAATTTATCATGAATTGCCCTCTTCTTGTTCAAAGTGAGCCTATTTTCACCACAAATAAGTATCTCCGCTTTCTTTTTGTAGAAATAGAAAGAACGATCATAACTTCCACATAGAAGCAAGAAATATAAAAGAAAATATTGCAAGGGAGTAAACCATCGAACATTCTTGCAACTCAAAATCTTAATTATGTATCAGTAATTCTTTTTACCATCTAGAACGACGATTCTCAAAGTTGACTTTAGACAGCACAACTTTGTTGGTCCCAATTTTCTTGACTTAATATCTAAGGTTTGGGTTTGAAGTCACTTTTTATTATTCTACTCACAAAACTTATGTTGAAAATTTTCCAACATCTAAGTTCAGTCATTACTTATTTAATGCAGAAACTGAAACAGAAGGATAACACTTTATGGTTATATACCTGCATCACAGCTATGTTTCTATCAATCCCTTCCACTTTCACCTGATCCACTGTTGCACATGCTGCCTCAGCTTTTTCAGAGTGACAAAGTGACTCTTTTAAAGCCATCTCTAAAGGACTTGTTGCACCAATGCAGACAACAGCAACAAGGAAATCTCTTTCGTTAATCCTATTTTTCCTTTTCAGTAAGCCCACTTTAAAAAGTGTATATGATGAAGATGGTAAAGGAAGAGCCTGAAACTTTTTATCAGATGAAGAATCACTAACAAAATGGCTCTGGTATCCAGTATGCAGCAGTTCCAGGTGATTATATAGAGCTTCCAAGATCATGTCACCTTTTGGTAATTTTTCAGCTAAGTTAAAAGCAAGTGTCATCTTAAAGTGATAGGGAGTAATATGGAAAGCTTCTTTCACAGCACGGTATCTGAAGATGCCTCAAGCGGCGTTTGAAAGAGCTTCTCCCTGTTGAATTTCTTCAAGATTGAACTTTCTGATGAATCTACGCACCTGTAAGACTTGTCGAATTATTGCCAACCAGTAATCTCTGCGTGAATGACCTTTAAATTCAGGAAACTCAAAATAAACTAGCTCTGCTCTGCAACGGAGTGCATGCAAATTTTGTCTCGAATTAACATAAATTAAACAAATCCAATTTCAGAACAAAAAATCAATGTAAATGCAGAACTTACACAGAGGTTGACTTGTACATCACAGCCTTATCAAAGAGGCGAGCACCCAATGGTCCAGTCAGTTCGTGCTTTGCTACCTGCTTTAAATCTGCTGCTAAATCATACCTGAGAGCTTTGTCATGTGAACCCACTCCTAAGGACTCAAAGTAAAGAGCATGGGTGGTTATGGTCAACCGTCCTGCCAAAATTAAAAAAGAAAGAAAGAAAGAATGTTCCTAAGAGCTTTTGGAAACAATTAAGAACAAAGAAAATGAAAAGGAAAATTACTTAACCTGGCCATGCAGATATTCCAATGTATTGCAGAACAGGTTGAGTTGGCGCAACACCATCAGCATCTTAGATCATTTCTCCATCAGAAAGGTGAAGGCTTGAAGCAAGTGGTGACCATATTATGCTTTTTTGTGGATTTGAGAACCCTATGATAAAAGCATAAATATTGGAGGTTATGTGCCTGAGCCTCAAAGTCCTGACATGGCTATTCTATCCTTTCTTTTGAGAAAGAAAAGAAAAGAAAAAAAAAAAGGTAGGGAAAGAGGAGAAAGTGTTCCCGTGCCTTTTCCAGAAGTACAGGGAAAACAAGGTACTGAAAGGGCCAATCACAACTGGTATATGCACATTTACTTATAAAATAAAATCTCGAATATTGGATAAGAATGGTAATGCTGACAATAACTGAATGAATATTCATAAAGCAGTAACTTTTATAGAATCAGTTCAGGTGATTTCCTTTTTTCTTAATGTAATCATTAGAAACCCATGTGGCACCAGCTCCCCATGATGTATGCTGGACTGCTGCGAGCTGCAGAGTTAGATAAGGCTAAGAATGAGAGAGGTTGAAGGGATCTAGGAGGCCGTTGATCCTCCAAGCACTATATTTTCCAAGATCCTAGATACCAGAATTCCTCTAGAGAGTTCATTTCCAGTATTCCAAAATTCTCGATACAGAGGGATCACAACCTCATAGTCCCTCCAACTCTCCATCCATCAACCATCTCTCTTCTTCAGCCCTTCCTACCCCATGTGGAGATATCAGACACATCTTGTGAAATTTCTTTTTACAATCGCAGGTCGGGGCGTGACAATTAATATGGTATCAGAGCCAGGTTTTGGGCTATCACATTTAATATGGTATCAGAGCATAAGTGGATAAGTTATGACACATAGAATTTGACATAGTATGAGTGTAGATGGGTAAACATTAGGAATATTGGGACGTTAGAGTATGAGCATCATAATAAACCCATCCTAACAAATAGATCAATGAATCTAATAAGGTTTTACTACTACAAGGTTATCATGCCTCCCCGTAGAATGACAAGAACAAGAGTTTATTTATTTGAAGCAAAAGGGTATGAGTGTGACTGAATATGAAGTAAAATTTACGGAGTTAGCAAAATTTGCTCCGAGATTAGTGGATGGTGAGCAAGAACGTGTTCACAAGTTTGAGATGGGACTGAGAACTGAGATTCGAAAATAAGTGGTTCCATATGAATTGACAACTTATGCAGATGTGGTAAACAAAGCACTGATAATTGAAAGGGAAGTCAATAAAGAACGCATGGAAAGGGAAAGAAGGCAAAGAAAGAGAGCAAAATCAAATGATACACAAGGACAGAATAATAAAAACATCAAAAGATCAGCTAAGGGAACAGTAGACAATAAGACTCAACAGATTGATGGTGAGCCGTGCTCCAGATGTGGCAAAAATCATGCAGACAAAGATTGCTATTGGAATACAGGTGCTTGTTTCAAATGTGGTCAGAAGGATCATAAAATTGCTAGCTGCCCGTTAAATACTGAAAATCAAGTTGGCCAAAGAACTTATGAAAGACAACATAAGGGTGGTGGACAGATTCCTAAAAATCAGAGAAGAATGAATGCGCTTACTCTACAGAATGCACAAGCTTCCAATACAATGGTGACAGGTATGAAAAAATTTCGAGGACGAAATTTCTTTTTAGGGGTGAAAAATGTGATAGCCCAAAACCTGGCTCTGATACCATATTAATTGTCACGCCATGACCCTTGATTCACAATCGCAGGTCGGGGGCGTGACACATCTGGTGTCTGGACATCATGTTTGCAAAGATTTCTAAACAGAATATCCAGGAAGATATAGAAAAAGACAGAAAAGTGAAGGATGTCAAAACACTTGCCAGTTGCCAGATACAAAAGATGTAAAGAGTGACTCAAGACATGATTGCGTTCAAGGGCAAAATTTACTTCTGCAACAGGACCTTGGCCAAGATCTTGATATCAACTCATCATGATTTAATGTCAGGTTGACAACATCTCAGAAATGTTGCCAAAAAGTTTGTTTTGCTAACAAAGGTTCTAACAGTAATTAGCAGTATATCTATTCCAGACTCTCGTGGTCAAAAGGCTTCTAGATTTCCCAAAACCATGTACAGCCATAGTAAACTCCTTTTCATCAACAATGTTCGGAAAACAAGGAAAAAGGACAAATCAAAGGTATTAAACCTGAATTATTCATAACTGCCTCCATAAAAAAATCTCAAAACATTACTGAGCATTTTCCTGCATGTTCTAAGATTAGATGCTCTAAAGAGATACAATCTGATAAAGGAATGAAGGTTACTCCATAGCACACAAACTTGGTTCTCATTTTACCGAATTCTCATAGGTTCTAGCAGCCAGTTGTAATGGACAAAAATCTCACCTAAACTAGAAAGGAAACAGATCTACAAGATAGTTATACCCATCCTATGTTCTACATACCATGCAACCACAGAGCATCTTTACAAGCTGAAACTGAAGAATATGACAAGATGTGTATCTCTCTTTTGGTTCTATATACCAATTTTCTGGCAATATTATCGTCCTTTCCATCTAATTCTCCATGCAAAAGTTGGAATGTTCAACAAGACTCCCACTTTAGTCCAACCAGCTCAAGATTATAACAGGAACAGCTTTGTTGAGATGATTGTAAAAATGCTTGCTTGCAGCCAACCGTGTTTCTTTGAAATGTCAAATTATGAGATGACCTCAAAGAAAGAGAAAAGGCACCAGTATATTCTAAAGAATCTAGCTTTCTTTTTTAAAATGATATTTTGCTCCTGTCGATAAAGAAATTCAAGTGTTTTTTCCCACAAAGATACATACTGGATAAATAGGTGACATCATAAAACACTGAGCACTAATGAACACATTGCTTACTCCTTTATAAAGTAAACATTTCCAAAATATGAGGGACACATAAACCTAAATGGCAGGTATGAAATAGAAAGGAAATTATACTTTCATAACATATTCAAAAATGGAACTTTAGTTGTGGGTAAACACATAAAAAGGAATAGATGAGTTTGGAATAGAGTCCTTGAAGAAGGAAATCAAAACATACTTGTCTAGGCTTTTGAGGTACTTGTCATAGATGAGAAAATGGAGCTGGTCACTCGATGAGATTGTAAGTGCATCACAGAGGTTGTGAACAGTGATCAATTCGGCTATTGCAGGACAAACAGAAGCTATCCGTGCAAAGGCTCGTAGTCCAACAGTTTTCTTGTCATAGACCTGGAGAACCTATGAAAATGATAGAATTGACACCTATGCATAACTAAAATGTGATACAGTAATTACACTAAATGAATCAGTACAGAAACAACTAACCTGAACTGCTAGGCACGTAGAATTTGTGTAAAGGAGTGATGCCTCATCTTCATCTTCAACTTCTAAATGGTTACAAGAAGTGGTTTCCTAATGCAGCCAATGTTTGCCACAATAAGGTCCAAAACAAAAGTAAAGTTCTCATCACCTTGAATCCATATAATAAAACACAAGTGAAATCTAGGAAGGAGTATGAGCAATATAATTTCATAAGCAAATAGTAACATGAATTTTTTTTTATGGAACATCAAATTAAAATCCTTTATGGAAAAGGGGTATTAAATAACATCAGAACTTCTTACAAGTATCCACTTCTAACAATTGTAGGTGTCTCACTTTTGATAAAGATTCATTCCCTTCACCAGGGCCTTCCCAAGCAAGCATCACATCATATATTAAGCGGCGAAAATCTTCATCAGCCAAATAATCTGGATGATCAGTCAACACTTGAAGAGCTTTATAACAGCAGTACTCTAATAAATGTCTTGCATACACGGTAGGTTGCTTGACCTCAGCAGGCAGGTCAGTCTCAAAACACTGCTGCAACTTCTCTGTTGAGAGGAGAAGAATCCTATAAGAGTATGAATCAAACAATTACTTACTCCTGGTCACGTCAAGCATTTTAAAAATGATAAAAGTGATGAAAAAAATGTAATAGGATTTGGTGCATCCAGGATCCACAGAATAAACGATACTGAAAAGTCTGATATAAAACATCCATAAGAATTGATCTCTAAAACTCAACAATTAAATATCTTGCTTGTGGGTTCAAAGGATTCAACCTCGAAGTTAGACGATCGTTTTGCAAAGGGACATATGATTCCGGTGACGAACATGAGAATTTGCACCATCTACCATAGAATTTGGGAGATGATGAAATTAAACACTTAAGATAACATATATATTCAACAGGTTTAAAGCTGTGGTCGGTACTGATCTATCCTAAATGTCCCAGATCGGGCCCGGATGGACTTGTGAGAGATCAGATATTGGGGCAGATCCAGCTCTCTGATACCGATAAGACCAAGCAATCTAAGTTGGTATTGGCTGGCACAGACTGGGTTGGCAAACAGGACCAGCTGGTACCAAGTAGGATGAGACTTCAGGCATTCCACATTTGGAGCCTCTACTTGGGCTTTTAGCCTTATGAGGACTCCAGCCTATTGCATGGGCTTCCATCTCCTGCAGTGGGTCTTCGCCCCACGTAAAGACCTTGTACTGGTGCATCTTTTAAATACAAAGTATAACAAAGGAACGGAGGGAGGAAGAAAGGGAGAGAGCACAAGTCATGGGTACATAGTCGCAATATTCAATGGATGTCATTACCAATATTAGCACCATAAATCCAATCATTGGCACAAAAAATCTACTTTAATCCAAAATTATGGCAAACAAATCTAAAAGAGCTTCTAAACAATCATTACAAAGAACAAATTATATAACCGCTAACTGCTGCCATAGATCTAACAATGGCCGCGGCCATAGATCTAACGTATGACAGCGATTATGTATAACTGCTTCTATATTCGATCTGTTGGAGTGGTTATAAATAATCGCTGCTGTAGATCCATCTATGGCAGCAGTTTCTTATAACCGCTGCTGTACATGCTATGAAAACTACTGCAGTAGTAAACGCTGTCATAGATCCTTATTGTAGTAGTACAACAAGTTCAACTTCTATTATACTTTTAGCTACAATATTTTGTTTGACTAATTTTCAAGAAATAGCACTATCATTGAGAAAGAATACATAGTCAAAGATGGATTTAATATTAGATGAGTCAGAAAACCAGTTGGCACTACTGTGCCCCTCCAACACAACTGGATAGCCAATAAATCTAAGATAATATAAAATATAGCCTTTAAGATACGTAAAAACATTTCCTAGAGCAATCCAATGAACCCAACTAAAATTACTAGTATATGGACTAAGTCTAGAAATAGAGCAATATTAGGTCTAATATGATTGAAAAGATACACTAGAAATCCAATGATGTAAGCACGTCTATCTTGATTCACAAATTTATCCAAGTTTTCAAGAGTCAAATAGAAGGATCAAAAGAAGTAGAAAATAAGAAAAAATCAAAACAACCAAATTTATCTATCAACAATTGAGTATAATGAAATTGAGATAGAGATAGAATCAAGGATCGAATGATTTTCATGTCAAGAATCAGATCAGTTTTATCTAAATCTTTCATAGAAAGTGATGGAAAAAAAATTTCTTAACAATATTAACTAGAACAAGGTCGAAAAATAGAACTAAGATATCATCTACATAGAGGTAAAGAAAGATATAACGATCATCAAATCTTTTATGATAGAGACAGTTGTTAGATTCATTTATTTGGAAATCATATGAATGGATAATATTATCGAACTTCTCATACCATTATGTAGGTGTTTATTTTAGTCCATGCAAGGACCTAGTAAGCTTGTACACTTTATACTCTTGTCTTACCATTGTGAAGCCCTCAGATTGAGTGATATAAATTTCTTCATCAAGATCTCCATGAGAAAAGATTGTCTTCACATTCATTTGATGCACAAGAAGTTTATAGATGGAACTAAGAGTAAGGAGGACACGAATAGTGGTAATGCTAGTGATAGATGCATAAGTATCAAAAAAATCAATACTGATTTTTTATCCAAAATTTTGACTACAAATCATGCCATATATTTTTTCACTGATTCATTAATACTGAGTTTCTTTCTAAAGATCTATTTATGATCTAAAGGTTTGTTTATAAGAGATAATCAGTGATAATCCAATTATTGTTTCTAATAATATATTCAATCTCACTCTTAATTGCCTCATTTCAAAAAAAGCATCAAAAATCTTATAGCTTCCTGATATGAGGTAGGTATATTCTCAACTAAAAAGATAAAGAAACTTTTACTTAAGTTCTTTTTGATCATAACCCTCTTGCTCCTTCTGTACTCCGAAGGAAGATTGGTTGATTAGATGCAAGCTCATTAGGATCAAAGAACTAGAGATCTCAATTGAATTGGGTAAGGAATAAGAGTCCTAATTAGATGTGGATCTAGGAACTCAAGTCTTGAAAGAAAATACATGTTTAAAGAAGATCATATCTATAGATTCAATAATGGTATTAATAGATATATCACTAAAATTAGAATAAATAATAAAAAAATTATAAATATTACCATCAAGATAATAACCAACAAAAATTGAATCAATACTTTTAAAACCTCTTTTATTGCTCTTAGATTTAGGAACTGTAACATTAGCTAAGCACCTGTAAACTTAGAAGTAACTCAACTTCGATGCATGTCTCTTTTAATACTCATAGGGAGTTTTCTCTTTATCCTTTAGTGAATAGAAGTGAAAAGAGCTTCTTTCCATAAGTTTTATGAAATATCAGAACTTATGATCATGGTATTAACCATATCTAATAGAATTCTTTCTTTTATTTAACAACATCATTGTATTGAGGAGAGTAAGGAGTAGTGATTTCATAAATTATACAATGATCTTGACAGAAGATAATAAAATTATTTAAAAAATATTCACCTCCTCTATCAAACCTTAGGATTTTAATATTTTTTTCAATTTGATTTTCAGCCTTAGCTTTGAAAACTTTAACTTATTAAAGACTTCATCTTTGAACTTTAAGAGAAAGGAATAATAATACCTAGAGAAGTTATCAATAAATGTCACAAAATAATGATTACCTCCACAGGTTGGACTTCTACAAAAATCATGTGCATCACTATAAATTAATTCAAGGAGTTGAGTATTTCTTTAAGAGATGAATTTGAAAGGTTTTCTAGTTTGTCTGAATTGAGCATAGATTTTATATTTTTATATTTATGATTGATTTTGAATTTAAAAATAAGATTAAGATTGAATATCTTTTGGATAGATTTGAAACTCACGTATCCTAATCTACAATGCAAACATCACAAGATTCAGAATTCAAAAAAAATGATTGATTTGAAAGAGAAATTATATTAAGTTTGAAAAATTATTCAGACACAAATTCTTTACCAATAAATATATCATCTTTAGAAATTATAATCTTATTAGACTGTAGTATAATCTTATATTCTAATTATACTAATAAAGATTTACTAATAAGATTTTTTTTATATTAGGAACATGTTGCACATCTGGAAGGATAATACTCTTTTCAGAGATAAACTTTAGGTGGATGTTACCATTGCTCAAAATATTGACAGTTGTTTCATTTTTCATGATTACACTTCCTACTTGAGTCCTAATAAGAGAAAAAAGATGCTTTATTAGTGCAAATATGGATATTGAAATCAGAATCTAACCATAATCAATGTTTTTATAGGTAAACTTAACTGATGGGATAAATGATACTGATCTAAAGGTAGATGGTTCATCTTCTACCATATTGATCATAGGTTTAGATTGAGGTCGGTTCTTCCTCTTCTTGATCACAACCTTCTTCTTCTTTTGGAAGAACCATTGATGAGAAAGATAGTTGTCCGGGTTACAAATGAAGCAAAATCTTTTATTAATAGATTTCTTGTTCCTTATGGTTTGAGAATCAAATTTGGATTGATTTTGGAATCGACCCCTTTTTCTTTTATCCTTGATTTGAGTCTAAGGTTACATTTGATAGCTGGCAATCTATTCAGATTGCTGGCAATTTAAAATGAGCCCATTGGATTACTGCATTTGGTATATTTTTTGAATGACAATCTAAATTGTCTTGATAATCTATATCGCCTCCCATGAGGCAATCTTGATAGTCTTGGAAAGAGGTGACTTTCCAGATTATCGCATCTTTGGCAACATTATAATAAAAATTTTGGATAAAATTATTTTTTAAAAAAATTATATAAAATTCATCGTCCAACCCTCTCCGTCCCCCAATCCTCCCCTCTCTCCAGCGCCACCCACGGCTCCTCGCACATGTGGGCTTCCCATGGCGGGACTCGTATAGATCCAACGGGTGCTGGAGCATGCGGGCAGCACCATCATGTGGGTGGAGGAGATGAGGTTGAAGGCGGACGGGTAGTCTGTCAGTCACCACTAGCACCACCACCCCCAGCACCTCCCTCACCCCCTTTTTCACTAGCTTATCCCCCTGATTCCCCCTTCTCTCCCTCTGCGACCAGATAGAAGCCAGCCGCCACCGCCATCTCTATCCTCCCTCGATCTGCCACAACCAGCACCGCCTCCTCCATTCTCCACTTTTTGCTCGCCCTCCACGATAGCACCCTTCCATCCCTGAATTCCACCACTAGCCCTCCCCCTCCCCCACCACCGCCACCCCCTCAACTGTTGGGAATAGTGTCCCAAAGCCAATCGTCAGCCTGTTGACGGTTGTGCTCCTTTTGTATTAGTACATGAATTATAAATAAATAAAAGTTATTTTGGTATTTTTTCATCACAAATGTTTCATCTTCTAATGAACTCCTGTGTTGTGGTGAAGTCCTTAGGACTATTTAGACTCGACAAAGGAGGATTTGTCGTTTAGTCCTTAAACATGTTCGCGACCAAATGATACGTTGTTACCAAGGACGACAATATTTATCGAGCATAGATCGTTGTGTGCCATATGCGTTGGTTGTCCTCATAACCAAAGAGTGTGGAGACACTGGTATGGCATACAGGTGAGATGTAATGGTACATCTGCACTGAACGTGACCAACTCCGGAGCTATTTCTGCTGTCAAGATTTGCTCCGATGGGATATGGGTATAAATGTCCCTCTGACCTGAGACCGCCACGGTGACTTGCAAGCAACTCACTGCACTTAGGCACTGGACTACCTGAATTTCTAATTCAGTGACGGAAGGTTGCTGGGTGTAGTCAAGTACTTGACTTGTCGGTGCGTGTGTCAAGATGGGATTGACCACTCCAGTTTAGGAGCTGTGTACAGTCGTGTTTCAATTTAGCAAAACCTTGGCCAGGGTAGTCCTAGTGAGGAGTCACAGGACTAATTGAGTTGAGCACGATTCGGATGATATCATCAAGGTTGACAGTTTAACCTTGAGTCATCCTAAACACAGGGGTCAAAAGGGATGAATTATACGGTAACCATATTCACGTAGGTTCTGAATATTGCGATTGCGATTATTCGACCTATCCGATCGTCGGGTACCATTGCTAGATGGTCACTTCGATTAGTACAGAAATTGGTTCCTGTGCTACCGGCTTAGGTTCGAACCTGCGGGGTCACACACATTAGAGGTTCCTTTCTGATCTGATGGCTGATTATGAGTCTTATCTATCTGGGACTCTATGATTGAGAATTAGGATTCTCTAATCATGAGTTCCACACATTTTGGGTACCGGGGTCAAAATTTTGAATTTCAAATTTTGAATTTGAAATTTGAACTCTTTGATCAGGGTTTCATATCGATGGTCTCTGATGCCTGATTGCCCATCGGATTTGGACTCAATATTTATGAGAGGTTTAATTAGTGATTTAATCACTAATTAACTCAATTTGATTGAGTAATTATTTTTGGATCAAGTCCAATTGAATTGGATTCAGTTTGGATTGACCCGATTAGGTTAAATGTTGACCTAATCGCTAAGGTGGTTTAGTCCCTGATTTGATCAGGGGTTAGGTTTAGTTAATTCTTGATTTGATTAGGATTTTATTAAGCCTAATTAAGCCTAATTATGTTGGGTTTAATTTGGTCTAATTGTGCTCAACCTATTTTAAACTAGGTTGGCTCAATTTGAATCAAACCACCTTGTTTTAAATTCCCTGCGTCATCCAACTTCCTTGCACCCATTTGAATTCACGAGAAGAAACTTCTCGTAAAATTTTTCTCACGCAAAACCCTTCCCCACGTCCTCATTTGTGCACCATATGGATGGATAAAATAATTAGTTAGCCATTCAAATTCAAAGCATGTTTGAATTTGAATGGATAACTTATCACTTGCCCTTTCATCCTTATCCATTTTGTGCGCCACATTACTTACACGAGAAAAGGTTTCTTATGAAACTTTTTCCACACACAAAGAGCCACACCCCTTCTCTTCTCACGCCCAAAAGGATAGGGATAAGTTGGTTTTTGTTTGAATTCAAATTTGATTTGAATTCAAATGTGTAACCTCTTGTCTTTATCCTCTCACGCGGATAAGACACGTTCGACGTTGTTTTAAAAAGAGGAGAAAGGTGGGACGTGCGTAGAAAAATTAGGAGAGAAACTTTGGGGCGCGAGGAAGGCTTCTGCGCAAGGTGAAGGTCCAAAACCTTCTGAGAGAAAAAGAAAGAAAAGAGAGAAAATTGGGCGTAGGGTTTTTGGTGTGTACCCTAGGGTTTCTACCTAGGGTTCGGGAAGTGAGATTGGTGTGCCACGAGTGTCGTGAGTCCACTAAATTTCAGAGAGAGATCCATCAGCCTCTCAAGTAACTGTGCAGATGATCCGGAGCATCCAAGAAGTCGGCACACATCGATCGAAGGAGTTCGATCAACATCTGCCATCAAAAGGGTGAAATCACGAACTAGCATTCGTGAGGAGCTGATCAGACGGGAGCTTCGTGTGGACGATCCGCAGAGGCCAGACAGTTGGGTGGCTGTGACGTGATGATCAGAGCCCTCCGACGGTGATCAGATTGCGGTGATCGACTACCCGCAAAAGGTGATGTGTTCTGAACACAGTACTGTAAAACGTTTACTGATTCAAATTTGAATTTCAAATTTAAATGCATGCTGTTGTATCATATTTAGATCCTAGTGTAGGGTTAATTAGTATTAATTAATGAGATTAATTAATAATTCTGCTGTAAAATAGTAATTTTGAAAAAGTTTTAAAATTACCATTTTGCCCCTGCACTAAATTTTCGCTTCATCAACCCCCTCCCCTACCTGGCACATCGATAGCAGCACCACCGACATCATCTCCGCTACCTCCCCATATATCAATCGCACCACCAACACCGTCACCCTTTCCGCCCCTTCACCTCCCTCAATTTCTTCTATCCCTCTACCCACCGCCTTCTCCATCTTCTCCTCGATCCTCTTTTTGGCCCCCTTTGTCTTCACCAGCTCCATCGCCTGCTCAAGAGCTGTGATCCAATCATCGGTCGAGAGCCCCTCCCAGTTGAGATGGAAGTGGGTATAGGCTTGATTTTATGGTATATTTTAATGATGTAATTCTATAATTGATGTGCATATTGTGATATAATCTGATATAATAATGGAGCATGCTTAATTTGACGATGCTCACTAGAAAGTTATTACTTTAATTAGGTGAACTTTCAACAAATAGTTGGTATATATTTATACCCAATTTTTCTCATAATACTATACATAATAGTACAAAATTATTGAGAATATTTTAAAATTTTAATTTTACATTATTAGTAATATGATTGTCATATCAAACATGTCAATCAAGATTTCTAGTAATTTTATTGCAAATTACTTGCATGTATCAAACATAGTAATCAATATTATTGATAATTTAATGATAGCAATCTATCTTAAAGGCAATCAACATTGTCTTCCAAGATTATCGGATGATGTACCAAATGCAATCTAATTAGTTCTAATATCGACAATCTTGATCCTTAGATTTTTGCTGTAGGTATTAAAATTCGATCAGTTTTATTTTGAGTTTCAATTAGTTTTTTTTTAACTCTCTAATTCAGTATTGATCTTCTATTCTAATGGCTTGGATAATTGGTCGAAGGATAAGGCTATATTGAGTTCTTCTAAGTTCATATCCAAAATTTATCCATGATGACAAGAGCTCATCAATTAGATAAGAAATTTGATAATTCTCATTTAACATCAAGCCCCTTCTATGGATCTTTTGGACTAAATTCTCGAACTGATGAATTTGATAATTTATTAAAACATTATCTACCATCTTGAAGTTGCTAAAATCACTAATGGTGAACCTTATGGCCCCTTCATTATCTCTGCTATGGGCATCTTTTAGGGCAATCCAGAGTTCTTTGGTGATCTTATATTTTTTATAGGTTTCGTATAGGTCATCTGAAAAAAAACTAAAGATTCTGATTCTACAATGAAATTCAATTCCTTTGAATGATTTATAGCTTCTACAAGTGTTGAAGCATCAGATAATCTATAAAATCATGATCTAGATGAGGAGGAAATATCATAGGATGTTATTTTTCAGTGGCAGTGATGAGCCCAAATGCAATTAATCAGGCCTCAAGCTATTCGTGCCATCTAAGGAACCCATGACCATTGAACTTTTCTAATTTAAGGGTCAAGACTTCCTTGGCACCATCAAACTATGATAAAGATTACAAGAAACTTGATTTAGGAGGATTTGATTAGAGCTACAAGTAAAGTTTAATGACTATTAGGACCTTCTATATTTTCAAAGCAGGTAGAAGAAACTCGAAATAAAGATGCAAGTTATGCCTCTATTATAAAAGTTACGATGCAATTTCAATAGTTCAAAGATTAAGATGAATTTAAAATAAAAAAGTGATTTTTTTCTTATTAAAAGTTTAGTGAAAATTGAAATTGAGAGAATGTAATTTTGCATTAGAATGTTACAAAAAATTTTGTGAAAAAAGAGTTTCAGATACATTCAAACAGTACTATAAAAGATCAGATTAAAAGATTAACTTACCTAAAGTCTGATTGGAGTTGGATTGGCTCATTGATTTAAAAAGTAGGAAAAAAAAAAACTCGAAAGCATGTTGGGCACTATCACAAATTTCAGACCCTCGCATTGGCTTTGATTTCTGCAAGTTTTCCTTCGTAGGAATCACAGATGTGGCTACGAATAAATCCTGTACAATCTGGCATAATATAGATATTAATTGAGCACACTGTTTATCCTCCAAACCATGGTTCGCCATACCGGGCCGAACCGTCCGGTACGGGGCATACCGAGCCGGACCGATCCCTTACCGGTCTGATTCGAATCTTTTTTTCTGAACACAACCCCGAATCATTCGGTTCGATGTGGTTCGGGCCCATACCACACGAAACCGGACGGTACGGCTCGGTTCTGGACCGGTTCGGGGTGAACCGAACCGTACCGCCCAGAAGAAGGGGGAGGAGGGAAGGTGGGGGCCTTTTCACATGGTTGGAGAGAGAGAGAGGAGAGAGAAATGGGTGTGGCCCACTTCACGTGGGGGGAGGGCCTGGTGCTTTAATAAGCACCAGGCCTTCGGTGTTTTTTGAGAGTTCTCAGAGAACACCCATGGCCGTGGGCAACTTAATCGTTGAGACCTCCAAAAAATTAGAAAAGAAGATAAAATTTTGTGAAATTGGAGGAATGATTTGAGAAGAGGCTGATCTTTGACCGGAGGTAAGATAATCTGTTATTTTGTTAGTAAATATTTTTTTTTATTTTTATTGTTAGAAATAGAATAAAAATGAGATAAAATAAAAATAGGAGAAAATCATGCCAAAATCTTATGATTTTGGTATGATTTAATTATATGTGATAGATCTTTGGAAGATCTACATGATGACATCAAAATTGATAATTTTTGTTAATTATATATTTTTTAAATATTTTTAAATATTTATTTATTTAAAAATTAAAAAAAATAAATTTTAGAAAAAAATTAGAGTTTAGGAATCATGTTTAGAATGGTTCAAGCTACTTAAATCTAATTTTAATTTTTTTTAAATATTTAAAATTAAAAAATTATTTTTTTAATTATTTAAATTAAAAAATTTAATTATAAAATAAAAAATATATAAAAATAGTGTTATATTTTAGTTAATTTAAAAATATTATTTGAAACATATAACATATTTATTTTGAATTTATAAGTTTTAAAATAATTATTAAAATTATTTTAAAATTATATATAATTATTTTAATTATCATTAAACTATCGTGTTTTGTTATACTTGCATATATTTTAATTATATATATACTGCGGACGATCTTGCATGTGGAGTAGGGTCCATGGATGTATCTGGATCATCCCGCATTATGGATCCTATTATCCACAGCCACCTTATGATCCATATGCATATGGTGCATTCGAGGCATCATCTTCTAGTGGTTACTACCCTATGCAGCTTGGAGCATCTTACGGATCAGATTTTGCTCTCCACTGACTTCAATATTCTATGATCACTATTATCTTTTTAAGGTATGATACATGCATTTCCTATAAGGAAGGCCGTCTCGAGCGATGTAAATTTTTTGACAATCAGGAGCCTCCAAACTTAAATCAGTCTCCATACCGTCAAGTACCATAATGGGATCTTTAGATATTTCCTTATTAAGTATTATTATTTTTAAAGTACTCCTTAATGGTGAAACTTTAGTATTAGGATAGTGAAATCGATTTTTTTTTTGATACTTTTGTCAGCTTTTTTTTCACTCCGATATTTGGATTTTGCTATCCAAGGAGCTACAACAAAATTTTTCATTAGCGGCATAATCGTAGTGGCATTTGTTATTTTATATAGGTAAAAATTCTTTTTTAATGGCATTTAGGCTCAAGTGCTTTTAATTATTAAAAAGTGTTATAAAATAAAAGGTATTTTGCTATAAATGCTGGTATTTTATTAATCTTTTGCGGCATAGAGCATAAAATACTGGTAATTAGATAACAATTTCGTATACTAGTTAAGGCATTTATGCAAAATCCCGATAAATATTATATGATTAGTATGATTATATTTGGAGACTCTAAATATTCTATATTTGGTTGAGGTGATTTTAGTCTAAAAAATTTTCTAAATAACATTGGGCATCCAAAAAAATCTGATTTCTATACCAAAAAAGAATCCGCAAGATTGCTACAAGGAAGAAAAGACGCGCGTCCAATAATTTTTCTAAACCACATCGCGCATCCAAAAAAAAGTCTAAAACAACGTGATTCTCTTTCAATTCTTCGGCCATTTATAAAAAAGATAATGAGGCATCTGAAAAAAATCCTAGATATCATAAAACAGATCAAAAAGTCCAGATATCCTAAAACTCTTCCTAATCTTTCCAACTATGATTTTAAAAAGCATCCAAATTCTATTGGGATTCCTAAAAAAACGTGAGTCTAAAAATTTTCCTAAACAACATTAGGCGTCCAAAAACATCCACGTCCAACCTTTGGTAGAATCCGCGGGATTACTCCAAGAAAAAAGCAAGCGCCCCATAATTTTTCTAAATCACATGGCGCGTCCTAAAAATCTGAAACGATTTTGATTCTTCAAATTCTTCCACCCTGCATAAAAAAATTATAAGGCATCGTAAACAAAAAAAATCCCAGATATCATAAAACAAATCAAGGAGTCTAAATATCCTAAAACTCTTCCTGATCTTGCCAACTAAATTTTCTTTACTAAAAAAGTATCCAACCATGATCGCTCGAGGAAATAAGCGCGCGTCCACCAAGTTCTAAAACAAATCCAAAGCATTCGCGCGTTTCTTCCTTTAATTCTTTCGCCATTCATTATAAAAAAAAACTTTAAGGCATTGTGAAAACTTATCCTAAAACTCTCCCTTTAAAAAAAAAAACGCACGTTCAAAAGAAACTTTCTGCAACCACATCGTATATTGAAAAAAGTCCAGAACAATCTACCCTTCTTTTCTCCTCCCTTTCCAATCCTTTCATCCTTTGCTTCACCTTTTATTGGGCCAACTCTCATTGCTTCTGTTTCAACCACTTCGTCAGACAAAGGGGCTTCTTCTACCGACCAAACACAGCAGAAGCAGCAAATACCAACTCATCGTTACAGGCCAGGATTTTAACAATTAGCTTATTTTTCATGGTTTTCATCTAAATGTTAGAATTAGAGATATTTAGATTAAAATATTCCCAAGTTAGAACTTATGGTAACCTATACTTCTTTTTTTTTTTTTGGTAAAGAGCATCACTCTCAATTTGTTAAATAAGAAGTCACAGGCACAAGGACATGAGTTCTGTTCCATATACTAAGATACAATAGTAGTCAAAACAGAAATACTATATATGCATAACATAGATAATCCACCGGAAGCTGCATATAAAACAGAATGTGGATTTGCTCGCATTATGAATTTACCCTTTTTCTGTATTTTAATTTTTTTTATAATAATCAAACTAGAACTACAATCTAACTTATTATTATCTCTGTTACGACCAATCCCCTCGTCCTCCAGAATGTGGATTTGCTCGCATTATGAATTTACCCTTTTTCTGTATTTTAATTTTTTTTATAATAATCAAACTAGAACTACAATCTAACTTATTATTATCTCTGTTATGGCCAATCCCCCCGTCGTCCGATTGTCAAGGTCGCACACCTGTAAGAAAAGTCCTCACGGATCAGAGATGTCTCCGGTGGGGACCCTCCAACGGTCAAGTCAGAGAGGAGACTAGGCAATAGTGGAAAATCAGGGGGCTCAGCTTGAGAGAGAGCTTGAGGAAGCTTGCTTGAAACTTGAGAAAGCTCACTTAAAAACTTACCAAGACTATTGCCTTACCCCATTTTATAGTAGAATGCGGTATGGTCCCGCCATTAATGGTGCAGACAATTAGGAAGTTGTCAAGTCGTCGGGGGCTGTCAAATCGCCATGGGTTGTCAAGTCACTGGGATTAATCCATGTCCTTGGCAGGACAATACCCCAGGGCGGCCATACCGCATGTCCTTGACAGGACAACTGCCCATAGCGGTTGTACGGCGTTTGGATGGGCTAGCCGACTATATGTTGGTATTCGACTGTCGGGACGTCGGATGATGACTCGAAGACACCATCAGCTGATCTGGTGCCTTGCGGAAGTCGGACATCGGCTGCCACCCCCGACAGCGAGTCGGTGGTACGGGTTCGGCCACTCGATCGATCGGGAACAGTATGGGTCTGTTCGGCCGACACACCATCGGTCGGATATCGTCGGCAGCTATTGTCGGTAGTCGTTTGTCGGAATCGTCCGTTGGTCTGATCGATAGAGTCGGGCGTCGATCGGATCGGACTGAAGGTAAGTCGGCGTACAGGGATCGGTCGGTATATCCCAACAGTTGTCCCCCCCACTCCTGAGTCGGATGTCGTGTTGGCCAGCATTTCCACGTGGGCGACGGCTTCGAGCGAAATGAGTGGTTTTCCATCACGTCATGCTCCGACTCTGACGATCGTACCAACGAATGATCTGGTGTCAAATGTCCTATTGGGAACGCGAATCGCCGTCTCTTTGGGAATGCGAACCACCGTCGGTTAATGAATTTTGAGACGTGGTTTTCTAAGACGCAGTTTTTCTGCCACGTGTCAGAGGACTATTGGGCTGGAACCGTTCATGCGGATGGAGGCGATGTGGTTTGATCTGGGGGCAGGTGCGTCGAACCGTCGGACCAAGGAAGAGCCCAGGTGCTGCCACGTATCGACATCCGAAAAACCCTCGTTCGGCGTGCTTTCATCTCGATCGTCGAAGGGCCTTATATATATGTGGCCACTTACATTCAAAACTTCACTTTTCGCTGCAAATCTGTTCCTGGCGCTGAGGTCCTGTCGAGTTATCCCCCAGTTTCAAGTAGTTGTCTCCGTCCTCTTCCTTTGGAAGCTCTTCTCGAAGTTTTTTCTGTGCCTGTTTCCATGCATCCTTTCTCCTTTGCCATTTTTCTTTTATGTTCTCCTTTTTGGGGCTAGCGTCATGGCTAGAACCTCTCCACGAGGAAGTCAGTCGGAGAATCTGACCGACGACTCCCGGTCGACCCCAGAGGTGGAGGTTTCTTCACTTTCGGGGGCAAACATTGAACGGCTCAGGGAGCAGTACAGTATCCCGGAGCAGTTCGAACTCTTCGCCCCTGGGGCCGAGGGTCGGGTTAACAACCCGCCTCCGGGCCAGGTGGCTTTTTATGTCGAGGACCTTCGGGCAGGTTTTCGCTTTTCAATTTCGGAGTTTGTCCAAAACGTCTTGGATTATTACGAGCTTTGCCCGACGCAACTGACGCCGAACTCAGTCTGGTTGATAATCAGTTTTGCTTTATTGTGTCGGCTTTTGTCGATCTTTCCCCGCATTTCTCTCTTCCGGACATTCTTTGTCCTCCGACCCCATCCGAAAGCCCGAAGGTGGTGGTTCTTCAATCTCCGGAAGGATCTTTCGTTCATCATCGATCATCCATCGTCGATTCATGGGTGAAAAAACCAATTTTTTTTGCTTCTTCTTCACTACCTTGGGGGTTCCCTTCCCGCTGGGGCGACCCTCGGACTCAATCGAACGAAAATAGTCGGGTAGAGGCTGGAGACCGAGAGGACTTTCACCGACTGAAGGATGTGTCGGTGTCGAAGCAGAGGGAGCTCGTCACCAAGCAAGCTCTGTACGACGCCGGCCTGAGTTTGGTTCTCCGCTTAGGTATCGTTCGGTCTGTCGGTCATCCTTTGACTTTTTCATCCATCTTCGGACTTATGCTAATCCTTTGTTGAAATTGCAGACATGCCGTCGAGAGTGAGATTGACAGATGCCGATATTCGGCAACATGCGGCGAGGAAGAGACCGGCGCCCGGGGTCGGACCTTTGCGACCTCCTAAGAGGCCTCAGATATCATCCCTAACCGACATCGCGACGGTGGCAGCGCAGCCCGACATTGAATGTGCATTGGGCTTTGAGCCAGTCATCGCCCTGTCGGCACCGACGGTGCCACCTGAGGTATCATCTGAGGAAGGATCGTTGGTGCCACCGCCTATGGAGGAGGTTCAGGTCGAAGCGAGTGAGCCCGAACGACCTGCGGCGGCTCCCGTCGCACCCTCGGGAGGGACCCAATCAAGTTCGAGCTTCCCGTCTCTCTTCGATCTTCGAGTCTGGACGACTGATCGGGGGAAGGCTCCGATGGCGGTGGATGACACAAGGTCGGCGGACCGCATCACATCGTCCGACGTTCGGATTCCCGAAGGAGCATCGGCCCTGGCCAACCACAGTTTTGCTAAGAGGTTGTGCCAGGCGATCATTCTCCCGACCGATCGGGAGCTTTTGAGGAGCCGGTCGGTGATCGAGATGCTCTTTTCCTTTTACCCGACCATGATCCAGGTGAGCTCTTCTTCCTTCTTCATTATTGTTTTCGTCATTTCATTTTTCTGATGACCAGCCTTCTACTTGCAACTGATCTACAATATGTCCGAGCTGGAGGTCGGGTACCGAAGGTTCGACGATGTCCGAGCGGCCTAGAAGAATAGGGCCGAGATCGTCGAGGCTGAGAAGATGATGCTGGTGGACCAGCTGAAGTTGTCGGTCGATCGTGAGGCTAGGCTCGAGGAGGAGATCTCCCGACTCACCAACGGCCTAGCTGCCTCGGAGGCCGAACTTCAGTCGGCTCGCGAGCAGGTCCAGCGCATGACCCGCTCCGTTCACCGCTGCGGCATGAGCGGGATGGCTGCGTCAAGGAGCTCGAGGCTGAGCGCGAACAGCTTCGGGCTAGCCTGGAGAACCTGGCTAAGGCCGAGGAGAACTTGTCCTCCACCCAAGCCGACGCCAACATAACGAAGGCGGAGGTAGAGTCGGCCAAGGAGGCGCTGAGCTGGGTGGTGGAGGACTTTCGTGGCTCGGACGAGTACCGAGAGGAGCTCCTCGAGAGCGGCTTTGCCTCCTACCGTGTGGGGTACGAAGATGCCCGAGATGCGATCTAGAGTCTGCACCCAGAGCTCGACCTGAGCAGCATCGTCCCTCCTGGGTCGGAAGATCGAGCCGCAGAGGAGGAGGCCGACCCACTGCCGAGGGACCCGATGGCTGCGGAGGAGGCCGACCCTGGGTCAATGGAACGAGTGACCGAAGGTGAGGTGGCTCCAACCTTCAGTCCCACTTCGACCCGAGTGGGTACATCGATGGCTCCCGAAGTATCTCCGATGCAGGAAGTCGACTCCGATGACTAGTCGGAGTGTCTGGTCTGTTATCTTTGTATTCTTTTGTTTCTATTTTGTCTTTGATATTTATAATCGGGCTTCATCCCAATTTTGTAACCGGGCTTCGGCCCAATTTTGTAAGTCACTTCAACTTAATGAAATCAAAGACTTTTCAAACTTTTCTCCGCATGTGGTTCAAAGTGTTCGATTTGCTGAGCCATCCCCAAGAGTATAGGTCGTAGCTCCGACATACCTCGCTAGGACGTTCGGTAGGATCTAGCATAGCCGATCAAAGTAGTCAGTAGTGTGCGCCGTGCTAAGGGCAGCGCAAGCCCTGATCATAGCTTGTACGTCGAATCGGGTGTCGACCAATCTCCGAACGTAGCTTATCGATCATGATCATTCCGTAGAGTCTGATAGTCGGATAGGATAACGATGACAGTCAATATCCGATCCTTGGTCGGGCATGCGTCGCGATGTATGATAAATGATGGCAAGCCGAATATCCTTCGATCGATCGTGATCGGTCGGTATGTCGCAAGTGCGACTGCAGTTGTCTTGACATTTTGCCCTCTTAGTCAAAGCTAAGTCAGCAAGTTAGCCAGCCGCATTGGTCGAAGCCTTTGCCTTCAGAGACGGAGGCCGTCGTAGATATTCGTCTGTAGAATTTGATAGTCGAGTCATGTCTGATGTATTCGGATAGATAATGATGGCAAGTCGAATATCCGTTGTCCACTTGTCGACGTATAGTCGAGACGTATGATAATGGTGGCAAGCCGAATATCCTTCGATCGATCGTGATCGGTTGGTATGTCGCAAGTGCGACTGCGGTTGTCTTGGCGTTTTGCCCTTCTTAGTCAAAGTTAAGTCGGCAAGTTAGCCAACCGCATTGGTCGAAGCCCTTTGCCTTCAGAGACGGAGGCCGTCATAGATTCGATGATGGAACCGTAGATTTGACGATTGACGATCGAGCCATTAGTTCGACGATCGACGATCGAGACATAGATTTCCAATGAGATGTTGGGCCCAAGTCGGGACGTCGAGGCTCGTACTTCTGGTGAGGACCGAATTTTGTAGACTCTGAAGTTTTGAAATTGAATTGTATTCCGAGTAAGGGCATACAGAATTTATTGATGATACAACTTCAGGTTGTCGGCATTTCAAGTCCGGAGAATAGCCGTCCCTTCCAAGGTCTCAAGTCGGTAGGTGCCGGCCTGCAGGTGTCTGCTACCTTGTAGGGTCCTTTCCAGTTTGGAGACAGTTTTTCTTGATTCTGAGGCTTCGAGACTTCCGCCTTCCTTAAAACTAGATCTTCGGGTCTGAAAGATTTTGGCTTAACTTTAGCATTGTAGTATCGGGCCACTCTTTGTCGGTAGGAAGTCATGCGGAGTTGAGCCTCATGTCGGAGTTCGAAAAAGAGGTCCAAGTCAACTCTCTGACACTCAGAGTTGCCTGGCTCACAGTATTGCTCGACTCTAATTGATGGTAGCCCGATCTCCAGTGGGATCATCGCCTCCATCCCAAAGGCCAAGTTGAAAGGAATTTCTCCGATTGGGACACGGGATGTCATTCGGTATGCCCACAGGATCGAGTGCAATTCCTCGACCTAGAGGCCTCTAGCTGCGTTCAGTCAGATCTTCAGTCCATGCAGAATGGTTCGGTTGGTCATTTCGACTTCTCCATTGGACTGTGGATGCCCGACCGAAGTCAGCTTGTGCGCGATATGAAATCTCGCACAGAACTCCCTGAAGTCATGGTTGTCGAACTGTCGCCCATTGTCGGTGATGATAGTATGCGGCAATCCGAATCTAAAGATGATGGACTTCTGGATAAAATCTTCTATCTTGGGCTCGGTGATTTGCACCAGGAGTTCGGCCTCCACCCACTTAGTGAAGTAGTCGATCGCGACAACTATAAACTTTCTTTGGTCAGACGTCGGAGGGTAAGGGCCAAGTATGTCGACCCCCATTGGGCGAAGGGCCACGGGGTGACAATGGAAGTCAGTTGGTTGGCGGGTCGGTGTTGCAAGTTGGCATACTTTTGACATGGCTCACACCTTCGAACCAAGTCAGCCGCGTCTCTCTTCATGGTGGACCAGTAGTAACCTTGCCGCAGGACTTTGTAGGCTAAGGATTTGCCCCCAGGTGACTCCCACAGATTCCTTCATGCACCTTTCAGAGTGCGTAGTCCAATCCGTCGGTCTCAGGCACTGCAGCAATGAAAGGGAGAACGACTTTTGTAGAGTCGTCCGTCCATCATTATATATTGGGAAGTCGTCCATCGGAGTCGCTTGGCTTCTGCGAGATCTTCGGGGCTGGTTCCGTTGGTCAGGTACTGAACGATCGGGTCCATCCAGCTCAGCTCCGTCATCAGTTGTAGCACCTCCTCAGCCCTGTTGATGCTCGATTGCTCGAGACTCTCCATGAGTGTCCGGCCCCGGGTGTCGTAGGCGGACGTCGCAAGCCTGGAGAGTGTGTCGGCCCGAGCATTCTCCGATCTGAAAATATGAGAGATCTCAAAATACTTGAGGTGTGCTACGAGATCTCTCACCTTCTGAAAATATTTTGCCATGGTCGGATCCCGCACTTAGAATTCGCCTTTGACTTGCCCCACAATTAGCTGGAGTCGGAGAAGACTCTGAGGCTGTCGATCCCGAGCTCTTTCACCACTCTCAAGCCAGCAAGAAGCGCTTCATACTCGACCTGATTTTTGGAAGCTTTGAAGTTGAATCGAGGGCATACTCGGTAACCACCCCCTCCGAGTTGGTGAGCAGGAATCCGACCCCGCTCCCTTGGGCATTGGAAGCTCTATCTATGTGTAACACTTAGGTTGACCCGGGGTCATATTCGGAGGTCGCAGCCTCTTTGGAGCTCCCATCTTCCGACATCTGGTCGGCTGTCGGACATTCTGCAATAAAATCAGTCAGGACTTGGGCTTTCAAAGCAGGTCACGGTCGGTACTAAATGTCGAACTCGCTCAGCTTCACCGTCCATTTCGCCAGTCGTCCCGATGTATCGGATGATGGAGGATCTCCCTCAGGGGCTGGTCGTGAGGACCATCGGTGAGGACCACGATGGCGTATGCTTGGAAATACGGACAAAGTCATTGCGCGGATAGGATCAGGGCAAATATCATCTTCTCCACCCTTGAGTATCGAGTTTCGGCCCCATAGAGCACTTTGCTGGTATAATAGATGGCTGATGAGTTTGGCTCTCGTTCTCTCGGACGAGAACCGAACTAACCATCTCTGGGATGGTAGCCAAATAAAGGTACAATATTTCTCCAACCTCTAGCTTTACAAGCAGGGGTGGAGAAGTCAGGTACTTTTTCAAATCTTCGAAGGTTTGCCGGCACTCATTCGGCCAAGAGAAGTCCTTCGTCTGCCTCAGGGTCTTGAAGAACAGAGGCACCTCTTAGCCGACCGAGAGATGAATCGACTGAGCGCGATGATCTTTCCATTGAGCTGCTGCATCTCTTTTTTGCTGTTCGGATGCCGCATGTCGATGATCGCCTTTATCTTCTCGGGTTGGCCTCGATTCCACATTGAGAAATAAGAAACCCGATGAACTTCCCCGATACTACCCCGAAGGCGCACTTAGTCGGATTTAGCTTCATTCGATGTCGCCGAAGAGTATGAAAAGTTTCTTCCAAGTCTTGGATATGATCTGAAGCCTGCGCGCTCTTCACCAGCATGTCATCCACGTACACCTCCATGTTGCGCCCGATTTAGGCTTTGAAGACTTTATTGACGAGGCATTGGTAGGTGGCTCCGGCATTCTTCAGACCGAAGGGCATCACTCTGTAGCAGTAAAGGTCCTTGGCGGTCATGAAGGCCGTATGCTCTTCATCCTCAGGCGCCATCTGGATCTGGTTATATCCGATGAAGGCATCCATGAAAATAAGCAGTCGATGATCGGATGTCGCATCCACCAGTTGGTCGATCTTCTGCAGTGGAAGCTGTCCTTCGGGCAGGCCCAATTCAAGTCGGTATAGTTGATACAGATCCTCCACTTTCGTTGGCTTTCTTCACCATGATGATATTTGCGAGCCAGTCGGGATAGGTGGTTTCTCTAATGAAGCCTGCCTCGAGTAGCTTGTCCACTCCTCGTCGATGGCCTTCTGTCTTTCGGGGGTGAAAGATCGTTTCTTCTGTCTCACCGGCTTCGCACCAGAGGCGATATTGAGTCAGTGAGTCATTGTCTCCGGAGGTATGCCAGACATATCCGCTACCGACCAAGCGAATATGTCGGCATTAGCTTTCAACAGCTCTATCAGCTGCCGTCGCTCCGGATCGGTCAATTGCGACAGACCCAGACAACCTGTTCAGGATTCTTTGTCATTGGGATGGAAATCAGCTGTTCAACCGGTTCACCCCACTCCTCCTCTTCCGTTGGTCTAGCTTGTCAACCGTCAAAGAGTCCTTCGATTCATTACTTTGAGTAGAGATTTAAAAGCATCGCCGAGCGAGTTGTTGATCCCCATGCATTTTTCCGGCTCGTTTTTAGTCAGGAACTGGACCAACAAGTGGTATGTCGAGACTATCGCTCTGAGGGCGTTTAGTCCGGGCCTTTCAAGTATGGCATTGTAGGCCGAAGGTACCTGGACGATCGTGAATGTCATTTGGACGGTATTTTATCGTGGTTCGACCCCAACCATCACAGAAAGAGTAATTTCTCCTTCTACTGCGACAGCATCCCGGTAAAGCCTACCAAAAGCGTAGAGACTCTTTTGAGTCGGTCGTTGACAGTCGTATTCGGGAGAAGATCGAGTAAAACAAAATATTAATCGAGCTTCCATTATCGACAAGAACTCTTTTTACATCATAATTCGCTATTGTTGTCGAGACAACAATAGCGTCATCATGGGAGTTTGGATTCTCCGAGCATCTTCATTTATGAAGATGATTACATCGTCTTGGCACGGCCTCTTCATCGACTCCCCTTCAGCAGTCGTTCCTCGATCCAGTCATCTGAAAATCATGTTGATGACTCCAGCAGTAGGCTGGTTATTCGCTGCCTCTTCTGTCGGTTGGGGTCGTTGGTCGTTAAGGGGTCGAGCCGGCGGATCCCTTCGATACTTTTGAGATACCCTCATCGTATGAGGTCCTCTATCTCATCCTTAAGCTAGATGCATTGCTCGGTATTGTGACCGTGGCTCCGATGGAACCGGCAGTATCTTCTCCGATCGAGGCCTTTTGTCTTCAGAGGCGGAGGCCGTCGCAGATATTTTGCTTCTTCGATCTCCATCAGGATCTGCACACGAGGAGCAGAGAGGGGAGTGTAGGAGTCATACCTGCGATGCACCAATCTCGAACTCCACCGTCGGGGCGATCTCGGGCTCCATCATCAGGGCGAGACCCGTTTGTCGGTCGGAGGCCTGTTGGGTTCAGCAGGAGCCCGACTTTTCTTTCACTTCTCCTTCTAGCCCATGCCCTTGGTCAGGCGACGGTCGGAAGCTCCTTCGTCCGCGTGCATGTACTTGTACGTGTGCTCCAGCAATTCGGCATATGTCCAGGGGAGGGTCTTATCCAAAGAATATGTGAATCGAGACCCCCTTAGCCCCCTCTTCATGACCGAGATAGCCATATCTTCATTGAGATCCCGGACCTCAAGAGTGGCCGCATTGAATCGGACTATAAAGTGTCAGAATGTCTCATTTTCTCCTACTTGAGGAAGAAAAGACTGTCCGAGGTTCGTAGCGGCTTTTGGCTGGTGCTGAAATGGGCCACAAAAGAATGCTCGAGCTTCCCGAAGGAGTGGATAGGAATGAGTTGGTTGGCTAATTAAGCCTAATTAAGTTGGGTTTAACTTAGTCTAATTGTGCCTAACCTATTTTGATTAGGTTGGCTCAATTAGGTTCAAACCACCTTAACTAATCTCCTGCACCACCTCACTTCTCATGCGCCCATTTGAATTCACGAGAAATAACTTCTCGTGAATTTTCTCCTACGTAGAAGCCATCCCACGCCCCTCCATTTGTGCACCATTTATCTGGATAAAAATGGTTGGTTGGCCATTCAAATTCAAATGAAGTTTGAATTTGAATGGGGCAACCAACTCCATGCGCCAACTTGCCTTATCATCTTTTGTGCACCATTTGCTTTACACGAGAAAGAGTTTCTCGTGTAAACTCTCCATGCACAAGAGAGCCCACACCCCTCTCTTCTCATGTGTAGAGTGGATAGAAATGAGTTGGTTGGCATTTGAATTCAAATTCGATTTGAATTCAAATGAGCAACCACTTATCTTTATCCTCTCACGCGATAAAAATACTGCAAAGACGCGGTCTTACATCATTTTAAAAAGGAGATAAGATAGGACGTGAGTAGAAGACATCTGAGAAAGAAGGGTGGCATGAGAGAGCTTTCCTAGTGAGAAAAGAAAAGAAAAGGAGAGAAAAGAAAGAAACAAGTGGGCGCAAGTTTCTTCGGAGTGTACCCTAGATTTTGGCTTAAGGTTCGGGAAGTGAGAATGTGAGCTACGAGTGTCGTGAGCCCACCAAACTTCAGGAGAGCATCATCAACCTCTCAAGTGCATCTGTTGATGATCCGAAGCATCCGAGAGTGACAGATCAAGATCAAAAGAGTTCGATCAACATCGGCCATCAAAAGATTCAGCTATGAACTAGCATTCGTGAGGAGCCGATCAGATCGGGAGCTTCGTGTGGATGATCCGCAGAGGTCAGACACATTATGTGGCTAGATTGTGATGATCAAATCTTTCCGACGGTGATCAGATTGCGGCGATCAACTACCCGCACAAAGGTAATGTGTTCTGAACACATAATAGTAAAATATTTACTGTAGAGAATTCAAAATTCAAATTTAAATGCATGCTATTATATCATATTTAGATCCATGTGTAGGATTAATAAATATTAATTAATTAAATTAATTAATATTTTTTACTGTAAAATTATAATTTTGAAAAGTTTTAAAATTATCATTTTACCCCTGTACGTTTTTCCTACAGTTTGGATTTCTAGTGAGACCTTGGGCTGCTTAGCAAGGAATATGATGCCATTATCTTTGCAGTACTATGTCATGGCATGACATCCAGTTCTACAATTAATATTAGTGTCAAAATTTATCCTACACATCTACAGCATATTCAGCCTCCATTGATCGTATATTCAGAACCCTTCTAATATATCGAACAAAAATACACCCTCAACTCGCAACTCAGAATCCCCTCCAAAGATTAAGAACAAATCTTTAGTTCTTCTTAAGTACTTAAGGATATTCTTCACAGCTATCTAGTGCTCTTTAACTATATTCGACTGATACCTGCTGGTGACACTCACGATAATGGTAATATCAAGTCGAATACATAGCATGGCGTTCATAAGGCTCCCTATGGCTGAGGCATAAGGAATCTTATTCATGCACTGTATCTACTCAGATGTGGTTGAACACATCATCTTGGAGAGACTAATACCATGCCTAAGAGGTAAGAGACTCTCTTAGAGTTTTTTATTCTGAACCTCTTCAGCATCTTCTCTATGTATAGCTTTTGTGATAGGCCAAGCATCCATTTAGATCTATCCCTATAGACCTTTATTCCGAGAATATAGGATGCTTTCCCTAGATCTTTCATGAAAAATTTCTTAGACAACTATATTTTGACCATGGTCAGCATAGGAATATCATTTTCAATGAGGACAATATCATCCACGTATAGTATGAGGAAGATGATTGCACTCCCACTAACTCTCTTGTATACACAATGTTTCTCTTTATTTTTGATGAAATCAAATGATTTGATTGTCTCATCAAAACGATGATTTCAACTCCGAGAAGCTTGCTTTAATCTGTATATAGACCTTTGTAGCTTGGAGACTCTGTGATCATCATCACCGGACGTGAAACCCATAAGTTGCTCCATATAGATATCTTCCTCAAGATATCCATTCAGAAAAGCAGTTTTCACATCCATTTGCCAGATTTCATAATCATAGTAAGCCGCAACAGCAAGTAAAGTGTGGATAGATTTCAACATGGTTACGGACGAGAAGATTTTCTGATAGTCAATGCCCTCACGCTGACTATAACCTTTAGCCACAAGTCTAGCTTTATAGGTCTCTATCTTATCATCAGCACCTATCTTCTTTTTGTAGATTCATTTACATCCAATAGGTATAATACCTTTAGATGGATCCACTAAAATCCAGACTTGGTTCAAGTGCATCGAGTCAATTTCTGACTTCATAGCATCTAACCATTTCTCGAAATCGATGTCAGACATCGTCTCATCAAAGGTATTGGGATCATCACCATGACCCCTATCTCTCGTAAGGAATATTTTTTTTTACTTCCTCCGTAAGCATACCCATGTATCTTTCAAAAAGTCGGGAGATCCTGCTAGATTTATGAGGTGGCAAAGAACATCAATTACTGGCTCATGGACTATGGGTTCTCGAGAATCTATAGCTCTAGACTTTTCAGAGACCTTCTCTTCGAGTTTCACTAACCTTCCACTGCCACCATCCTGGATAAATGACATTTCAACTCACAATCACATGGTGATCTTATGGAAGTAGAAGTAGTATCCCATGGATTTTTTTGGATACCCTATAAAGCGAGCTATAATAGATCTATCCTCCAACTTTTTCACTATCTGTCTCTTGACATAGACCAGACATCTCCAATCTTAAGATAACCTAGACTCGCTTCTTACCGAATCATATCTCATACGGTGTGGTAGGAACGGACTTTGAAGGAACCCTATTCAATAAGTGAATGGCAGTTAACAAGACATGTCCCCAAAAAAATAAGAGTAGATCAGTGAAGCTCATCATAGATCTGACCATATCCAATAGGGTCATGTTCCTCCTTTCAGATAACCCGTTGAGCTGAGGTGTTCCAGGAGAGGTCTACTGTGAGACTATGTCGTTATCCTTAAGATGTCTCAAAAATTTTTGACTAAGATATTTATCTCTTCGATCAGATCAAAGAATCTTAATGGGTTTATCCGTCTGCTTCTCTACTTGATGTTTGAGTTCTTTAAATTTTTCAAAGGTCTCAAACTTGTATTTCATTAGATACATATATCCGTACCTAGATAAATCATCGATAAAGATAATAAAATAGATGTAACCACCCCTGACCTACACATCAAATGGCCCACACACGTCGGTGTGTACTAGGATAAGTAGTTATATGGCCCTTTCCCAATATCCTACAAAGGACAACTTGGCCATCTTTCCTCAAAGGCAGGATTCGCAAGCTGGATATGGCTTTGGATTAAGAGAGCCAAGGATCCCATCCTTCTCCAGTCTGTTTATCCTGTCCTCTCCAATATGGCTAGTCTACGGTACCACAAATACTTCTGATTAATTTATCTCGAGATCTCTTTTGGCCTACGACACTCACTATTTGCTCGTTTATGTTCATATTCGCATCAACATATAAGTGATAAAGACTGTTAATTAAAAGATCTGTACAACCAATTTATTTCGTATATAAATGGAACCAAAGTTTTTATTAAAATAAATTTTAAAACCTTCTTGTGCTAGCACAGACACGAAAATTAAATTCCGACTAGCTATATGAACATAATAACAGTCTTTCAAATCTAATCTAACGCCAGACGATAATCGAAGAGGGTAAGTGCCAACGGCCTCTGCAGCAATCTTTGCTCCATTGCCGACCCGAAGATCATGTTACCTTTCCTCAACCTCCTACTTTCTATCAGATCCTGCATTGAGGTACATATATGAGCACTCGAGCCAGAGTCCAATACCCAACTAGAAGTAGAATAAACTGTAAGGTTAGATTCAATTACGAGTATACCTTCGAAAAGTTTATCACCCTTTTTGGTCTTCAGGCTCTCCAGATATTTTGGATAGTTCCTCCTCCATGGCCTTCAGCATGACAGTGAAAATACTTTTCCTTTACCTCAGCCATCTTTGGACCATCCTTCTTCGGCTTGCTCTCTTTCTTTTACTTTTTTACGGATTTAACCTTCTTCCTTCCAATAGACTTTCTCTTGGAAGAAGAAGTGTGCTCCACAGTGAGAACAGTGTCCTTGAACTCTTTAAGGTACCCTCCGTAGTGACCAACATGTTGACTAGTTCGAAATAGTACAGTCAAGTTTGTTCATATAAAAATTCATAATGAATTGACTATATGAACTGGTAAGAAATTGAAGGATCAGATCCATCTGCAATTTCTTTTATATTTCTAGCCTGAGCTTTTCAAGCTCCTTAATGTCCTTGATCATTGTTATATAGTGCTCATAGACAGACTGCCCAATGCACATCTTCAGGTTAAAGAGTTTTTTGGATACTTCGAAGCATGCAGTATGGTGTTGCTCACCATACAACTCTTGCAGGTAAGTGATCATAGCCCGGACAGTGGGCATATGCTCGTGCTGGTTTTGTAACTCATTTGACATGGACGTCAATACATAACACTTGATCCAACTGTCTTCATCCATCTACTTCTCAAAATAGTTCTCTACACAGTAGTAGGATGGTTTGGTAATATAGCAGGATCCTGATCGAGAACATGGCTTAATTTTTCTGAGATCAGGACAATCTTGAAGTTTCTAAGCCAGTCTTTGTAATTATTACCGATCAAATGATTGGTTTCAAAGATGCGAGCTAGAGGGTTTGAGGCTGACATGATGGTTTAACTGTAAGAGTAGAGATTCAAGTTAGACTTTGTACTTAATATTTTAATTTACTTCTGGAGACTTTAAGATGCAAATAATGACTCTCACTAATTTTTTGGATCCCTCCACTCTCCTAGAAGGAAACGAAAATTCTAACGCGATAAAAATTCCTAGTGGGTGCTGCAGTCCCACCGATGGCATGCACCTTACCTAACAGTTATTGGTAACATACACACCGATGCGTAGGCAACTCTTTGCCTAGATGCTTCACTAAGCATGTTGCAGCTACTTGATCTTTAAGTCATGTGGACTCACCTAACAGTTATTGCCCACACTTCTTAGTTAAGCTTGACCCACCGTTCACAAACAGGTGCAAGGCCGTTATTGGGTTCCTTACTAATAATTATTAGGCCCAACCCCATCCCTACCCTAGAGCAACTCTTTGCTAATAGAGTGGTTGCATGTTCCTGATGCAACTGAACTATTGTGACCAGCCAAGAACAATTAACGTCGGTAACACGCCCGCACATCTATAACGGAGAAAGACCTACGGACTTAATATTTATAGAAAGGTTTGGATTTAGGTCTCATCTAATCAGTCATCATATGACTGATCTAACTGGCATAGGCTAAACCAAACTGCTAAGCAACCTAATTCAAGACCCAATCTTTCAAACTAGCCAGATAAGTGAAGAACATTGGGGGTCCCCCCATTGCCTTACTTAGATATCAATTAATTGGCCAAGTCGGCTAACGGAACTCATTAAATAACCACGTCTCATTAACTTGCCTTAAACACCAATAGGTTGATTGAACAAAATTGGTTAGCTCAAACAAATCAGGCTCAAGCCAATGAGCCAAATTAGATTTTTAGGTTAATCAATTCTACATATAGGATTCAAACGATTTGATCAACAATAATTATATGATCATTAACTTAATTGATCTGACTTTTATCAATACTTGATTTGGTTTGATCAATTACTTAATCGAAATAGACCCATATGACTCAAATCAAAAATCTTAAATGCAATCCTATTACATGACTTAATTTATGATTTTCTCATAACAAAAATTCTCATGCACAAATACAAATTTTAGATTCTAAAATCATATTTCAGACCTAAATTCATTGCATGAAAGTAAATTTTAGAACATGAAAATAATTTTTAGATTTTAGCATACAAACATATATCATATATATGCATGTAAAATCAGATCTAAATAAAACTTCAGATCTTAGCATGATATTATATATCTCATATACTAATCATAGATCAGATTCAAGATAAATTTATAATCTAAAAATATAATTATATATCACATATATGCATTAAAATTCAGATCATAAAAAAAATTTAGGTTTTATGCATGCATCTATGTATCACATGAACATAGACTAGAACTCTTTCTAAATCAAAATTCAGATCTATGCATGTAATTACATATCATCTATATGTTGTAATATTAAATCCAAAATCAAATTTTAGATTAGTTAATCCATCTGTACATCTCATGTATCAAAAAAAAAACTGATTTTAAAATTTTTTCAAAAATATGTATGTCAAAATTCGTATATGAAAACCCATGGCTCTAATATCACTGTTGAAATTCGGAGTTTGATGCATGCATATATATTTCAAAATTTTTATTTTCTAAATACCACAGTGAAGAATAAGATTAAAATAATTTTAATCTAAATTATGCATGCATAAAAATATAAAAACTACATGGATCTATTTAATATGCTGAAATTGATATATGCTGAAATTCAGATTGTAATCAAATCACATACCTGTTTCGCAATCTCTTTCTTCAAAACTGGATATGGAAGAGACGAGGCTCTCTATTAGCCGTACAAGTATCTGGTCTCTATGAGTATCTACTCGAAATCAGCCTGAAACAGTCCTCTATAATCTGAATTTTGATTCTCCAAAATTCAGCCTGCTGAATCTGAATGAAGCCTGGATCGCGATTAACACTTGATCTTTCTCCTTGATCTTCTTGTTCTCCTCTTTTCTAGAGTTTTTCCTTGCTATGTGCTACTATCAGATGCTAGAAACTAGCAAGAAAAAGGCATCCAAACTCCTTTGGGCATGGAACTCCTTGAGATGTGTGTCCTAAGGAAGGGGTGTATAAAACACCTAAGAGAAGAGAAAGGAGAGGAAGAGAGGGTGTGGGGAGAGCCTTTGGGTGTGAGGGGCTATTGGTTTGATACTCTAGGGATCTTAGGGAGGTCCCTTTAAATAGATATAAGGATGAATCCTATTCAATCATATAATACAAGTTCTACTTGCATTAGGATTCTTATTAACTTAAATTATCCAACTTACATTAGGAAGTCCATTAGGCACCAACTATTGGAGCCCTTGCACCCAAAATTAGACACCTTCTTTTGCACCCAAAAGACACCTTATATAAAATCAAAGGCCCTCTAATTAATGGACACGATTAAATTGATCAAATCAAAGTGGCACCTCATAATAACTATCAAGGAGATTTATAAGAACTTGCACTCTTAATTTATGTGATCCATAACTTTAGACACCCAATAATTGGAGTCTGATGAACCTTATTCATATAGATTATTAGCAGATAATTAAGTTAGAATTAACTTATCAAATAAGTAATCCTAATAAAAAGAGAAATTGGGTCCAACCATGTGCTAGCAAGATTACCATGAACCCAATGAATTTCTCTAAATCCAATTAACACTTCATAAGCTCAATTACTTATTTCAGACCTAATTTCTTTGTTGTGTGACCTCACAGGTTCAATTCTATCTGGTAGTGAGACATACAATGATCTCTATCATCGTATCATTGAAACTTTTTTCAATAGATCGGAACAATTCTACTCTAACTCAACAAAGATTATTGATCCGAACAATTCTAGTGAGTTCTCACAATCTATCAGTGATACCTAGCAGTATGTACTGGCAATCCAATATAACTGAAATGAACATTTAGGTGTAGTTAATATGTGATTTAGTCCCTCTATCGTGAGTCTCGACTAAATGATAGGTCATGGATAAATCGTCAAACATCAACATCAGTCATATGATAGATTGATTAGCTCAAGTTCAGTTGTGACTTTTATAGAAACTCTTTTCCATCAATTACACTACTGTAGCCACAGACTCTTGGATTTAGCCTCTCAAATCTCATAGGACTACTCCTCTCTATCAAGATCAATAGATCCTATCTTGATGCACACCCCATTCCTACAGTAGACCAACTATCGTCAACATCCACTATAAGGTCTCATTGAGACCCATGTTTATATGTTAATCAAACTCCAGCAGTCTCACTACGAGTAGGAGTACCATCTCAAGTCAAAAGATCAGTCACACAACTACAGTATTGAGACAATCACTAACGATTGAATAGAAATCAAAGTGATCTCTCGTATGGTCACGCTCAGTACTAGTTGTTCTCTAACAACCATCCACACTTGTCATCCTATGTCTCTACACAGTAGACTAGAGATCCATTTTTTTTAAAGAAGCGATTTGTACGTCAGTCTGTTCGGATCTATCATCATCCTCACGATGATCCTATAATCAGAAGTATTTAAGAATTAAATACATATCTCTAATTCTCAACACTTTGAGAATATGTATCGAAGCTAATTCTATAGATGATTCAAGGACACATCACACTTGAATGAAAAAGAAAATCTTTTTATTGATCATATCAATATATTAAGTACAAATTTGTATCTAGATTTATTACAATATATCAACCATATTGACTTCTAGGACATACATCTAATAATATTGAATTGGTTATGCGGATCTCTTGAGGTGGAATCCAATAAATGCTTGGGGACCACTTGTAGGCTATGGATGCCATGTGTTGATGGCAGCTCACAATAAGGAAATTGCAAGGACAGGGCTAGAGGTTAAGGTAATTTAATAGATCTTTTTTTGTAATAATTGGTGTTTACTATGATTTAGTTTTAGAATATCTAAGTTTCTTAATTTATCAATTAAATAAAGTAAGATTTATTTCAAAATATTTAAGTTTCTTTATTTAATAATTAAATCAAAGCATGATTTAGTTTACAAGATTATATTTTTCCCCCTTTATGCATGGAAGGAGGAAGATACTTTATTCCCCCCCCCCCTTATGTACATTTGGTTGATTAATAGAAGTTGATTAGGAAATCTAATATATATAATATAAAACGGAGACCTCTTAACGGAGAAGCCTCCACGTGACATGTGGATTATTAAAAAAAAATACATGAAGAATTTTTCTCGAGTTAGAGGATCTCCTTGGATTCATCTTGGATTGCTTGGGGTAACTCTTCTTTCCAAGTAGCGAAAATTATCGTTCCTGTGCATCCAGTTTCTGCTGGCAAGGCATCCCTTAACCAATCCCAAACCTTTTCGTCGACCACATCATCTAAAACAAGCAAGTAATCTTGGCCCTGATAGTAACTTCTGATTTCGTCTCTTAGCATCCCTCCATCCATATTGTGGATCTCTTTCAAAAATCGGGTGCGCTACTCGTAGAATCTAGTCAGCATGCTTCTTAAAAGGTCGACCTTTTCACTAGACATGGATACTGCTGCCCATGAGCGACAGTGGAAACCCATCTTGGCCGGGGATTCATAATAGACTATCCTCATAATAGTGATTTTCTCGGTGCCCGCTGACCCACAATGAAGATTAGCTTGTGCCCTCCACCTCCGCCAAGCAAAATGGTCGACTAATTTGATGGCGTTCGGTCCTCCCCCAAACCGACAGACGAAAGTGTTGTTCTCTACCATAGTGGGCATGATCTCATCTTCGTGCATTCTGTTGTGAACCATCCCAATCTCTTTTACGAGTTTTGCCAGTCCACACCATGGTGCATTCCATCTATCGAGATCTATCCTCTCTCTACACCTGAAGTGGAAAGTTTTAATCATAGGTATTATTTATTTAATCATTATCTTACTGTTAAATTATTTTATATGACAAACTACTAACTAAATTTGATAATTTTTTAGTAAAGATTTATCATGTATAAATAATATTCAAGAGATTATATTTAAAAGCCAATCACAAACTTCTTCCGCTGATCCATTGTCTATTAAAATGATGACAATTCAAGAGATAAAATCTATCGAGTGAGATTGTCATAGACAGGTGATTAAAATTGTATAATACTAAAACTTCATTTATATATCATATAAATTTTTTAAATTTGATATTTATATTTGAAGATATATAATCATAATTAAATATTGAACTATTTGATTTATAGGAGACTATCTTTAATTATGAGGCTCCAATTAACGATATCAAAATAAGATATGGATGGTGCTATACAACATGCCAAGTTTGTTAGAAAAAAAGTAAGATACACTGATATTAGATTCTGATGTGATCGATGTAATATAAATCTTAAATATCCAATACCAAAGTTTATTTTGTATTTGATATTTAGAATTTACTAATAAAAGATAAATATATATTTTAGATCATAAAAAAAATTAAAAATTTGTATATTAGATATTTTAATATCACATTTCTTGCTCATGTCTATTATAATTTTTTATTTATTAATTATAATAAATTTTAATTTGGTTCTATTCTTTTCTATTCTTTAGATACCGATTACAATTTCATGTAGAGGATTATACTGAATTTGCATCGTTTGTTCTTTTTGATAAAGTTGCTCAATAGTTAATAGGCAAACTAGCTAAAGAATTATGTATGGATAAGATACATGTAATATATATTTTATATTTTATTTATCTAATAAATTACTTGACGATATCAAGTTGTGTATTTCTCTTCGTGCAGAAAGATGATGATTCTATTGTTCTCTTAGAAATCAAAAAAATTATAGAAAAAAATTATATCTTCCAAATTAAAGTTGATAAATACAATCTCAAATAAGGAGAAATAAACTATACTGTTCTTAAAATAGTTTCAAATGATGCATGCAATGAATCAAAATGTAAGAAAAATTGAGAAAAATTTGTTGTGAGTGATATATTTTTATTTTTTACATATGGATGATTATATTTATATATTATTCTAATAATTGATAATTAAATCTCTTCTTGTATATTGAAGTAGATGAGGATGAAATTTTTATTATTGATATAACTATGAAGAAAAGATATATACGTGGGATGCAAATAGGTGGTCATACTCTGCTTGATGATGAAATTTTGGAATAATTAATGCCAAAAATATTGATTCAAGAAATAATTTCTTTATCAGCAAAAGACAGAAATGATTATGTTACTTCTTATTATTATGTTATTTAAATATTTTGAGTTTCTATTTTCATTTAGAATATTTGATATCATCTATGATATCTTTTATATTATTTGAATTTTTAATTTATAAAAATATTATTTGAAGAAATAAATATGTACCGTGCATCGCACGGGGTTTTAAGCTAGTGATTAAATAAAGTGAAGTTGTGCTTATGATATTATTCTGTTGGCTAGTTGCTTATGAAATATATATATTATGTAGGGAGAAAAAATAAGAGTTATACATGACAACAGAAAGAGAAAGCACTACTCAAATGGGTCAACCATGTGTATCTGTTAGTAATTCTATTACTGCTGTAAATTTAGACCAGCATATACATCCATTTGTGCCTAGTACGCCGACTGGTGTTTCTTCTACTGGTGCAAGTTTAGACCAGCCTATACATGTGGATGAAGCAAGTAGCCAAGATCAAGGAGAAATTAGAAACAATGGCAAACTAAGAAGCAGTGCTTGGAGTCATTTTACAAAGATCGAAGTTCATGGAGTTCCAAAGACAAAGTGCAACTATTGTACTAAGCTACTTAGTGGTGACTCAAAAAATAGGACGAGATATTTGCACAGTCATTATAAGGTATGTCTGAGGAGGAGATATGGAGTCATTAAACAAAAAATTTTGATGAATAACCTTGCAAAGGAGGGAACATAAATAATGTCAGCTTATTCATTTAATCAAGGAACTGGGAAGAGTGAGCTGGCTGCAATGATCCTTCTCCATGATTATCCTTGAGTATAGTGGATCACGTTGGATTTAGGAGATTTTTGAACATAGTGTAACCATTGTTCAAGATTCTTACTCAAAACACCATCAAGGATGAGATCAAGACTATATATAAGGAAGAGGAGAGACAACTAACAAATTTGATTTAGAAGAACAGAAATAGGATAGCAATCACTACTGACATGTGGACAGCAAGCAATCAAAAGTGAGGTTACATGGTTGTTACCGCACACTTTGTTGATTAAAATTGGACATTACAAAGTCAAATTCCTAGATAAGTGATTCATATGTTATATACTTCTTGTTTGATATGCTTGAGTGACTTATTTTATATAGTTGCTAATATTTTGATTTTGAATAGGTTTGCTTATGTTCCTTCTCCACATACTGCAATGAATCTTGCTGAGGTGCTTTTGCATGTTTGTTGGATTGGAATATTGATACTAAGTTGTTGATAATTACTTTAGATAAGTGTACTATCAATGATGCAATGGTTGATATTCTGAAGGATAAGTTGCAGCTTAGTACTTTATTGTTGAATAGTAAATTCTTACATATGCATTGTTGCACTTTACATATTGAATTTAATTATGAAGGATGGTTTAGAGGTGATTAAGAAAGGGATAGAAAATATTTATGGTAGTGTGGAGTATTGGATAGCATCACCTCAAAGATGTGAAAATTTTGAAGAAATGGCTCACCAAATCGAGTTAATGGTATCAAAAAGATAGGTCTAGACTGTCCAACTAGGTGGAATTCAACTTTCTTAATGTTAGAGACTGTTTTGATGTATAAAGGTGTTTTTGCTAGGCTGAAACAATATGAGACAGGATTTAAATATTGTCCTAGTGATAATGATTGGGTACTTGGTCAGAAAATTTGTCATAGATTTAAATTATTTTATACAGTGACTGAGATATTTTCTGATACCAAATTTTTTATAGCTAATTTGTATTTTTCAAAAATCTGTGACATGATATTAGAGTTACTTAAGTGGCTTGAGTCTCATTTTAAAGTGACTGAGAAAATGGCTAAGGAAATGTTGATTAAATTTAACAAATATTGGGATGAGATCCATGTTTTAATGGGCGTTGCTACAATTTTAGATTCAAGATTCAAAATGTCCTTGATTAAGTATTATTTTAGTAAAATTTACAAGAATATGGCTACTGATAAGATTGAGAAGTTACAAGAAGTTTGTTATGAATTGCTTAATGAGTATCAATTCAGGCTAATCTGGAAAGACAACATGAGAAAGATTTCAGTTTGATGCAGAGTGATCATGGACCTATGAATGATCAATTGGCTGATTTTGATTTGTATGTGCGGAGGAAGAAGAAGGCCAAAAGTGCTTCGATGAAAATGGAATTGGATCACTATTTGGAGGAGGATGAAATACCTCGGTCTCCTGATTTTGATGTCTTGCTTTGGTGGAAAATAAATGGATCTAAGTATCCAACATTGTAAATGACGACTAAAGATTTGTTTAGCATCTCCATATCCATTATGGCTTCTGAATCTACTTTTAGCATCGGTGGGAGGTTGTTGACTCCATACTACAGTCGATTACATCATAAAACTGTAGAAGCCTTGGTTTGTTATGGCAATTGATTAGATAGAGGTATTTTCATGTATTACATACTATTACTTTTCTTTAATTGAATTTTTTTATTTGATGTGTTGATTGTTTATGTAAATTGATTTATGTTTTGTATAGATACTAATACTACACTTTCCAAAGAAGAGCAAGAGAAGATTTGTCATGTTTTTGAGGATTTTGCACTTGAAGACAACAACTCAAGTACAAGTTTTTTCTAGTAATTTTTTCAATGAATTCTATTCTTCATGATCATTATAATCAATTATTACTAACAATGATTAATTGTTTGAAGGTGGATCGGGTGAAGAATGATGTTGCAACTAAGGATTGATCGAGAATTGTTCTTTAAGTCTTTTTGGAACTTGAAACTTAGAATTAGATATGCTTTTAAATTATGTTTATATTTTTTTATACTTCAGAGGTATTGAATTAAGAGTTGTTGAATTTTATTTGTCTAAGATAATTTGAATTTTATTTTGATTGAATGTGAAACTAAGTATTGTTGAACTAAAAATATAGCTGAATTTTATTTGTTTAAGATATGTATGATTTATGGAATGGTAGTGTGACTTTAGAGTTAATGAAAATAAAAAAAATACTCAATGTGACTCAATTGGGTTCGGATTGGATAAATTCGAATTACCCGATATCCGATTGAGATGGATTTGGGCAAAAAAAATCCAATCTCGATAGTGTTTGGGCTAGGTTTGGGTAGTTTATTAGATATTTGGGTTTGAATTTGGGTTTGGATAGTTAGAAAGTCGATCTGAACCCAGCCCGATGCTATCCCTACTCCATTGTGCTCATTACGCTCAATAGTGGTGGCGGCGACCAAAATCGGAGAGACAAGCTTCACCCCCATGGGCAGGCATAGTCTGAGAGCATCATCACCATCTTCCATAATTACGAGCAGCACACCACAGGCATCTCCATCCAGACCCTCACCGCCTTCTCCTGCCCAACACCATGCACGAGGATGTGTGCTCCCTTGCCAAGAAGCACCACGCCTCCTTCATTGTCCTCCCCTTCCACAAGCACCCAATGGTCGACGGCAAGTTTGTGGAAGGTAGCCCCAACATCCGCACCATCAATCTGAACATCCTCTCTGACCCCCTTGCTCCATCGTCATCTTCATCGATTGCTCCCTTAATGGCGCCAAGCGGCTTTGTGCGCACCACTGCTTCACCATCCTATTCTTCAATGGGCCTGACGATCGTGAGGCCCTCGTGTATGCTGCCAGAATGGCAGAGCACCTGACCATCAAACTCACCATGATGTGCTTCATGGAGGGTGCAACCTCCCTGCCAGTTGCACCTCCGCCATGGTCATCATGCACAACAATGCTGGGGGTGGCGACACTAGTAGCAGTGACCAAAATTGGGGCGGCAAGGCCCACCCCCACGGGTAGGCATAGTTCAATTTTATGGCATTCAGAGAGGGTCATTGGTCAGGGTGGGAGAGAAGAGAAGCGGCATCAATTTTGTGGCATTCGGAGGGGGGGAAGACATTGATGTTCTTGATGTCCAGGGGGGAGGCCGAAGGCAGCAGAAGGGAAGTGGTAGAGGAGGGTGCGGAGGGGGAGACCGACAGCGGGGGCATTGTCCATAATGGGCTGGATGAGGACAACATTGGTCGGGGTGAGGAGGGCGATGGAGACGACATTGCGGGGGGTGAAAGAAGGGGATCATGTGGCCCGTCGTGAAGAAGGGGATCATACCGGCATAGATGACGCTGGGCCTGCGATGGTTGGCTGCATGCTTGTTCCTCATTTTGGAGTAAGTTGGGCTGAGCATAGAGGGAAGAGGAAGGCTGGCGGCGGTGCTGTGGTGGAAAGGGTCGAGGATGCCGAGGAGACGAAGTCGGAAGAATTTTTTTTTACCCTTTGTTCGAGGCTATTTTGGTCATTTCAAAATCTATAATGACGTGGCAATGAGATTCCTGTTAACATTAATGGACTCCTTGTATTTTCGATCTATTCTCAAGGGGTTTTTGTAATTTAGATATTACTTGGGCATCCATAAAATTCATCATTACACCTTTCGATCTCTTTTCCACGACGGCACTGTGGCGGAAAGGGCCGAGGATGTCGAGGAGACGAAGTTAGAAGAATTTTTTTTAACCCTTTGTTCGAGGCTATTTTTGTCATTTCAAAATCTATAATGACATGGTAATGAGATTCCTGTTAACATTAATAGACTACTTGTATTTTCGATCTATTCTCAAGGAGATTTTTGTAATTTAGATATTACTTGGGAATCCATAAAATTCATCATTACACCTTTCGATCTCTTTTTCATTCACAGTAGCTCTTCTCTCTCAGAGAATCTCAATTGCATGATCGCCTCCCTATTATCTCATCCATGCTCTTTTTTGTACTCTCCGTTCTATCTACAATACTCTTTTATTTAATAAGTCACGAGAGAATATGTATGAGAAATAATGACGGATTCAGAGAGAGAAATTCAAACATGCTTATGATACTAAAACTATATATAGAACCTTTCGATGTATAAAATTAAGTAAAATAAATTAGGAATGATAATAAAATTACTTGAATATCATATAAATGTTCAAACCTAAAATGTGGCACCCTTATAGATGTTTTGCCTTCCTGACTATACCTTTATAATATTTGAAATGAGAAATCAAAGATGAATTTGCCCCAATTATATATAAGAATACGGTTAACAATTTTGACTATGTTTTAGTAGGAAACAAGAATACCAACTCTTGTGTTTGGGACAAGGAAGGCTCCTATTTGTTATTGCATAAACCTTCATTTAAAAATATTTATCTCTTTTATTATTATTTTTGATATATGAAACCAAGTGGTTATAGTGATTTAACATGTGCCACCTATAATACACATGCCTACGAATATTGGATTGGGTTGTGCTTTTGGCTCCATATCTCTTTTTCATTATCATTCAATCCTATTATATAATGTAAATTCTATTCTGTAGCAAGGATATCCATATTATTGATTTTGATTGATTTTTTTAATAATATCATATCTTTATAACCAACAAAAAGGATTTGTTGGAGATTGATCACTTGCATATGTATGTACCGCCTCCTATCTCTTTTATCTCATACTCTTTTTTTATGTACTATTCAAATTATCAACCATGCTAGCCAATGATAAGCACTTTATAGTTGTTGCTAGGTCAATATCATGTATTGAACTTATATCTTGTATAAAACTTTCTTGTGTATAGTTTGCAGATAAAAATTAATTATTTTCTACTAGGATGCTATTGATCAACTTTGTATCAATAGAAATTTAAACTTTGAAACATCAAATTTGATAAAAATATTTAAAAATATATCATTAGAAAAATATCATAATATTTATCTAGATGTACTATCTAATAAATCTACGAAGACTTCATCATTATTAAAATTAAAAAATTAAAATGAATACATTCTTCTTTTATCCTATCTCCCATCATAAATAAAAAATGTCACACACCATCTGTCATACTTCTAAAATCATTGGTAGAGAGCACCTAAATCAATAACCAATAATGAGCCATGAATTAATTCACATCTGTCTAATACATGGGCTCGTTCTTTTGTGGATAAATATCATGGGAAAGTTGGTCAACTTTCCTATTGACCAACTTACCCATGTTCTCACAGATTTCAAGATGGATAAATTATTTTCATGGATGGTATTTACCCATGAAATAGGAGAAAAATTTTACCCATCCAGGGATGGCTAAATGATTTTCCCATCAACTGGTAAAGTGATCTCTTAATTTTATTCCTAAAATATCTTTTTTCTCGTTTCCGATGCTCTATCGTTAATGCCTAATAACTCGACTAATAAAATATATCTTTATTAGAAGTTGATAATTTTATTATATTAGGATAATTTGGTATAGACTAAAAGCTTAGTTTGGTACAAAAAAAATTACTTAGTTTGGTAAAAAAAATTAAACTTTATAAATAAATCATCAAATTTGACCCAAGAAGCATAAAGGGTATTATGGAAAATATGGATAAATTTAGTAATTTATTGAAAAAATAATAATGCAAAAAAATATGAGGTAAAGATTTTATGTATAAAAAAATATAAATATTTTTTTTATTTAAATATTATAAAAATATTTATTTAAAAAAATATAATTTTATAGTTTACCTACAAAGACGGGCCAAAAGGAGAGCCGGGGGCTCTCCCAGCGCTCCATCGGTCGGAGGATGGGCGCGCCACGTGTCGGGCTCCGCTTCCCCGATATTTTTTTTCTCCGAACCATCCCAAACCCTCGCGATTTTTCCCTTTCTCTTCGAAGCTTCTCGACCCCTCCGGACGTCCGTCTCATCCCCGCGCACCTCGCCGCCACCTCCCTCCGGTCTCCGTTGTCACCTTCCTCCCTATCGTCACCGGCATCGGCCCTCCCTTCCGATCTCTCTCCCTCAGGTGCCTTCCTCCCTCCCGCCCTTTTTTTCTTCGAAACTTCTCGGCCCCTACGATTATCTCTCTCAGGTGCTTTCCTTCTCGCAGATCGGAGCCGCGCTACGCGGCGTTGGGCTCCCCCTCCAATCTTCACAGGTGCTCTCCTTCCCACAGATCTCCGTTTTTTTTTTTCGGCTTGAAACCTTCCAGATCTCTCGCTGCGGGTGTATATGTATGTATTATGTATATCTATACATACATATATGCATATACATATACATATGTGTGTGTATCTATCTAATAATTTTAAATTTGTCAGTCATTTTTCATATGTCCTTAATGGTGTTAGAACTTTGATAAACAATTAGGTCACATTACAACAAAAATATAAGTTAGGAAAATGAATTGGAAAAAATCGATGTTTTAGATTTTTTTGCCTAAAATTGAAAGATGTTGGTACAATTTTTTCCAAAAAAAAAAGAAATCATCTTAGCAAACATCTTTTTAAAAACTTGAAGACGATCAAATCAGTCTCAACCAACCTATTATTGCATGCATGACTGGTGGTGTGCACCAATATAGCCTTGCATGTAATAATTTTCCATAAAAACATCGATTTTTATAGTGTGCTTTGTTCAGTGTGCTCAAAAGAGTGTTTTTGCAATTATATCACTCCCAATGTATACATTATATTGGCATATATGGCACTTATTGTCATTTAAATTTATCAAATGCCATTTTGATTTCTGTTTTTTCTTGACAATTAGAACCTATCCGATAGATTATGGACTTCGGCATTTGGATGGAATGTTAACTGCAGAATGTTGCAAACAAAAATCTGTTTAGTGCAATGTTAGTGAGGATAATGAAGATATTCATCCTTTCGCTAGTTAACAAAGAAAAATGCATATTTGAGGTTTTGAAGTCGTGACCATCTTACCCATTGAAGAGAACATATAAACAAAATAAATAAATAAATAAATAACTTCTCCTGATGATGCTATATGTTTCATCAACTATTATTAATGGTAATCTTTTCCACTTTGATTCGTTTCTAGGCACATTGCTAATGTGGTCGGTGAGGAATTGGTTGAGGTGTTTAAAGTTTTAACCATTCTTACACATTAAACAAAAGAAGAAAAATAAAAGAGATGGTTCTTTTTCACCCTCATCCCCCTTCTATGGCCAGTGGTGTAGTGGGCTTCATAATGGTAGTAACTAGTAAGCCATCACCCAGACTACCCTGGGCGAGGCCATAACATCACCAGCATTTCTGAACTGCTAAAAATTGGGCCAGAGTTGTGGCTAGCACGTTGAACCACCATGACCTGCAGAAAATCACTTCAACCGGACCAAACTGCACTCTTCTGTTGTAATATGAACTCCTCTTATATATGATGCTCGTGCCTGTTTTGTGATCCATAACTTCGTTTGTTTCTGCTTTGATCCCATTGCTTCAGTTGTGGATGGGGTTATTTGTAACTTCAATGTTTTTGATTGAAAAATATTACTCACTAGATAAGGAAGAAAATAGGACAGTTTTCTTTTATCAAGTTGCTTTGTTACTAACGGATTATCCTTTTTTCTTTTCTGGCATATTGCTTTGCTGGTTTGCAAGGATATGTACAACCCTGATGGGCTGATATTATAACCATCTTCTCTTAATTAGATAAAGAATCCATTTTGTTATTGTTTTCTGCTTTAATTCTAAATCTCTAACTAATTTTGCTTGTGATTTTGTGGATTTTTCAATCAAGCATTACTCTATCAGAAGGCATGGCGACTAGCAATACTGATACCAGTAATGGTGTGTACAAACCCAACAGATTTGTACATGGTAGATACTATTGTACTTCTCTAGTTTATTAGAGGTATAAAAAGCATTGTTTTTTAATGTATATTAGCAGCAAGGAAGAAGGAAGTGAAGAAAGAAACTCGTCTGGGTTTGACCTATAAGAAAGATAAGGATTTTGGAGAATGGTATTCTGAGGTACACAGGAGTACCAATGTTTGAATTTCTCACTACATTATATTTGTCATTCTTTCTTGTTAGAGGTAATAACATGAATTATTTTCTACATGTTTATAGGTTTGTGTTGCTGGTGAAATGATTGAATACTATGACATTTCTGGCTGCTATATCCTAAGGCCATGGACGATGGCAATCTGGGAAACATTGCAAGTAAGTTCTTTGATTTCTGACTTTGTATTGGTGAATTATAGTTGTTTTAGTCATACCAGTTATCAATAGTCTGTTGATGTAATTTCTTGTAGCATAGTTTTGTTAACTCGTCTACAACCTTTCTAAAATACACTTTCTTTTTTTTTTTTTTTTGGTGGGGGGGGGGGGCTGGTATTTTCTATGCCATTGTTTTTCTTAAAAATTATTTATCTGGAGATCATATGATTGAGCTGGGCTATTTTTTTTTTGTAAATTGATAAACTGTCTATCCCTCCATAATCTGAAAAGCCCTTGGATTGGTTTGGGAGGGGGGGGGGGAGGGATCCATTAGTGATGTCTGATTAGGGTTTCTACACAAGCAAGACAGCCAAGAGGTCTGGCAACTTGCTCGCTTTTATGTGGACCAATTCTGAAAAATCTTAATCAATAAGAAGATGGCATGCTTGCCAAGGGATAAGTAGCTAGTCTTGTTGATTGTTATTGCTCAAGTTTTCTTAGTAATGGTGTAAGGGGATAGGTAGACCCACATATGATCCTGTATGAGTTATCTCATATTGGAATCTGAGGCGATTTTGAACCTGATCTCCAAATTCTGATAAATTTGAGCAGACTTATTCTATCTTGTTAGATTAAACCCATCTTGAACTAGATTAGTTTTGATCCAGACTTGTTCATTAACTAGGTCAGAGCCATGTCCAATTCATCATTTAGGAATAGACGGACCACATTTAGCCAATTTGCATCACTTTCCTTTGCTTCATTGCTGAATGCAAATTGCTCTTGGAACACTTATTTACAAGCAATAGACATGGATGGAAGTGTTTCATCAGATCTCCATAAATATTTATGAGCGCAGCTTGCAACATGCTTTCTGCAGATCTTTTGATGAATATCTAAAACACAACCTATTTATGGATGCATATTGAAAGAGGGTCCATATATATATATATTGTTCACTTTTGTCCTTCAATCACAATATATGTTGCATTCTTTATTTTGTAGGACAACATCCCACTATTTCCATGGCAAATAAACCTCACTAGGATGGACTCATTGTTAGGAAAATATAACAGGAAGCTTTGGTCCTTTTTCTTTTTGTAGAATATTTCAGATTCTATAAGGACCACATGATAGGTCCTGCTGGCTTCTTTGGCATCCTTTGAAATGTTCATTAACAAAAGGTAGTAGCCTAACTTTAGCTGAATGGCACTTAAAATTTCATAACAATAATGTTTCTTGGAAATAGTTTCATTTTCTTCTGCTTGGTGAATGTATATCCATTATAAAGGAAATTAAATATGAACATGAATGCCATGATTGACATTTTGGCATAGTGTGATTATTGCTTTGCTAGTGTCATATGATCTTAAGGATATTTTAAGACAACTAATTTGTTCTTTTGATGTACAAGTAGATATATGGAAAGATAACTCAAAGCAAGAATTTGGGTCTCAGTGGGATGTCTTGCGGGATATCAGAAAAAGGTACCATCTCATGTGTCAGAACATGACCGTCCTGGTATCATCTCATCGTCCTGATTAGGACATTTTGGGACATCCTTTGTCTCAAGTGTCGGGACGGGTGGGACGGCAGCGCATCTGTTCCATGGGGAAACCGGGACAGCCCCATCCCATGAGAATTAAAACCTTGACTCCAAGATTGCTAGGGAAACTGATTCCTATTAATGCCCTTGGCAATGTTCTCCTTATGTTCTGTTGAATTTTTTACAGCAATCTTTTCCTCATATATTATAAGTACTTTCTAATAGGAAATTTTGGATTCTTTAAGCTTCATAAACTTTTAGGTTTTCACTCTGTTTCGAGATATCACAAATTTTTTAGATTTGTTTTTTCTTGCTAGACTTAACTGCTATCTAGAGCTTCTTCTAGCTTTAGAGACTTGAAAAATATGGAATGAAGATAAAATGATAGATAGGCAACCATTCATCTTTAGATTATAGTTCCAATCTTTCTTTGACTTTGGGGTTGGCTACTTAGTTGTATGCCACTAATCCCATAGATTGCAATCCAAGAATTTAAATTATCGTCGGTTTGATATAGTACTAGGATGTTACTGTTCTAATAGGAAAATAGGATTGGTACGGGAGCAAGACATTGGTTCCCACTTGAATCAATTCGCATTGACCATATTTGCTGCATATCGTATAGTATTAGTTGTCCTTTTTATTCTTGTTGATACTAAAAATTTCAGCCCATGCTAACCATACTGATATTTCGGTTTGAAACTCGTACGGGACCCGTTATCTTTATTTTGAATCTTCATATTAGGTTATGCAAGATTCCTAGTTTAATATTAGGTTATTATTATTTTTTTTTATGCTTCCTGCTTGGTCCTAAATTCTTTATTTAACCTCATTGATCAAGTTATCTACAATATGAATGTACTTAAACTAGTGTTGTTAAAGGTGTAAGTAATACCCTGGTGCAACCTTAGCACCTTGCCTACCTTGATGCCAGGTGATGCTGTCAAGGTGCTCAAAAAGCAAGCATATGCATGCTTGCTTGGGTGCCAAAGTGCATTAAAGGCAAGCCTTCATGACTGTCTATATGTTGTGCATGTGTACATGAATGTTGGTGATTGCAAGTGTATTGTGTGCTTTAATGACTTTGGTATTGAAATGAGTTTGTTGCATGCGTGCATGTGCATATGCGGAACTTTCTATGGGTGTGGCTGAAATTATTTGGGTGTATATATGCGTTTTGATGTGACTTTATGTTTATTTGTGCTGTCTTTCATTAAAGACATAATGTGCAAATTCATATATACCGGCTTCTTTATGTAGTAGCATATGTACTTGTATGCATAAATACATGTATATTTAGATATATATGTACCAAGGATTCAAGTCCCAGTGGGACGTCCGGTGGGACACCGGGACAGGGTACTATCCCATGTGTCGGAACTTGGCCGTCCGGTTAGTGTCCTGGCGTCCCAATCGGGATGCCTTAGGACATTCTCTGTCTCAAGTGTCGGGACGGGGTGGGACGGCAGCGCATCCCGTTCCATAGAAAAATCTGCATCCCGTTCTATAGAAAAATCGAGATAGCCCTGTCTCATGGGATTTAAAATCTTGATATGTACACTACACGAATACATAGATATATATACATACATATATGTATGTATGTGTGTATGCATGCATGCATATATTTAGACACATTTATATATAAGTATGTGCTTGCAATAAAGAACATACATACATACATACACACATATATAAAGGACACTTCTACATATACATATATAATATATGTTTGCATAGTAGTTTTAGTTTCACTCACTTTTCCTCTTTTTGGCAATGAATTTAAGTTTCCATGGACATGCATGCTCATGTGTAAAACTCACCATACAACATGGATATCACATATCCCAACATAGACCATCAACCTTCATCTAAAAAAATGCATAGTGGACTACGTGTATCTTGACTTGTTCAATGGGTCTTGGTTGGAATGGATGTGTCTTAGGGCCTGCTGGCCCGCTTCAAAGGCTCTTAGGTTTTTGTCTAAACAAGCCTATCCTAGGCTGATTTTTCTGGTTGTGCTCGCCCAATCCTACGAATCCTATAGGATTTTGGATCCAAACAACCAAACAGGCCCTTTGTTTTTTTTTTCCTTATCTAGAAAAGGGATCAATTAAGCTTCTCCAGGATGTGTGAGACCCCTCACAATTCACTAGATTCATTGGAAGGTTACCTTTGGCAATGCTAGGTAAGTCTCCACTTTGGCATTTTAAGGTGTAGAATGACTCATCATTTTGATGGACTTTAAGACATAAATAGCCAAATTCTATTGTTAAACTTGTTTGCTTGGATGTTATGTGGACGTCAAACTGGGTGTCAATGCCTTGGAGAATCTAACATGGTAATCATTGAAAACAAAAACATGTGGACATGGCTATATATATATATATATGTATGTATGTATGTATAATGTAAGTAATTTATGTACATTTCGTCTAAAAGGGTGAGGACTCGTGTGGGCATGTTTAGTCCCACATTGGTTATTGGCATTGGAGAGATCTTGAATACTTATGCAAGACTAATTAAGACCTTGTCTAGCTTTTTTTGGATGAGTCCTGGGTCATTACAAACGGTATTATCCTCTATTTGGTATGAAGGATGGATTGAAGGATGATGAGAGGGAGGATGGATGGATTTTCTATCGATTCTTTCATATGTTTGGTTAAATATGGAAGGATGGATGAAATAATCTCCTCTTCTATTTGGTTGGGAGGAATGAAAGGGAGGATGGATGATATTTATATAATATTTTTACTAGACTATCCTTGGATAAAAATATTACTATTATCAAGTTATGACACTTATTTATACTAAAGAAGTAAACAAGGTATAAAGTTATAATCATTATAATCTATAATTATATAAAAAATATATAAATATTAATTTTAATTTAATTAATCTAATAAATCATTTTATAAATTAAATATTAATGAACAAATTAATTTATAATTTAATTTAAATAGTTAATTAATATTATACAAATAGTTAATAAAAATAGTAAATAAAAATAGAGAAATAGAAGATAATTCTAATTATTTAATTATAGTTATTTATTTATTTAATTATGTACTAAAATTAAAATAATTAGTAATAAAATTTAATAGTATATGATTAATGGTATATATAAAAATATATTTAAATAATATGAATGAAAAAGTGAAGAAATATTATAATTTTGTCAATACAAAACTTCACTCATCAATGCTTTATCCATCCTTTCTTGCATCCTCCTAATTTGGGAGGATGCAAATTGGTAGGCTTGGGAGGATGTAAATTGGTGGGTCAGGGTGGATGGACAATCCCTCTTTTTCCATCTATCCTATTTGTAAGTTTTTGAATCAAACGGTGGATGAAAGCCATCCATCCTTTCAATCTCATCTATCCACCCTCTAATGACCCTACCAAACACAGGGTTAGAGCGGATTTGGTCCATAGTTCATATGGACTAGGGAATACTATAGCATAGACCCTTTTAGGATTGACCATGGCCAATCATGATATGCAGTTGTGTTTGAGATTAAAACCTTAGATCGACAAGGATTCCAACGCAAATGGGGGGAGCATGTAAGGACCTGTGAGGGCATGCTTTTAGTCTTCATGCACTGGCAAGATATTGGATGCTTGTACAGGGCCAAGGAATCCCAGTAATACCTTCTTGTCTAGCATTTTCTAGGAGAGTTATTGAGCCGTTGCAATAAGTATGTATAAACACATTTGTGCATAGGTACCAAATAAGAAGGAATAAGAGGTTGGCAAGCCCTAACCTTTCCTTCTGTTTTCTCTTTGTTAGGGCAGGGAAAACCTGTTCCATTCTTCCTTCCCTATCTCCCTTTTCCTATCTTCCTTTTCCTTGTCTACAGCAAGATATAGGAACAGAAAGTCCTAATGGTGATTCTTCTTTTATTCTTTCCTTTTTGGTGGAATCACACATATTCTGATCAGTTTTTCTTTTCCCTTCATTGTCTAGGACAAATCATATTTTTCGTGGCCCAACCATGCCCTTCACGTGTATCGCACCTCTGATGTGTTGTTGTATCCACATGGCCCATGGGGCATGGGAAAAGAAACCTAAAACTTCCATATCCGGGTAATATTGGTTTACTTGTTCACTAGTTAGAGATATTCCACTTTTCAAATTATTTAGTCACACTTGGATGCTTTTAGATGTAAGTAGAATATTGGCCACTGGGAAGAGTTGATTTGATTTCTTTGTGCACTATAGTTCATTGCTAGTTCAGTTGTCCAAACGTCAATTGATATATTCAGTCAACTAGCTTTCTTATTTTGGATATGCCTCATAGAGGTCAAAAAAAAAGGATGCTAACCATTAGCATCTTAGGACATTTTGATGTTTGAGTTCATACAGCTTGAATTTCAAGAACATTAGTAATTTGAATGTTATTGTCGCCTGTTTTTGTATTATAAGACGTCAAATACCTTATTTGTTCATTCTTCTATTGTATGGATGTGCAGGCATTTTTTGATGCAGAAATAAAGAAGATGAATGTCAAGAATGTGTATTTCCCTCTTTTTGTAACTGAGAATGTTCTACAGAAGGAGAAGGACCATATAGAAGGTTTTGCTCCTGAGGTATGATTAGTAATTTCTTGTAAAAATATGTTAATATATTTTTTTATTGATGGCTCGAGGGGTCCATGTCTTAGATTTCATGGAGAAGTCATTGGATATTGTTAATCTATTTGATTCCCTCTATATCTTATATTAAATTGTTTTTTTTTGACCTGAGATGTTAACTTTTTGTACATGATTCTTTTCTCCCCATGTATGTGGATGTTGTATTTCCATATATCATATATGGACATTTTCTCTTAAAAAAATCTATTTTCGCTTCTAATAAAATAATGCTCGTAAAGATTCAAGATGATGGTTTCAAAAAACACTGGAATGGGAAGGTACCACCAATATTGTACCATTCCGACATAAAATTGGCTCCAGTATAGGTGTCAGGATGCTGAAACCTTGTGTATTGGTATCTACATGCAACATCTGTCCATACCGATGAGATCTGTCATGTTTGTACATACTGACAGTTTCCCCTTTTTTTTGATGCTGTCAAGTTCGGTACACATCATCAGTACTGTGTTCATGCAGTATCGTTCTGATAGAAAAAAATGGTACGGTGTTCGATATTGGTATTTGAACCCAAGGATTCAGATCCCAGCGGGACGTCCCGAGGGACGGGATACCATTCCATGTGTCGAAACAAGCCGTCCCACTAGCATCCCAGCATCCCGATCGGGACGCCCTAGGACATCCTCTGTCCCAAGTGTCGGGACCAAGCGTGACGGCGGCACATCCCGTTCTTAGAAAAACCGGGCCAGCCCATCCTACGGGATTTAAAATCTTGTTTGAAACCATCTTGAAGATTATATACGAATAATAAATGGATGTCCATTGGTTTTCAAATATTTCAAAGAAAGTGAATATCTGCTGGATGGATAGGATTGGGCTGTGCTGCCCTGGGCTTAAGGTGTTCCAAATGGTTTTACACAAACATGGCTCCATCATGTGTGCATGGAGAAGATGTGAGGAGAGGATAGGAGAGGAGGGAGAAGTGGAGGAGAATTTGAGGAAGAAAGTGTAGGGAGCTGAGGATAAAATTGGGTTGAGATGTGGCAAGACAAGAGAGGTGGTTAATGGTTAGTGGTAGAATAAGGGCTAGATAGGGTTTATTTGACCCCATGCTTCTCTTTATTTTTTTTAATATCGGCTTAAAATTACAGGATTAGTGTTAATAATTTCTTTAATTCTGTATAGAGTAGTTCACAAACTATCAGACATTATAGTTTCAGTTTAATTTTTGGTTGCATGCCCATAATGATTTCTAGATTCCTTAAGCAGGCTATCTAATGATGGCTTTTAAATTGTGCAAGAGTTACACCAATGGAATTATTTTTGTGTGTGCCTATTTGTATGCATTTCCAATGCCATAGAGGCAACAATTGGCCTTCAATTTTATCTCTTATATCAGTTTTCCCTTGGTTTCTTACCTTCCACTTTGAATTTAAGTGAAAAATCTGGGTGAATATAGGAGTTTTAAATTCTATGAGAAGGATGTTGTTCTTTTTTAGTATAGATGTGAGTTGTTATTATTTGTGCATTCGTTGTGAATGCAGGTTGGGGTGGTGGTGGTGGTCATTGTTTTCCCTTTACCAATGTTGTTTGCTAATATTTCCAACCACTTGCTCCATTTTTTTAGTTAATGCTGTTTCGTCTACCTTTTTGATACCACACTCCTAGAATTCCTAAAAATCATAGGTATTGGCATATTGCTGTTTTGCAAGACCGGAGGTAGAGGTGGAGGGGTTTTAATTTTTCCAACACTTCTCTGATAATTGTCTGAAGATTGATTACTTCATCATTTAAACTTTCTACACTTTATGTCTGGTCTCAATTGCAATGACTGATATGATTGCATTTGATGGCTATGCTACATCAGTCAGGGATTACTTGCTGTTAAAAGGGCAAGGGTGTGCAATTTTTTTTTTTTTCCAGAATTCAATTCCTGGTAGCTACGTTGAACCTATAAATGATTGTTTGTAGATACACATGGATTTGTTGTTATTATTTCTCGCTTGCAGCTTCAGTGTTTTCTGCTGATGCTGCTGTTAATGTTTCAAAATTAAATGGCTGTTTTAGAGAACCTGCATTGCATTGACTGTTTCTTCCTTCTTTCCTTTTTGGATTTGCTACTTATATCGAATCCAGTTTGTTATTATTTTCCAACTTATATACAACCAAGAGTCCTACAATTTCTATTTGTGTTTGTCAACATTTCTAGGTTGCTTGGGTTACTAAATCTGGACAGTCTGAAATGGAAATTCCTATTGCAATCCGTCCTACAAGTGAGACTGTTATGTATCCATATTACTCTAAATGGATAAGGGGGCATCGTGACTTGCCATTGAAGCTTAACCAGTGGTGCAATGTTGTGAGATGGGAATTCAGCCATCCTACTCCTTTTATCAGGTATGCTTTCTAATGCTTGTTAAATGTATCTTGCATCTCTATTTTTTTGTATTAGTCATATCATGTTATGTCTTTTATGCTGTATTATGTTGTTGATACATAGCACACTTCCCCCCTTCCATCTCTCTAGCAATCAATGCTATGGTTTAAAAATTAGGTACCAGCCCTGTCCTAGAAAGTTGCAAATAAACATCCGAATTAGATGTTATCTAGTCGCAAAATATTGTGAATTCATTCATTATTCATTAACATAATGGAATATTTAAAGCAGTGACAAAGATATGGAATGTTATAGTTCATGTAGTTAGAAAATCATATCATATTTATTGATATGTCTTAAATTCATGCCTTTTTGTACAGCAATCAAGGTTTACATTATCAGTTTTGGTACCCATATTGGTAAGCATCTAGTATATGTCAAGTTTAGCCTACAAATATACAATCTCTTCACATGGCACCACTTGGGGCTCAAGTGGCAGCATTTTATCGAGTCTTTAGTTATGGAGGTCTTGACATGGGTGTAAAGGAAAAGGGGCTGCAGGATTTTGTGGGACTTCGGAGAAAGGGGCAACAAGATACTGTAAGTTATGAATCAATTCACCAAATTTGCAGGCGGTTGAGTAGTGATAGGCTAATTTGGTGAGCTTGGGGGTGTGCATGATTATGGAAATGCCTCCTGAATATTGAATAGAGCACCAAGCTGCTCAGCAAAGGCAAGGAGAAAACCTGTTGACTACAGCTTTCATATTAGACATCAAACTACTGGCTACTTGACATCCTCTTCTTTTTTCTGATGATTGCTGATTTTAATTTTGAAGTGTTTAATAAAGTATTTTGATGGTTTATATCAATTTTGCATGTACCAGCCTAAATGTCTCTGTTAAGTGCTGATTGATGTTGTGTCTGAATTTAAAATTGAGCATCTTGATTCAGTTTAAACATTGAATCAGATATCTGTGGTACCTATCTATGAATGTGGCTGGCCGTTCACCACAATTAACAGTGCACTTGACATGAATTTGATCTTGTAATCTTAGCTTTACACTTCAGGTCATATATTGTTTTCCTAGATGCTAACAAAACATTATTGAATTCATTAGCTACAATCATTAAGCCAATTTTTTTATTTTTGAGTTTCTTGGCCCTTCAAATATTTTTCCATGTCCGCTTAAAGATGCTCTTTCTTTTAATATAATAAACATTATCAGATGTTTTCAGTTTTGATATCATGTTCGCTTATGTGCTACACACGCCAATCAGGTGGCAGCAGGATTGTTGGCAATTGTATGGTTTATTTTTCGTTTTATCTTGTGTTTCTTAAGAATTTCTATTTTGTTTTTAAGGATAATAAAGCTTCAGAATTTTTTGTGATTTCACATTCATTAACTTGGGTTATATATTTTGGATATCATACAGAAGTTTTTAACCTGCAACAAGCCATTAATTTTGAATATTCTTGAGTTCAGGAGCAGAATTTTTATATGCTGGTTTGCTTTATTGTTCTTTTAGATGGTTTTTATAAAGCATTTCTGTTTCGAACGATTCAAAGCAGAGTTTCTGGTGTTGTTTGATGTTGATTCTGCTTTTCTAAGAGAGCTTTTCTGGAAGCATTCACATATAAGTGTTTCTAGCTTCTAAGAAAAATGCTTCTCATGTTTGGATTCTCGTAAGCGCATATAGTGCAAAGCACATTTTAGTGAGTTGTGAGAGCAAGCTGATGAGGTAAGATATGTATGGTGGAATATTTGCATCAACTTGTCTAGTTGGGTTAGGTTACTGGGATGAAGTGGACATGAACTAAATTGGATAAAGATTTAGGAGGATCTGTACTCAAGGTTTTAAATCTCATGGGACGGGATGTCCCGATTTTTCTATGAAGATGCACCGCCGTCCCAATACTTGGGATAGAGAATGTCCCAAGGCATCCCGATTGAGAGTTGGGACGTTAGCGGGACGGTCCTGTCCCACACATGGGATGGTACCCCATTCTGGTATCTCGCTGGGATTTGGATCCTTGCCTGTACTTACCCATGTATATAACTCTGACCGAGGTAAGTCCATCTTACGCTTGATTTGTGTTTAATTCTCTAGGGCCAACTTAGAGTCCATAACTTTCAAGGTTGTGAAAAGGACTAAGCGAAGCTATTTGATGGACCTAGGGGTGAAAGTGGACTAGATAATATCCATCCGGATCTGTTTTTATATCAGAATCTATCCGGATATGGATAGAAATTTGAACATCCGACTAATATCCGTGTCCATATCCATGTCCATTAAAGGAAAATGGATATGAATATGGATAGACAACTATCCGATCCGTATCCAAATATCCGATTCTATTTGTAGCCTTATTTAATTTTATATATCACTCAACAACTTTTAAAGGAAATGTATAACTACATTAACATGCTATTAATTTGGTTTATGATTTACTTAGTAATGTTTTTGATTCTGCGTTCACAAATTTAATTATCCGACTTGTATCCATATTTTTAGTATCCTTTAAACCAAGTATGGATATGAATTTTTGCATCCGACTAATATGCATATCCGTATATGTATTCATCAAACAAACAAATAGGCACATGGATATCAAATATCTGGTCTGGTTTCAGCCCTAGATGTACCCCAACTTAGGGCCTATACATGGCCTAGGTGATTAGGTGGCCTCCTAGGGAGGAAAGCCCTCCAATGCTTCAAATATGAATCCCTAAGCTTACATATGTGCACATGAGCGTGTACATGCTATTGTATCTTTTATATAAAACACTTCGCAGAATAGATTCATCATTAGAACTAAACATTAATCAAACATTTTGACAACAAAATGTCACAATGCTGGCAATAATACAGACATATAAAGAAGTTGAATCATTTTGCAAATGTCAATCACCAATCACCTCCACCTTGGTGGAGTGGAGGCCTGTAGGGCAGTAGCAGAAGTAATACTGTGGTAGGAAAACAAAGAAACAATAAGAACATGGACAACAAAGAAGGGTTCTGCCGGAGGTATCTAATAGAAGAAAAGAAATAAGAAAGAAGAAAGGAGGAGGAAGTGGAGGAGGAGGAACTAGGAAGAGGAATTGCTAAGTATGCTTCCTTCGGGAGATTGAGAACAGGGTGCTGCTGGACTACTGGAAATTGGAAACAAGGGAAAAGAAGAGGTGTGCACCTGGAGTAAGAGCTGAGTTTTGCTGTTCTCTTCTGCTTGCTGGATTGTCCAAGGGACATTGGAAGTCCCCTGTAGTGGGCAGATGGGATCCTTCAGTTTCCTTTTGTTCCCTCCTTTTTTTTTTTCCCTTTTTTCTTTCCCGTGTGTGAGCATTAGGGGTGTGAGGTGTGATTGATGCACGTAATCTTGGTTCCCTGGTGAAGGAAATCCGAACTAACAAGTATTCCTACCCACAAATGGAAATCCTAACTATCAAGTAATCCTATCTTCAGTGAGATTTAAGGGATAATTGCTTAGTTGCCCAGGAAATATTATATGCCTAGTCGGGCACCTTGGCACCTAGTTGGGCACTTTTTAAAACAGTGACAAGCATATTGACTATTTGCTGTTGGTGGATTGAATCCAATTTTGTGAGACTTAATTAAATTAATTTGGTTGGAATTTGTAGTCTACAGTCTACAGTCGACACTAAGAACAAATCATACTAGCTCAGTGCCTGTTTCTCTAGATTCTACAAACTCTCTAAGCACTTCTCTTGAAAAATTACCAGTTAAATTATTCTCTATGAAAAGCACTTTTTTTCTTCAGAAGCTGCAAAAGAAAATTTCCCCCCTAAATCAATCTAAATAGCCATTATGTCTGAAAAAATCCTCTTCCCCCTATTGCTCAACTATCACTTTCAAAAGGCAAATGCAGAGAACAGATAGTAAAGAAACCTTGGATGGGTGATAGAAAATATAGTAAGAAAACCATGGATGGATGAAAAAGAATAACATATCTTTTATAAGATATGACACTTCATGGTTTAATTCAGGGTTGAACTGTCTCGAACTGGGTGGTTCGAGGCTTTCCGAGCTGTACTGGCCACAAATCGAGATGGTTCGACATTCCAAATCGGAATACCGGATGAGGAAGAGGGAAAGAGAGGAAAAGAGAGAGATAGGAGGGGTGGGAAAGAGGAGATGACATCGTCGGAGGGCCGACGATGGCCCACCAAGGTCTCCACGGCTTCGTGTCACCTGATAAGGCATTTAATCGAGAGATAGAAAGAGGGGAGTGAGGGTACTAGAGGGAGGCGTAGCCGGCGGAGAGGCCGTCGGAGGGTGCTGGGTGGCCACTATGGCCACCAGATAGTAGAAAAGGTGCGGATGAAGCCATGGCCACGGAACAGGGGCAACTGCTCTTGTTCATCGAGTTTTTTTTTTTTTTTTTTTATGACGATGGATAGTGAAGCCAGTAATGAGTTTGCCGGCTTCACTGTTTTAGAATTTTCTTTAAAAAATCGGAGTAGTGAAGCCCATTGCCGGCTTCACTATTTTAGAATTTTCTTTAAAAAATCAGAGTAGTGAAGCCAATGATGGGTGTGCCAGTGAAGCCGGCAAACCCTTTGCTGACTTCACTATTGTTGGGGTTTCTTAAAAAATCTCGTGAAACAGGGACGTTCACGCCTGCGGAGCTGCGGGCCGCAATTTCACCGTCTGGCGGCCATGGTGGCTAGTCGGAGGTCCTTTAACGGCCTCTCTACCGGCTTTCCTTCCCTTCTTTTTTTTCTTCTCTATTGTCTCTCTCTCAGCCGCGATTTGGCAGAGGAAGCGGAGGCCTTGGCGTCCTTCTGAGCGCATCCACGGTCTACTTGTGGCCATTGTCGGCATCTCCTTCGGCCACCCTCCCCCTCCCCTTCCCCTCTCTCTTTTCCTTCTTTCAGGTTCCTTTCTATGCTTCTGTGTTAATTTGCGCCGGTTTGATCTAGTATGGACCCATACCGACTTGTACCATTGGTCGACTAGTATAGATCCCGGTACCGGTTCCACTAATCTTGGTTTAATCAGATTTATCATTTCAAACTTTGATCCACACTGATGGAAAAATTCTTTGGATTGCATATCTGTCTTGTAAGTTAAGGTTGGATTCTTGATGTGACAAGTAATTCATCTCCTTTAATAAAGCTCGCCTATAAAGGTTGGATTCTTGATGTGATAAGCAATTTATGTGGTTTAATTTAGCTCTCTTATAAGGTTCAAGATCTATGTATTATGTGTCTGTTCTTCTCTACATATCTGTCAGTGAATATTTCTATTTAATAATCATGTATTGTAGGAATTAAACTCCCATATTATTTATTTGTAGGAGTCGAGAGTTTCTTTGGCAAGAAGGACATACAGCTTTCGCGACACAAGATGAAGCTGATCAAGAGGTACTTAAGAATTTTTTCTTCTATTTTCATTTTAATTACAATTTTATGAGACAAGATAATTGTTTGGAAGTTGTTAGAATCATCAAAATTAATAGTGCACTTAATCTTCTCTTGTCAAGTAGGACAATGAAAGTTGAGGAATGTATCTTGTGTCAAAGTGACGTAGAAAGAAATAGGAAATAATGTATTTTTAGTTCGTGGAAATAAATTACTTCTTATCTTGCCAAAGATGAAGAGTCATTTGTTTATTCAAGTGTCTTGGTTTGTAGTCTTGGACAAGCATTAATGCTTGCATGTTTCGTTGTTTTTTGAAGATCATTTCTTTATGTTCCGCAAAGGTGTGTTCTTTATGCCTTTTCTTGCAAAATTGTGGAAACTTGAAATAAAACAATTAAAATAATCTGGTATATTGGTTGAGAAAGTCCTTGGAATCCGGGATATGATGATATACATGGATGAAAATGAAAAAGATACGTCATGTGTGTGCTTATCATGAGCCCAAAAACCGCATAACAATAACTAAGAGACACTTCAAAACTCAATTCAAAACCCTCCACAACTAAGAAGAATTTCCACAGCAAGTATTCTTGATATTATCCATCCTCCCTATAGGATTACACAAAAAGAAAAGTCCAACACAACTAAGAAAACTAAAAGCAACATAATGGATTCCCAGCTTACTCCTTTCATGCATACTTGTATTTGGACGTTCAAAAACTAGTTACTCAGAATATGAAAAATACAAAGAGAAAGAATAGTGTGTTGGATATCCTAGTAAGATACCTACTACCAGTCTACCACCATTAGCTTGTTCAACAATGGGTAAGAAAACAATTAAATAAATAATGACTTGACGGAATCCAGCAGGAAAAAATTGTGAAACATCTGAACGGTTATAGACTGACTGTTATTGACAGTTCATGTTCCAAAGGTTCAACAGAACAATTTTTACAATAAACAGAAGAAGTGTTATAAATCAACTATTCTGTACAACCAATGATTTTCCAATGGTTTGGGCATACAAATCATTAACTGTGCCCTAAGTAGCCTTGACAAGGTGTGAAACCAAATTTGATCTTGTGATGGGGGTCGGAAATCACATTTAGCCCCATGCAATGCTCAAAATTAGCCAACTTCTTTAGGGCTAATTGTCAGTGTTGCTTGTCCTCAGAAACCAATTTCTTTAAGCCCTCTATGACAGGGCTAAACGTAATCTCAGGCCGCTTCATGGTGCAAGATATGGTTTTGCACCTTGTTACAGGACTAATCATGGCTGTAATGATTTGTATGTCTGAACCTTTGAAAAATCACTGGTTGTACTAATAATTGATTTATAACAATTCTGTTGTCTCTTAGATTAGTAATATTTGTTGAATTTTTGAAAATCGCTAGTTGTGCATAATTGCTAGTTTGTAATTTTTTAGATGTTTCACAAATTACCTTCTGATGGATTCCATGAAATCATTATTTATTTAATTGTTTTTACACCCATGCATGGTCCAGCTAGTGGTGGTGATAGCTGCCTTGCTGGCTGTCTAGTTCACTATTCTTATTCTTTCCATTTCTCAGATTTTAAGAATAACTGGCTTTTGGACATTTGGTTATGGGTTGTGCAAGTGAAAGGTGGAGGCTTGGAAACCATTATGCAGTTTTTGGTTATTTTTCAGTGGTGCTGGACTCTGTGTAGTCTTGTGGACATAGTTGAGCGGATAGATGAAATTGGTAGTTTTCAAGGATTTTTCTTAGTTGTGGACTTTGTTGAATTGAGGCTTTCGAGTGTTTCTTTTAAATACGGGCATGTGGATTTTTAGATGCTTTGATGTTTTACCACTAGCCGTTGTGCTAGGAATTTAGCAGATAAATTTTCTTTGTTGTTATTATTCCTATATATGTGAATTACTGGTGCAAGGTCTTGCATGTCTTTTGGGGCTGAGCTCTATGGTATGTATGGCCGTTTCACATGCCTGGTTTGTACGGTGGGCTGGGGTTGTGACTGCTAATATGTGGTTAATTTATCAGGTTTTGTCTGTTTAATTTGTTGAGCCCTAGTTTGTGAAATATGCAATTTACTTTTTTTTTTTTTTTTGAAATGCATGTGGATGCTCATTATCTTATTCTTATATTTGCCATTACTATTAATTGCAAAACGAAGTCCAGATATGATGTTGTCACAAGGAAAGACATGGTTCAAATTTGTATCTTGAGATATCTTAGAACTAATGTGTCTCCTAAAATGTTATTATTTATTATACAACTTTAAAAAGTACGAATTATCATGAAAATCAAAGAGTCCTTAACTCACCTTCTTTAGGAATATGATCTTTCTGTAAAGTTTGAAAGAAGCATGTTGAAATTTCGCATTTTTTAAGCCTCTCTTGCCCAAGTCAAACTCTTTTTTCTCTTCTATAGGTCTATTAGTAAATTTATTTATTTATTTAAGTTTATATTGTAATACTTAGGTGTACAAGCAAAATAACTTTACCATTTCTATGGGTCCATTCACCTAGGACATGGGAAATGATTTTCTAGGAACTGTTGTTCCATCTTGTGCCTTTTTTATCTAAAACAAAATTGGTTACATTATTTAAAAAATTTCAGTATAACTGATTTGATTAATTAGATTAAACACAAAAGTTGGACTTGCCTTGTCTTTTCTACACTTTTCTCTAGAATAAATACGCTAGCTAGAATTACATGCCTTTTACTGATTTGATGCATTCCTACACTATGGCTTTTGAGTTCTTTGACATGCTGCTTTCATCCTGATTAATCTTTGCTTTTATAGTATGGAGGCTTTTCCTTTATAGCTAAAGCATTAGCATGATAAGCTGGAGACGCAAAGGTAGGTGCAACCTGCATGACTTGTTCCAGTAGTCCATCAACTAGATGATATCCTGATAGACTTAAAAAAGAGGCCTGCTTTTGCTTGTGGTTAGGACTGTTTATGTGAGATGGTGTACCTAGAAGTGAAGGATTAGTATTTTGGAAAAGTTGATTTTAGGGGTTTATAAGAGTTTTGTCCCTTTTGCACGCCTCCTTTCAGAATATTGCCTTTCTGTTAATTGAAAGAAGCATTCGGAAACTTTGCATTTTTTTTTTAAGACCTCTCTTCCCCAAGTCAAACTCTTCTTCTCCCCCACTTATTATTAAATTAATTAATTTATTTAAGTTTAGATTGTAATACTTAGGTGCAGAGCAAATAACTTCACCATTTCTATGGTTCATTCACCTAGGGGCATGGGAAATGATTTTCCAGGAACTCTTGTTCCATCTTGTAATTTTTTTTAATATGGTTGCGTTATTTAATTTTTTTCAATATAACTGGTTTGATTAAGTAGATTAAACCAAAACTTGGACTTGCCTTGTCTTTTCTACGCTTTCGCTGGAACAAATATGGTAGCTAAAATGACATGCCTTTTGATGGTTGATGCATACCTACACCATGGCTCTTGAGTTCTTTGACATGTTGATTTCATATTGATTAATGTCTACTGTTTATAGTATGGAGGCTTTTTTTTGATAACTAATGTGTGAGCATGATAAGCTGTAGACGGAGGGAGAAGCAACTTTAAAGACATGTTTCCAGCGATCCATCAACTAGATGTCCTTTTATAGACTTTAAAAAGAGACCTGCTTTGGCTTCTGTGGTTAGGTTGGTTTATGTGAGATGATGGACCAAGAAGTGAAGGATTAGAGTTTTGGAAGAATAGGGTTTAGGGGTTGATGAATAGGGGTCAGGCTTGTGAAGTGTTTTTTTCCTTTGAGGGTTAATAATGGATGGCAAGACTTTCTAGTGTTCTTAAAGGATCATATTGGTGCAAAATAAATTGATTATAGGCCCAAGTATGATCAGATCTAAAATCGCTAATCAACTGCAGAAAATAAACAGTAGAAACATGGAATGATAGGGAAAATAGAATAAGTAAAGATAGAAGAATCAGAGGAAAGAAGAAGAAATAATAAAGGGTGGGAAGATACCTTGGTTTATGTTCCTTCATTCAATCAAATCACCTTAAAACCTCTCTCTCTCTCTCTCTCTCAATCAAAAAAGAGGATGACAACCCATATATAGACTCAAAACTGGACAATTTTAATTCATGACCTCTGAACTCAAGACATATCCAAGCCATCAGTTAAAACATAGAAAGAAAAATTTAGAAGACATAAAAATCCCTAAAGGTGCTGCTACAGTATCATGAATAATACTGATGAACAGTACTACTACAGTAATTTTGCAGCTACTTGACGATAAAAACTCTCAAAATGTAACTAAAACTTTTGATAAAACATGGACTGCTTGGATCTTTTGAAGTAGTACTGCCCTGCATCACCAAGCCAACCCAGAGTGTTTGGGTTGCAAATTTTGGAGGTAGATTTGGTGGCTGGGCTCATTGTCTGGTCATTTCAGGTTAGATTTGGGTTATCTGTTGGATGGGTTGTCTTGGGGTGATTCTCAACCTGTCCTCCACCTATGCTCTCAGAAGCTCTTCCTTCTCCCAATGATATTCTGAAGGCAGAGCTTGCAGTACTTGATTATCTATTTATTGTTTCCAGTCTCGTTTGTTAGTCCTGAATAAACAAATACCAGTTAAATTCCATGAACAGATGTGAACCAATAACAGTAGGGAATGTGTCCATAGAAGGTAATGCACAAATGAATATACCCTGCAGTCCATTCTGTTAAATTTTTGTCATGACTGTACTGCAAATTTACTTGAATATCGAGGGACATATGAGATAGTAATTTTCAGATCTTCCATATGGCACAAATTGTCAGAGATCTGATACCTTTAAGAGAAAATACCTTTCCAGTCCTTCAGAGCTGATATATATTAAATAATAAAATCGTTAATACTTTTTACAAGGAAACTGACTGTTTTTGGTAGCAGTTGAAAGCTTCCTTTGCTGAATATTGCATGAACCTTTCTTCATTTTGTAAGTTACATCTGGTGCCATTGTATTTTATTCTATACTCCACATTATTTTTTTATTTTTTAGCTGCTCACGAAGTTAATGCTTAACTATGATGATTGCATTGTTTTTGTGATTGTTTCACATCACCTGGTTTCAGGTTCTTGAAATATTGGAATTATATCGAAGGATATATGAAGAATTTCTTGCAATTCCAGTTATTAAGGGAAAGAAAAGTGAGCTAGAAAAATTTGCCGGCGGTTTTTATACTACAAGCGTTGAGGTATTCAAAAAGTTAGAACAGTTGTGACTGTTGCATGTTATTTTTTGTTAATTTTCGTGCATAAACATGAATTTTTAATGCCATTAATGATTTACTTTTTCTAGTGCTTGATAGTTATTCAACTGTTTTCCAGGCTTTTATTCCAAATACAGGTCGTGGGATACAAGGTGCCACCTCACATTGTCTTGGTCAAAATTTTGCAAAGATGTTCGAGATAAATTTTGAGAATGAGAAAGGTGAAAAGGCAATGGTCTGGCAGAATTCTTGGGCATACAGCACCCGCACGGTAATTTCTTGAGCTATCAATAGCTATTAGGATATTTGCTAATCGATAAGCCTGAAGTGTTCTTGTTCTTATAATGAGTTTCGTCAGACATTCCCTTAGCTGATAGTTAAAGAACATGTGACGATAAACAACGGGTATAACTGGTCGTTAGCCTATGTCTTATTCATTCATTGTGCAAGTTCTTGTTGTATCTTTAAGCCTTTTCCCCACTTTTTCTGAGCTCTTTTTAGGAAGTTAATTTTGACAAGTTGTTCTAGCCTGAATCAGTTAGGGGCTGTGGCCAGCTTTTCTAAATCCAGTCAGTTCAATGTGGAACTGCTGATATTATATAGAATTCTTTTATTCTTTTTTTTTTAAATGATGATTTCTTCGTAAATGGAAGGAATATCTTTGACAGAAAGATATAGAAGAAGTTTCGTAGTCCTCGTGGTGTGCAGAGGTGAAAGTTTCAGCCATTTATTAGTATACTAATCGAGGGTGGGCGAACAGTTGTAAAATACTCAGTTATTCTTTTATTCTTTGCGTGATGATTTTTGCAAAGCAATGTGTATTAGGTGTAATGCTTCTTGTTATGCGTTATCAAATACCGTGATTACTGTTGTTGGTTGACATTTTATATCCTAGGTGGTTACTAGAGGGCCCAGGTGACAGACTGACTAAAAGATACTCATCATTCTTTAATTGAAGTACTTCATTTGTACTATATTATTTTGTAGTATCTCATAACCATTTAACATGTCTTAAAGCACATATACTATTTTTAAAACTATTAAAGTACTTTTTGAATATATTTTAGTTTGTAAAAGTTAAACTAAGCATAAAATAGAATATAACACAATTAATACAATGTCATGTATAGTTATTGTCTTACCTCAAGTTGTGGAGTTTGCAAAGCCTTCAATTTGTCATCTTGCTTGAGGCTAGAGTGTAGACATCAGGTATTAAATGAAAGGCCTTTCTGCCATTTGTTAACACGAGTGTCTCTTTTTGAAGGCAATCTAATTTCTCGCCTGGGTCCAAGTTGTTTGGCATAGACAAACCAACTAGCGCTTTTAATAAATCCAAAATGATCATCTCATCAAGGCATCCATGATCATCAAGTGCAGAAGCTAGAACAAGTTCCTTTGTTTCATGTTACAAGCCTTGGAAAACATGGCTGTAATTAGATGCAAAAATAAGCAAATTTATTATAATAACACTCAAAACTCTAAAGCTTTCAATTACTTTAAATATACATCATTTTAGCTATGCATGAATGAATAATCATGCCCTGTTACCCAGTTTATGAAGAATGGTAATGAAAATGTTGTGTTAAAAATATGTTTTTGTTTTGGCTTCATTTTTAGATGGTGCTCTCAACTCAGAATGTGTTGTAACATCTCTCCTTTCTGTTGGAAAATTGGAAAATCATTTCTACTGTAATGATCTTTTTTGTGTTGTAGTCTTTATGTTGTCTTCTTCATGGGATCCTTTCTATGTTTTTGTTAAAAAACTTTGTTCTAATATTTTTCTTTGAAGTTGTGCATGCCTAAAACTTGTTTATTTGTTTCTTAAGGAATATGAAGTGATGGAATCATTACTATCTGTGCTTTAAGAGTGAAAGTAAATCATATACCTTGTCTAAGATGAACTACTTTTCCAGATAGGGGTGATGGTGATGGTTCATGGGGATGACAAAGGCTTGGTTTTGCCACCTAAAGTAGCATCTGTCCAAGTTATTGTGATTCCTGTACCATATAAGGATGCTGATACACAGGCAATCTTTGATGCCTGCAGATCGACAGTTGATACACTATGTAAAGCAGGTTTCAGAGCTGAGGTGGACTTAAGAGATAACTATTCACCTGGTTGGAAGTACTCTCACTGGGAAATGAAAGGTGTTCCTCTGAGAATCGAAATTGGGCCAAAGGATTTAGCAAATAAACAGGTAGATAAGGAGCTGAACAGAGTTATCCATGCGTGTACATAGTTATTTTTCTTTGGTGGCGACCAAATTGATCCATTGAAACTCATGCTTGCATGTACATGTGATTTTATGTGTGTCCTGGCACGTTTGCATCCGGTTGGTTGGTGTGGTATTAACATAATAATCATTTTTACAGGAATCTGAAAATTATCTTATCTAACACCATGGCAGTAAATGCATAAATACTTATCTTTTTTATTACTTTAAATTCCTGTTTTTGTAAATTGTATTTATATTTCATAGTTGCTCAAATGGATTATTGGTGTATTCTCTTTTCAGTTCTGTATCCTATGTTATTCCTGGTTGTGTCTAATGTACAAAGAATGTAGATGGTGTACAATACGAAGACTAGTGTGATAGTTGAATGAATGATTAGTGATTTAATTAGTGCGGTACTTCCTTTATTTCATATTTTCCAACTGGACATTATTGTGTATATTATTTTTAATTAGTTTTCTGTTTATATCATTTAAGTTGGTGATATAGAATAGAACTGTGTCTGTACCACTGAATGGAAGAATGTGTTATCGGTCTTTTTGGTCATGTTTCGGTAAGACATTGCTCGCAGAAAAATCATGTACTATTTTTAAAGTGTTTGCTCTAAAGGTCAAACCTAAAATACTGTTGGACACTTGTAAATCCAAATTGTGAACTCTTTTATTGATTGGAATAAGAGGAGCAATTATTTTGGTTAGTGAAGCAAGGAAACTTTTATTAAGACAATGAGGGAAATATGAAAGGAATTAAATAAAAGTATCTAGATTTGACAACTGTATTTATGTTTAATGCTTTGGTGGTGTGATAATAATGCCATGGCAGGGAGATCTTTTTAGAGTGTCAGATTGCTGGTTCTGTCAAGGAGGAAACGAGGTCTTGATAATGACCAGTCGTAAGGCACACAATCTTAGGTCTTGAATTGGAAGTCATAACTCGGATTTGAATGAAAGAAAGAGAAGCCTAGGTGAAGAAATTATATAATGAAGGAATGAGATAATGTGAAACAAGAATCCTGGCTGCAAAATTGGGGAAGTTACAAGTTATCACCTGGATTTGCAGAACATAAGACACTCGAAATTAATATGCTCAATAGTCAATACATGTACCGTGCACCTGCATGATTCTCTTGAGACCACATTGTGCTCCCTTATAGTGCAAAAGTTCTCTCCTTCCTGTGAAATCTTAACACAAAGTGAAAAGCTAGTGTTCATATCCAACACTATCTAGCATTGAGAATGGGTGTGTCCACAGCAGCTATCCCTTGTGATCGAGGCTACCAATTAGCAAGTCCAACCACATAATAAAAAGGTGAGTGTTTTTAGCTCCCTTTCTCTCTTTTATTTTATTGAGACGAAAATGAACAAACTGCATAACTTATAACTCTGAATCTTTCATCTCTACATTTAGATCTAAGCAGACAATGTTTCAAATCAACCATAAAAGGATCTAAACTTTGTACTTTCCAAACCCTTCAGTTTAGCATGAAATACCCATACGAGACATTTAAACATGGATATTAGTATGACACTCAGACCCAGCTTCACAAGAAAAAATTCTTAGATATTGAAAGGATTAGAGAGTTGGATACACATCTGACTCGCAAAGCTGAATTGATGTAACATAGCCAGAGCTTTAGGTCGGGCAATTTGGAAACGGATTTTCTTAGGTTTTGACTGTCATAGGTGCAATATTAAAAGAAAGGTCCCATTTGAAGACCAATTTCAGATCCATCAATTGCCTTGCCTTAGTTTGTCCTGGAAATTTGATTACACGGTATCCAGAGGTTCAACACTCGATAACCTTCTTGTCTTTTAGTAGTCTTTGGAAGCAAGATTCTCATGCTACTTTCCCTTTATATGCAAAAGTTGTTGCACTGCTGCACTGGCAGTTTTCTTTTAAGAAATAGAAAGACTCCAAGGAAAGGATCACCAAGAGCATCTTCTGAACACCAAAAATCTGTGAAGAATGATGGCCTTCTCCCTCAAGTAACAAATCTCAAATTGTGACGAATGATGACCTTGGATTTTCACATTAGTTTCTATTTTCATTTTTAAACTAATCCTCTTAAGAATATGGCCTCATATTAGTTGTCAACCAGATTTTTTTGTTTACTAAATCAGATGCACTTAAGAGCAGAGTCATGTGTGCTAGATTGTTTGGCTTGTACATGGTTCCTGTGTCTATCTTGCTTGGATGCCATCATATGTCTATATAAGATCAAAAGTTTATTTGTAACTTGTATTAGCTAGAGACTTCATTTTTAGCTTTTGAAAATGCGGACAGTTTTGGGTACTTGGATATGACATAACTTGGCATGACTTAGTTGGACACTCCACTTTGAAGTGTCTTCCAGAAATGACATAGTTTTAAGTAAGGAATTCTGTACCGGCCTGAACTGGTGGGTACACCTCATATCGAGCCAGACCGATGGGGAATCGGGACGGTTTTGGTGTCCAAAACGGTTTTCGAAGGGAGAGAGAATAAAGAGAGGAAGAGAGAGAGAGGGGGGAAGAAGGAGAGGGAGAGGAAGAGAGGGCCTTTGGAGGCCATCCATCTTGTCGAGGTTGGTAGGCATGGAGGGAGGGAAGGAGAGAGAGTCGGAGGTCCTTATTGGGTCTCCGGAGGTCGTCGGAGGCCTTTGGATGGACAATGCCTCTGCCGCGACATCTTCGATGGCCGGTGAGCCCAGATCGAGGGGCTTGAGGGCGGCTAAGTCGGAGGAGGGCCTCCGCCTCCTTCATTTTCGAAACAGGTGTTCGCCTCTATTTCGGATTTTTTTTGGATTTTAACGTGTGAAGTTGGCAATCCAGTTGCCGACTTCTCGAATTTTTATTTTTTATAAAAATTTTAATATATGATTTATTTTTTTAAAAAAGGGTGAAGTTGATAACACTATTGTCGGCTTTGTTCATTAAAAATAAAAAAAAATAGGGGCAACCTCTGTTTCGAATCCACCATCCTCTGCGACCCTCGATTGCCCCTCAGCCGCCCTTCACTCCCTCTGTGCTACCTCACCGGCCGTCGAAGAGCTTGCAGCGATGTCGCCACCCGTTCGGAGGCCTCCGAGGGCCTCTGGTGAGCCGGTGAGGTCTCCACTCTCTCTCCTTCCCTCGCTTCACACATACCGACACCCAGCAAGATCCTAGATGGCCTCCGATAGCCACCGGAGGCCCTCTCTTCCTCTCCCTCCCCTCTCCAGCCCTCTCCTCCCCTCTCTCTCCCTCTCTTCCTTTCCTCCCCCCTCTCTCTTCCTCTCTTTCTTCTCCCTCTCCCTTCTCTGCCCTGTCGGTTTGCGCCGGTCTGGGCTGGTATGGATCTGTATCGAGCCATACCGCCAACCGGCCGGCATGGGCATGGGTACTGAGTCTGCAAATCTTGGTTTCAAGTGTTGGACACTTAAATTGTCAACCATGGATTAAAGTTATCACGATTATTCTTTATTAAGTCAAATATCCCTAAATGTGCATAAGGAATAACTTTTACAACTTAGTATGATGTTCAACTAACGTACACCTAAGAATGCTTCAATGTTATATATGTGTGAGTGCTTTTATATACACATATTTGTCTTGTATGTTTGTTATATGTACCTATTTGTGTCTGTATAAATTGTATAAATAGGCATGGATGTGATGGATGTATACCATGTCATCATGCCTAGAATTTTAGGAGGCTATAGTTGGACATGACACCGAAGCATTCAGGTATTTTTAAGTTTGATGACCAAGACCTGATACACCTATAGATATATGATATATCAGCAATAGGCATCACACGCTCTTGTTATGTATAAACCAAACGAGTGGTTCAATGTCCTAGTCAAGTCACTTAAATTAGATAAGACAATAAAATATTCAGTTGCTAATATTTTCACATTCCAAGGCATGGCTTACATCCAATGTTCAAAATACCAGAAGAGGTATGGTGTCATATCGGGGATTCATTGAAAATGGTTATTGATAGGTAGATATAGATGCAGCCATTTTTGACATCCAAAACTCTGGTTCCGGGCTTTTTATCATTTTTTTTTCTTGCCTCAAAGCTATGGATTAGCAAGCAATAAGACAGAAATATCGAGTTAAATGCTCTAATCAAAGTTTCTCTGTGTGCTAAGGTTTATTGTGCATGCTGAAGTCATTAATATGTATATGTGTCACCAACATCACATACCTTGCAACTTAAAATACCTTTAAAGTATATACATGTAAAAGTTAACAATCAAAAGTAATCAAAGAGAGTGCCAGCTAGTGCAGTTGTTAAAGTCATTGCTAGTGGTTACTAATGACTTGGGTTCGATTCTCGCCTTAGCCCAATTTGTGGCTGGGTTAGCTCTGGGCCTAGTTCTTATTAAAAAAAAAAAAGTTGCAGACAAAGAAGCATAGTTAATTATAGGATGGTCACTACTATCAACTTTTGTAGCACCTGTAACCAAAATCATTCAAATGGTCACTATTATCCTCAATGATCAAGTACTTGACACTAGTTTACTTATCCATCTTCTTTTATTGATTTCTTAATTTTTCAAAATTCTTATGGCATGTCCTAAGATTGATTTTCATTGATTCTTTTGGTCTATCAATTTATCCTCTTTTCTTTAGTGATTTAACAGCATTATCTTAACTTATACATGTTAATTAATTAAAACAGAATTAATACGAAATTTATAATAATTTCAGTCCTTGGCTTGGGTGGGTTCTGAGCACACCTAAGTTGCACATATTGTGGGTCAAATTTTGTTTGTGTCTGTGTATCTCTGGTGCAGGAATTGATGTAGAGTCGTCAATCTGATGCGAAAACCCCTTTTGCAACTTGTCTCTTTTGTTGTTTTCACATTCAAATGGTAGAAAACAAAGAGAATCTCCCTTTAACATTACTTCCCTAGCAGTAACCAGATGTACCAATCCGTTCAAGAGCAATCTTGGATCTGTTTAGGGCAAACCAACCTTGATTGGTCCTCAAAATACTCGATCCACTCTTGATTTAGGTTATCCATAGGATGGTCAAACAATTTTTGTTCTATTTAGCCTCCTTGTATCGCAGAGGCCTTGATACATTATGTACTGAGTGGTACACGCTAAGCTGTTCAACATTTCAAACCTTGCCTGCATTCATTTGATGGGAGGATTGATGTTTGTTTCCTTTCACGTGGTGTTCATTGGGATTATACAAAAAACCTCATTTACATCAAAGCACTGTGGCAGCCATAAAATAGTGGCCAGTCAAAGTGCAACGAACTGTTTCTTTACAAGACGGTGACATGGATAATTCACAAATTTGTAAGTCTGCATATGCCTAGTAATCTTTACTATCATATAACACAAACACATGAGTGTACATATTCCTTAATCATCATCATCAGCATCTCCATCTCTGGCTTAAGTTAATTGTTACTTGAGACCTCCGTGCAAACTTAAATTTTCAACTTTGATAACAAAAAAAAAAAAAAAGAAAGAGAAAAGAACTTGTATATACTCTTCAAACTTTGATTTATCAGTCTAACCCTTACATATCTAAAATCTGATGCAATTGATAGAAAAAGGTTTTGCATGCAGCCACGTAGTTGATCGAGTTTGTATTAAAGAAATTCCCTTTTTCATATATGCTTCTAAACACCTTAGAATCTGGCTTATTTAATTTCTAGCTTTTTTGCACTATTTAACTATTATACACAAGGTTTGTCGTCTTGTAGCATCAAAATTTGATGCGTAGTCGTTGATAGCACCAAAAATAACTCTACTCACTACGTAGGTAGGATGAGTCGAGATCGTATCCTCAGGGACCTTGGGCTAAGTTGAGATTGCAAAATAAAAGAAGCGTTGTTTTGATTTAGAAAATAAATTATCTTAAAATTGATGTAATAAGAAAATAAAGAGCTCGGGAGTTTTGAATTAATTTTGTACTAGCAGAGTTGTATCTCTTTCTTTTTTTTTTAATTAAATTGATGCGATTAATCTTAGGAAAAATACCTATCTTTCCTCGGCACGCCCCATACCCGTAGATCACGGTGCGTCTCCGGAAAGTACTAGGTAAACAACTCTTCTTTCCTCGGCACGCCCCGTATCCGTAGATCACGACGCGTCTCCGGAAAGTAAAAATTGTTCCTAATATTAATCTAACAGGAAAGCATAAATAAAAGCATATGAAAGAGAGCAAATAAAGAATTCATGACAATTTAAATAAAAAGCATAATTTTATTGCATATAAAGAAATACAAGAAAGTTTAGAACAATAAACCCGCTCTGTGTCGTTACAAAGTTTCTTTTCCACTCCCGAGACTGCTAGCTAGCTGCTCATGAAGTAGTCCCTTTCTTTTCCTCTATGCAAGCTCTAGAAGAATTTTGGGATGATCCTCAAATAGAAGTACAAGAGCCTTTTTATAGGTGTTAGGAGGGAGGAGTTTTACATAATTTTTCGATATGGGACTAAAGAAAAAAATACTAAAGACCGCGCGTCCGAATGCCGCACCCGCGTCCGCGCCCACCTGCATGTCGTCCGGCTCCGCCCTCGTGTGCGTCGCCTGCGCGTCTGCTGCCGTGATCCGTGCGCCGCTGTGCCGCTCGCGCCCGCGCTGTGCTGCTCGCCCCACGCCCGCAATGCCGCGTTCACGAGGAAAGCACCCATGAAACAAATAACAAAAGTTTCCCAATTACAAAAAGAAACTTTTGTTTCTTTAAAATGATGCCTATATCCTTTTGGATTCCTTGCATAGTATCTTTATTTTTTATAATACCGTATGCATCCTTCTTTTATTTTAATTTCGTTTTAAGTCCAATTTTCTTCAAACTTGATCTTTTTGATCTGCGAATCAGACTCTTTGTATCGGCGATCACCTTTCCTGTAAAACATAAAAAGAAACATCAAATGCTTAATAAATAAAATAAAATAAATATAATTTTCTGCTTTAAAATATTAATTTAAGTGTTTATGTACTGGATGTTGTACTGGTAGTGGTGGCATCCTATGATAGTGTTGATACGCTCAGTATAGGGTCAGTTTTGGTATACCGAGTATCGGTACATACTGGTTCAGTGCGATATGATATAGTACGGTAGGTACACACTTGTACCAACTGGTACAGCAAACCGTGGTTGTATATGCAGCAGATATCTAAAAGTTGCCATTAGTATATGCGTTGAGCACATGCAATACATTTGTGAAATTTTGAGGGATAGATTTGTGCTAAAAAACTTCTTTTTTCTCCAAATAGTTGTTTTGGATTAATAAAATACATTCTTTCTGGGTTATACACTTGATCCTCTTTTTATCACTTTGCAAACAATGTTTTTGAGTGATGTATATACCAATGTGTTGTAAAAAGAAAGGATTTGTTTTGATGTTAGAGGCATGCTTCTTGGAATGCTAAGCTACATGATCGGTGCATGACACAGAAATTCTGTTATACCTATGTGTTGTAAAAAGAAAGGATTTATTTTGATGATGGGCATGCTTCTTGGAATGCCAAGCTACATGATCGGTGCATGACACAGAAATTCGCATGGATTCCCATGAGTCACCTATGTGATTGCTTCATCAAGTGTGAAATGAATGCCATCTCATTGTTGACTTATCTGAGCCTCATCAACATGCATCAATTTACAATATAATTGATGACAACATCGCAAAGGTTTTGCCAGATGTCTATATAGCTGAGTAGGTTTTCTTGGCTTTTTGAATCGTTGCTTCCTTTATTTTATCTGATATATCTCTAAAAAGAAACTTGGATGCACGATGGACATCACCATAGGTGCCACTGCATACTTTACCATAATCATTTCTTGGATTTTATAAGAACAAGACATTTTAAGTGTGAATTTACGACTGATCTCAGATACAAGAATTATTTGGCTGTTTGGGTATGATATCACAAGATTTCAATACCATTGAATTATGAACTATATCAGCAGAGAAGTATATGCTAATGGATGGGATGGGTAATTTAGATTTTGAGAAGGGTAATTTGATTTATTCTGGAATCCTCATTCTGAAAGCTGTCTTTTTTCTGTTAGTATAAATGAATTTTTCCTTGATAATCATATGATTTGGCGTTATGGACCGAGCACTATGGCGGATAGCGGATTTTGTTATATCATCTTGCATTAACATGTTCGTTTTATATTTCTTTTTACCTAGAACATAATTTTTTGTTTAATTTTCAGGTGCGGGTTGTTTGCCGTGACAATGGTGCAAAGATGGACATACCAATGCACAGTTTAGTAGAACAAGTAAAAGAGATTCTATCCAATATTCAAGAGAGCCTTTTTAATGCAGCAAAACAAAAGAGAGAAGCTTGCGTCAAGGTCATCAATACATGGGATGAATTTATTGCAGCTCTTAATAACAAAAAGTTGATTCTGGCTCCCTGGTGTGATGAAGAGGTGTGGTATATTCTTATCATGAAAGTTGTTTGGTTATAATCTATGTAATATTACCTACTCACTTGTGGGGCTGTTAGGTCATTTATTCCGTGAATTGGGCAAAATCATTATTCTAGCTTAGATAATATCATTATTTTCAGTGTGAGGGTGTGGAATGACAAATGAACATGAAATGGAATAACAAATGTTTTTATTTTAGGTGTTCCTGATTTGTTAAAACCATTAATTATCTACATAGATATGTACTTCTATGGCTTTTAAATTAAATATGTTCAAGGTCAGTGTTCATTACCTTAATGAATTGCAGTGGACTTTGTCTAATTTTTTCCCTCAGAAAAAAAAAAGTCTAGGTTACATGCAATATGGTTTTCCTGCTAAGAAGGCAAAAGTGTTGATGGCCGTTTTTTTAGTCTATAGAAACATATAAGTGCTAGTGCTTTTACTCTAAAAATCAATTATGATACTAGCTTAGTGATGTTCTTTTATTTTTAGAATGATTGAGTGGGTGCAAAATTTGGTTTCTCCAGAAGTAATATTGTTATTTTCAAACATGCTTCCTTGCAATTTGCAGTTGCTTAGTTGTTATTTTAGGAAGTTAAAGAAAGAACTTGCTTGAAGTTGAGGGGAGTTCAGGGAAAATTTGACAGAAGAGAATGACATAGTTACTCGGGAGCTGGAGTTCAGATGTATGCTTACGGAGGAAGAAGACCTGGGTAGCCTGTTGGATCCACTGGCTGACATTAGGGTATCTGAGGAGGAGGATCACATGAGGGGTAAACACAATCAGTTTTCAGTTAATAGCTTCTACCCTTAACTTCAGCAAAGTGGGTATGGTGGCCCTTATACCTGAGAAAATCAAGGTGTTCTGTTGGAACAAGATTTTCATGGATTCTAATCTGAGAAAACATAGTTGAATAGGGTCATTAGTCTGCAGTTTTTGTGGTAAGCGTGAGGAAACTGGAAAGCATTTTCTGCTCCATTGTGGTTTTGTTGTGAAGTCCATTTGGCAAAAGTTTTGGCCATAGGCTACACCTAAGAAGCTTCCTGGAAGACCTCTGGGGTGGGTTTTTTTTTTTTATTATTTTTTATTTTTTTATGTTTGTGTGTGGTGGGTGGGTTTGGGGGGGTGGGGGAGGGGGTGTTTTGTGGCTTTGTTGCATACTTGCCTCTGTAGGAACTTGATTGTTTGCTATGTTATACAATCACTTCAATTTAGCCTAAAATACCTGCACTGATACTTGAACACAGTCATTGATATGACATTTGGATATGGCTTTATAAGAAGAAATTCTTAGATATCTAGTGGGATCCGATGCTTACACATGCAACCCCACCCGAACACAAACCCATGTCAATGCACAAATGGAAACCTGGTCAGGATATGGTAGCAGCTTGTATCTGTTGGGCATTGTGGTGGGATAGTAATGCAAGAAGGTTCGGTAGTAAGAAGCAAAGAGGCCTGCAGCTAATTAGAAGAGTAATGAAGTGGTAAAGAGTGGTTTAGAGCTGCTTCAGCTCATAAGCAACACAGTATGTAGGACCTTTAAGAGACTGAGTTCGTTTTTATAATCGATTTAGTTTTTTTATGTTGGATCGGTCCTGTATTCCTTATGGTTTCTGTTAGGATGCATTGCCAGGAGCTGTTGTTCAGGACCTGCGGTTGCCTCGGGCTGTGTTGTTTTTTATTACTTTCATTGTCTCAGTGAAATTTTTTTAGGATCCTTGAGCCTAACTTTTCCTCAAAAAACAAAAAACAGAACTCCAAATAGGACTCGTTCCAAAAGGTTTTTCTTTTTGATGTGGAGATGCATAATAAAATTCTAGGTGTTTCAAAAGGTTTTAGGATCTCGGAGAATCTGGATGGCAAGTAAAACCTACCGCAAGGAGGCAAAACATGATCAAATGGTGCTTATTGCAAGGGGGTTCTTTGATGCAAATGAGTGAAGTAGCATTGACAAGACTTATGTCATGTAGGCAGGATAAAGACTGTTGAATGATGGTCATGGCTTCTTTCCATTTCCTCCTACCTTAAATATAAGCTTGTGGGAATGATGTTAAAAAGTTTGTTGAGCTAATATTTGATTTTTGAAGTGATCTTCATTCTAGAACTCCATCACAATACTTCTTTTTTACTCCAAATGCTACCAAATAGCTTTGTTTGGAGAGTTGACAGGTTCTGAATAGGCATATACATGCATGCATACCTTCGTGTATATGAGTGCGTGTGTGATTGCATGCGAGCATGGGGGTGTGCTGCGTTTGTTTGTTCATGCATGTGCATTTGCTTGGGGTGTGTGGGTGTGGTTGTGTCCTTGTAAGTGTAGGATTTGGATAAGAAAATTAGTTTTTCTTGATTGTCTAGTTATTTATGGCTTCTATGGTGTCCTTGTGGTTTTGTGTTTTTGTTTCTCTACAAATTAGCAAAATATCAAATGGAGATTGAATTTTAAGACAGCACTGCACAGAATTCCTGTTACCCCCTGCTTTTGTTTTGCACATTTTTGAATGCAGTAAAATTCCTTGCTTCCAAAATCACTAAATATCTCAGAAACAATTTGAGACAACAAGGGTTTCATGACATGGTGTTCAGTCTAGTTTATTTTTTTTCTTGGATTCTTGAAAAAAAAGGGGAAAAAACAAGTGTTACCATGCTGTTCACGTGTGAAACCGGCACTGGGTGCAAAGATGTTGACACCCCATGTAATGGTACATACTGGCAGTACCAGTCTATATCAGTGCTACTGATGGTACCTTACTGGTGGCGCACTGGCATATTTTTTTCTCTTTCTTTTGAAGCCGCCAATTTTGGTACATATGGTGATGCTCTTTCAATCTAGTTTTCTTCTATTTGCATGTTGATCTTCGAAGCATAACCTCGTTGATTAAATCGCCCCTCTTTCTTTTCCGGCTGCATCATATAATCACTGCTGGTACTACATTATTCCAATGAAAAAATGGATTGGGGTATTTATTTTTTCTAGTTAATTGTAGAAACACATTTACTTGCCTGAATTTTTGAACATGTCTTATTACTAGATTTAATAGACAATTGAAATTGTGCAGCTGTGTCCTATACAAGTTAGTGATGTGATTTATTTTCTTTAGATTTAATAGACAATTGAAATTGTGCAGCTGTGTCCTATACAAGTTAGTGATGTGATATATTTTCTTTATATAGGATGTCGAAAAAGATGTGAAAGCTCGAACAAAGGGAGAACATGGAGCTGCTAAGACATTGTGCACGCCATTTGATCAGCCAAGACTTCCTGAAGGTATCACATGTGTTAATGTTTTACTTAACAGTTTTAGAATTCTTTCTGATTAGCTGTGGAACGAAGCCTTCATCTATAGCTGGTTTTGTTATTTGTGAGATTTATATCCAAAAAAACAAAGAACTTTGGGACCCAACTCTAGTACCAAGAAAAGCTATATTACCATGTGTCACAAAGGGATTGGTCCTTCATATTTCAACACACTGCATCGCACTGACCCTGTGAATGGAACCAATTCTCTCGTATTGGATGGCATAAAAAATGTCTTTGTTTCCATCATGGGGCACCATAGCATTAATCTATACCTAATTGTGCCAGAATAATTAATGATCTCTAAATGTATGAGTGTGTCTATATAGAATGTGAAAGTGTGCTAAATTACATTCTAAGAACATCAACAGTTCTTCATCCTAATCATTAAAAATGCTCGTGATGAATCAAGTGTTAAAACCAATTGCAGCTCTTACAAGGAATAATAAAATGCAGTATAGATCCAAGTATGTCTCATGCATATTCCATGGATTGGATCATAATTCTTGAGCTGGCCAATTTTTACCAGTCTTATGGTTTATGAATATTTAATTTTTTTATCTTAGTATGCAAAAGGAAAAGGAGAAAAAGACAGACCAAACTTCGTTTCTTTGATTGAGCTGGAGATGTTAACTAACCTATCCCAAGCATTTGGGGAGGATCAAAAAATGAGTAATATAAATCTTTCTATTTGATTTGTGAGATCTAAAGTATGGCATATTGTGCTCATAAAAATATTTCTGAGCAACTGCTTACCTAGCTGTTAGCCATTGAGACAACATTTACTGAATCAATATTGGAGATCGTACCAGCCAGCAATCAGTTCGGCCGGAACAGGGAGGGAGGGAAAGAGAGAGAGAATTAGAGAGGGAGAGAGAGAGGCGGAGAAAGAGGGTTGGCAAAAGCCCTCATTGTCCCTTTTTTTTTTTTGTTGTTTGGGGGTGGGGGGAGAGGAAGGGGAGGGTCTAAGAAAACCCTAAGCCTAACCTGTGAGAGAGAGAGGAGAGAGAGAGTTAACAGAAGCCCCAATAATTAGGGTGAACGATGCTTATGCTCCAAACCGGCTGGTTGGGTATAGTTCAGCCATCCTAGCATTGACAACTCTTGGGATGAATGTCATTCGCTTTCCCCACTTCTTAAACTATCTGACTGGCTAAAATGTATTCATTTCCTCCGTGAGAGCCCTTAAAGCCTATCATGGACAATCTGATCATTTCAAATGGAAAGTGCCTGATTCATGAGCATTCATTTGGCATATGAAGGCATGGGATATCATACAGAAGAAAATAGAGATCTTGGAAAGCAAATTCCTGAGTTACCGTAATTTCATGTCTTGTCCCTTTTGTGTCGCAAATATGCTAAATTGTGTAACATATATTAATATTTTGTTTGATTCTTCCACTCAAATTGTTTTCCCCTTCTAAGATTTCTGTGCCTTGGGCTTTTTTTTGTTTTGTATTCCTACAATATTTCCTTATATTTCCAATAGGTATTTTATATTTTTATTCATGTGCTTCCTGTGGAACTACTGTTTCTGGTCATACTGAATATTGTCAATTCTTGTGTAGGAACTCTTTGCTTTGCATCGGGAAAGCCTGCAAAGAAGTGGACTTATTGGGGCCGAAGCTACTAATCAGGTGGCCGATATGAAGATTGTGGTTTTCATAATCATTCACCAAATTGATTGAGAATGGGTGGTGCCTATCTCATGGGCACAGATTTGTATTTTTCACCCAGTACCGTCCTATCTTTCTTGAGCTTTGCTCAACTGATTTTGTTAAATTGAGGTGTTTCATATTGGACTTCGGCTGATTTCACAGAGCTTTTAGATTATCAGATACTGTATATTACGTTGTGGACCTAATGGTGTCTATTGTGCAAGCTATATATTAGATGAATTGAATATACTGTAACAGTTTAGAGTTCATACTCACTTTGAGTTGAAAGAAATATCTCTTTCTCTATGGGTGCATTTCATGTGGGCTTGCGGGTTCCATTCTTCACAGAAAACCTCGCACATATATGTTTTGGGGGAATAAGTAATTTTTGGTATGGTTGAAAAAAAAAAAAAAAAAAAAAAAGCAAGCAAAGCAGATAAGAAGGGATGAGGAAGGTCACTCTTATCTCATGAGAAGGTCTCCTTTCTCATGCTGTTTCTGGGCTCAAAGCCGTGGAATTCAGTTAGCGGGGTCTTACAATTTTTGAAATTTAAGATAAAGGCCAGCAATGTAATGGCCTCTCTCTTGAATTTCATGGTGTTGGATTCATGGAGCAGCAAGCTCAGACATAAGAAGGAATTTCTTCAGTTGGGGTTGGGTGTGCCCATCAGAAGAGGTGGGGATTGAGAGGTGGAGGGTGCCATGCAAGGGATGGACAGCACGTTGGCTCTCTTTTGGGTCACTCTCATAGGGTCCTCAGTTCTTTCACTCTGGCTTTGATTGCTGATAAAGGTGGTGCCATTGTAACAGAGGGGAGAAGAAGTTTTTGCAAAAAGAGAGAAAAAAGGTGGAGTTCAATCAGTCTTCGGATCCTATTTACATGCTATTGCTGGCTCAGAGCGTGGATTTCAGTTAGCGGTTTACATTTGAATTAGATAAGTCAGCAATGTAATGGCTCTCTTGATTCATGTGGTTGGATCATGGATGCAGAAGCTCAGACATAAGAAGAATTCTTCAGTTGGGGGGTGTGCCATAGAAGGGGGGGAGAGGTGGGGTGCATGCAGGGAGGATCAGCACGTTGGCTCTTTTGGTCACTTCATAGGTTCATTCTTTCATCTGTTTGATTGCTGATAAGTGGTGCCATTGTAACAGAGGGAGAAGAAGTTTTGCAAAAAGAGAGAAAAAGGTGGAGTTCAATAGTCTTCGGTCCTATTTATAAGTGCAGTGCTATATCACCGTCATTGGTGTCTTGAAAGAATACAGCGTCCATTAAGAATAAATACCTGTCTTTTTACTATCAGAAATAAATTTAAGCGACGCTTCGTAAATCGGGATAGAATTACGTGGCATATGCTTATAGGTCCTACATTTTTTCAGACATTATTCTGTTGGAAAAGTCGTAGTCATCGTTCCCATGACTGCTTGCATTAAAAAGAGCAGACCTCAGATCGGCACTCTCAAATAATTGCCTCATATCGGCATGCATGGATAATTGTCTTTGATCGGCTCAAGTTTCAGCGGTCTTTGATCGGCATAATTTAAAATCGATCCAGCTACTGTTGGAGTTTCTTTATTCAGAACATTCCTACTTCCTACGATCAAAACTAAGTTTATGGTAGAGCTTAATATCTTAAGTCAGTTTGTGTGCTGAATATGGAATAAAAGTGCGCAATCATAAATAAAAGATAGAAATTATGAAGAAAAGAAGTTAAGCTTCATTCATTTTTCAGAAGTCTTTACAACAATTTCGAAAGGTCCAAGTACAAAAGAAAAAAAACGAAAAGCCTATGAGGTAGCATCTGGAGCTGAGGGATCCATCGTGGGTGCATCGGCTTTAGTGGGTTCCTGGAGTTCATCCAAAAATTTAGATTTAATTCTAGATATTTGCCAGCAATCCTGTCTCGGACTAGCTACTTCCTACCAACGTAGGCGTCAGTAGAAAATTCGATTTTCTCATCCTCATATTCCACTGACACCCAAAAGTCCGCAACAGCCCTTGAGGTGGCATCTGTCACCTTCTTCTTTGCTACCTCAGCTGCAGCTTTATTCTTCTTGAGCTGAGCTTCAAGCTTCTTTATTCTCTCCTGCAGTCGAGAATTCTCCTCGACAGCTTCTCTTAGAGCCACTTCGGCATCTTCAGCTCTTCTTTCAGCGACGTCGGTCTTTATGGAGGCCTCTCCAGCCTCCTTCTCGGCTCTATCCTTTGTCACCTCGAGCATTTCAGCATCGATCTTGTACTTATTCGCCTCCGTCGATAGCTCGTGGGAGTGCTCCATGTACCCATTTAGATAATGGGCGAGCTACCAAGAAGTACCTCTTATCAGTGAATATGATGAGTGTATGTTTCAAGTAAACAAAATGGTAGGAGTTTCAACTTACCTGGATGAAGCTCTCCACAGCTTTTCTCCTCACCTCCTGCATGATTCGACCAGCAGCTTGTTCGTGTCAGTCGGGGCTAGTGAATAGCTCGTGCGTCAGTTGATAGTCTTCCAAGACTGAAGCCTTGAGCTTCAGATTAGCTGGCACAGTCCAAGAGACCCCAACTATCTCAGCTGGCTTGTTTTTCGGAGAGAATGTGATGATAGAAGGGGCAGGCAAGCTCGGAATTGTCTCCTTAGGGGCCGGCATGCTCAAAACTACCTCCTCAGGGACTCAACTAGTTTGGCTGCTTCGATCTCCATCAGAAGCCGGAGAAGTCGAGCCAGATTAAATCCTCATGACTCTGAAGTTGCCGGCATGAGGAGGCTCAGGACTCTCTGACCCAGGAGCTGGCAGCACCGGATGGTGCCTAATCTTAATACAGGTAGTCTGACCACTCGCAGGCTTAGCTGCCCTTTTTTGATGGGTCTTCTCTAATTTTTTTGGTGGATCTGGGCCCATCTCTGTAGCCATCTCTACAACCAAGGCTACCAAATGGTTAGCGCAAAAGTAAAATGAAAATTGAAGAATACAAGGCTCTGAGGCAGGTGATCTATGCGCACCTTGAGGAGGCTTGGCTGATGCCGGCGTTGAACAATGTTTGTGTCGACAGAAGTTCCTTAGTGTCAGGACCTTGAAGTTACATAGGGTCTCCACTCCTGCCTCAGGCGTTGATCCAATAGAAGCTCTTTTAGCACGACCTCTTGGGGTTCACCCCAGGCGATGAACCCCCAGTCCTCGTCGGATGTTTGGGAGACAAAGAGGAACCACTCCTTCCACAGTGGATAGTGGTAGGAGCATCCTGTATCAGCGAGCAAACATTCTTCCTCCTTCATGTCATCACGTACCACAACCACGTGAATCAGGATGCCTCTTGAGGCTGAAGAAAGAAAGAAAAACTGCAATACTGGGATTAATCCCAGCCAACATGCACATTGCGGTGAAGCGTAGATATACTGCCATGAGTTCGAAACCATCGAACACGACGACATTTCAAGATGTTGAAGGAGAGTTATGAAGAATGGATGGAGAGGAAGCCTCAGCTCAGTCCGAAGCATTCTCATAGAGGCTCATCTGGTTGGGGGAGGTTGGCAAACTTGGTCATTCGGTCCCAAAATTTTTAGTTGGAACTCCAGAGGGATTTGAAACTGCTCGTGGAGCAGCACCACGTCCCGCTCGAACTGGAATCCCAATGGGGCGAAATCAGAGTCTCTAGAAGCTATTTTTCTTGCAGAAAAAATTTTGGAAGCAAAGAAGGATTTTGAAAGCAAAAGACAAAGGAGGAAGAAAACCTACGGCAGAAGGAGATAGGGACAATTGAGAACTCCAAAACAAGATTTGGGTCTTAAATAGACCCAAGGTTCAAATCATCTCCAAATGATGCTTTTTTCCAGAGCATTAATTATTGGAGGTGTGAATCGATGGAGTGTGAATGGATGCTCGACGCTGGCAACTATGATGGGATATAACTTCTGCCACGATATGGTAGTTAATGCCAGCGGCAGGCAAATTATACTCTATGCCACTTTCGAAAAGACGTGTAAACGTGCGACGGTGCCTGCCACGTGGAGGCAATTTGAATTTCAATTTTTTTAACACTTAGTGCAAAGGTACGAGTTATATAGCTCGGATTACAGTCCGGATTATGGCTCGAGCCATACTTTGCTCAGAATATAGCTCAAATCATGTATTTGCAAATTATAGCTCTAATCATATTTTATGATTTCAATTACAATTAGGTTCTTAGCTAATACATATCGAGGTTTAGCTAATATGGCTCAGAATGTAATTTGTACTAATCCATTCAAACACGATGAATATTAGCAATAAAAGCAAATTTTATTCATTTACATCTGAAACTGATTACATTATCTGGATTACAAAAAAGAAGAGAGAAAAAATATGTCACTGCCTTAGAGCATCATCAGGGCAACTTGCTCTAGAGTAGTCTTCTTCAGCGCCAATAGTTTCTTCAGTTTGGACGGCCGCATCGACTTTACTTGCTTCAACAAAGTAACAGATGCTCTTGCAAATTTCTGTGCTATCCACCGTCATGGCCTTCAAGCTTTCATTTGGAAAGTTGACTTGTAGAAGCTCAACACTGTTAGTAGGGAGATGCGCCCAAGCCAGTATTTTGCACCTCTTGAAGCTCACAGACAATGCCATTTTACAGGCTGCTTTATGATTTCAGCTCCTCTTTTCGTCAGTCGACCTGCCTTCTTTCAGCATTCATAGTTAGAAGCTCCTGATCTACGAGTTGGCGCCAGAGGATATCTTGGTTCTCTCTTTTCTCCTTCAGCTTCTTTTCAAGTGCTTCGCTTCTGGTGAAGCCTCCTGAAGTTCAGCAGGCAGTTCTGGAGTCACTGAATCCCTTTGAAAGTAGAGTCCTCACCCTTCTAAGGTGTTCTCTCCCGCGGCTTGCTCTTTCTGAGGTTCTGGCTCTCTTAGCTGAGTTTCCACTGGGACTCCTTCGAGAGTAAACCTCGGAGGAGGTATAATCTTGGCTCTTTTTTCCTCTGAGTGTCTTCCTCAAGCACTCTACATCATTGGGGTTCGACGATAGTCTCTTTTAGCCTCAGACCTCTGCCCTCGAGGTCTTTGATTTTTTTTTCAGCTCTAGATCTCTGCGCTTGAGATCTTCAATCCTCTTCTCGGCTTTCCTCTACTCATCATCTCGATGGTTAATAATCTCTCAAGCTTCTCGGAGAGCCTCTTCGAAGGAGTTGGCTTCTTTGGCCAGTTCGGCATTGATCGACTTTGCCTGCTCCAAGTGGTATTTCAGCCCATCTATTTCCTCCTTCGCTGCAGCAAGCTCTAATGCTAAAGCTTCAGAGGTGGAGCTAATGAAACTGGCTAGATAATGCCCAACCTGTGGAAGTTTACATGAAACATTTGATGTTGTAAGTTGTAAAAGATTAAAAGAAGAGATTTGGAGACCCCCTACCTGGGAGAAGATCTCAGTGCACCCTCCATCCGATGTTGAGCTCCTTACTTGTCCAGATGCTACTTCTCACCTATGGAGAGAAAGTCTCTCAGAAACTCTACTGTGGATTTGAGATTCTCCACTGCGGACGGAGCAGAAGATGCCGCTGCGAAGACCCATTCGAGTGACTACTAAGGAGAGCACTGGATTGGAAGCATCTGCTCCGAAGGTTCCCTAGTCTCTCTCGCCATCATCAGAGGCTCCTTGGCATGACAGCCGCATCCTTCATGCTAGAAAATGGATAGGGTTGCATGTATGAATTTAAAATGATTTTGAAATTATAGCGGAAATAGATTTAGGTTAAACCTTTAACTCCACATGCAATAGATATATCTATTAACCACCCATGTCCAGATCAAAGATATGCATATAATCTAAAATAAAATATAAATAATTGAGATCGGATCTCAATATCTTGTACGGATCGAACTACACTATAGTCAATGATAGTGGATCTGAATGGTTCCTTAACCGCACATGTGCCCGACCTCCACAGGTATCCACATGAGGACTCATTCTGATCAGAGATGGGTGATCTCCTCAAGGTGCTAGCTCCCTTGCAGAGATCTTTCTTTAATGGTTGAAGTAGATTTTTCTCAAATCTCACAGACCCTCTAGAGATGGAGAAGAATAGGAGGAATAGAGAAGAGGAAGAAGAGAGGAGGCTCGGCTTCAAGAAAATAATTTTCTTATGCAATAGGAGTTCAACTTTTGAACCCTATTTATAAGAGGGGAAGGGATTAGGGTTAGGAAGAGGCATCATAATTTTCCACACCATAAATGGGTGTCCAAAATTTTATCACGCCTAAAAGAGGAGTGGCATTGGAAAAAATCAGATTGATTCTTTCTCACGCCAACCTCTTTGTTAGTGCACAAGAAATGAGTTGGCGCCTCAAAATTTCCATAATCCTTTCAATTTGTTTCCTACCTATCCTCTCATCTTGATTTGAATTGAATTCAAATTAGGAAGAAGATAAGAGGATGACTCATCAAGATGTGCCGCCCACTCTCCTTTTTGCACCCACTTTCTCTCATGCAAATATTTTTCACGTGCAAACTATTTTAGCATGAAGCATTTTGGTGTGATCGCTAGGGCATGCACAAAGGGAGAGAGTCCCAGAGAGTTTGGACTCTAGGATTTTCTATTTGGTCTCAATCCAAATCAGATTTGGTTTAACCCAAAGAGAGAAGAGAACCTAATCAAATTAGGAACCCAATCTTCTCAATAAATTTATAATCCAATTAGGAATTAACTGAATCCAAATCCTAATCAAATCAGAAATTAGTCTCTCTTGCAGACAGGCTTGATCCAATCAAATCCAATCCAAATTAAATGAATCTATTTCAATTAAACTTGATCCAAACCTCATTGCTCCATTAAATTGAGTTAATTAGCAATCAATTACTAATTAATCCTCTTATAATTCACTAACACTTAGTGAATTATTTAATTATAATTTTTATTTTGGGTTAATCATAAATTACATTGATGATTTTATCCTTCAATGATTATAATCGTTGATCAACCATCTGATCAGATATGGACCTTTTTGTGTGTGATCTATAGGTTCCATTCTGTCTGTAGTGAGATATATTATGATTCCTATCATAATATCATTGAAACTTTTTTCGATGGATTAGAATAATTTAATTCTATTTTTCAAGTATTATTGATCATCAAGATGATGCTCGATGAGTCTCACAATTCACCAGTGATACTTAGCAGTATGTAGTGACAATCCAGTAGAATGAAAGTATAAACTCTTAGGTGCAGTTACCATATGATTCAGTCATTCTATTGTGAGTCCTGATTTGACGAAGATCATGAAAAACTCGTCAAACCCAACGTCAGTTATATGCCAGATTGGCTTGACTCGAGTTTACTTGTGAATTTTTGAAATTTTTTTTTCAATATTCATACTTGCTTTGATCAAAGACTTTTTGAACTCAGTCTTACGAATCACATGGGACTTCTCCTTTTCTATCAAGATCGATAGATTCTATCTAGGTGCATCCTACTTCTAACAGTGAACTTGAACCCACCAAGCCAACATACACAGTAAGGATCCAAATGATTAGGGACCAAGTAAACGTGTAGTCAAACTACTGTAGTCTCACTGCGAATAGCCGATGCAACACAGGTCAAAGGACTACTCACACCACTACAGCATCAAGAAGATCACTAATGAGTGAGTAGACATATAAGTAGTTTCTCATGTTGATTACGCTCAGTGTAAGTTATTCTCTAACAACCACCTACACTCCATCTCAGTATCCCCATACTGCTGATCCGAGACTCATTTATCCAAAAAAGAGGTGAACCATGCATCGATCTAAAGTGAATTGATTACTGTCCTCCATGATGATCTTTCAATCGAAAGTATTTAGAAACTAACTACTAATAATGTATGTCTCAAATTCTTAACACCTTGAGAATATATAAAATCATCTTTGTTAATTTTTAGGATAAATTATGGACACATAAACATGATTGGAATAAAATTATCTTTTATTAATAATAAATATATTATAAGTATAAAGTTAAGTCCTAAAATTATAAAATATGTCAGCCAACAATTAATTTTTAGGGCATACATCTAACACTCTACTTGCATCGCCATTGCTAGGACTTCTTCGAGATGGCTGGCTATATCTGTTGCTGGTGTCTTCTCGACCAGTCTCTCCTTTATCGAAACCCTTCTGGTGGAGCTTCCATCGCAGCTTTCAATGGCAAAATCATGGGCTCGATGATCATGGGAGGATTTTCATCCTCCACAACCATGATAGTTGATTCAGCGATCGAAACCTTGACATCGCCATCCACTGGGATCGAAGGACCAGCAGACGAAATCTTGGTCTGCCTCTTTCTAGTCAATACTAGTTCAAGATTTCTCTAGCACTCTGAATTCATCTTGTCTTTGAGAGTCGTAGCAAAAATCTAGAGTGAAAAAGCCTTGTGGTCGTCTTCTCTGTACAATGAAGGGCCAATTTAAAAGAGGACAAAGGTGAAGACAAAAAGCCATCGCTAGAGGAATCCAATTCTCGAAAAAATCATCAACTATGTGGTCCCATCAGTCATGATCATTCACGACAAGCCTTGCCTGTTAGGCTGACATCAACAACTTTAAATACTGGGGGCACATATGAAAGCGTGAGAGCGGGCATCTCCAGATCTGAAGTATGACTTTTGAGGTACTTTTTTTGTCTGATTTTCAGACTCAGTAGGGAGATAGTATGATGATGGTACCATGAATACCTCAGATCTGTGTATTATCATGGAATACCTTAGGCCGTCAAACTATCACCATGGCTACTGACCTAAGTACAGAGCTGAGGTATATGGAGCTGAGCTATTTATATCTTATCTACTGAGTGGCCTGCTTGATACATGAGCTACCTCTGTTACCTTGGCTAGCCAATTCTTTGATGTGTGCAACAGCTATCCATCCCGAGTGGATAAGCTCGGACATAACTAACTCCCCATATCTTGCGGGAGCAGATAAGGGCTAAAATATCTCATCCGCAATGGCATGTTTCAGATAGTCCAAACTGATTTGAATTCATTTGAGAGCGTTTGGATGAGTCTGGTAAGTTTCGAACCTTAAATGCATGAAAAACTAGATTAGAACATGATGAGACAACCCACCTAGGTCATCCTCTTCTGTTAGGCAGCCCACACGCAGCATTTTGGGTCATGATATGCTGTGGGACGACCCACCTGAGATGCCCCATATAATTGGAACGCCCCATGGGACACCCCCCTGAGATCCTGAGACCAAAACAGAAAGTAGGACTTTTTGTCTAGCTAATTGGGATGCCCCAATGCCAGTGGGACATCTCATTTCTGTGAGCATGCGTAACGGCTAATTTTTAGCCCATTTTTGATGCATTTAATACGCATTAAACACACTCCAACGGCTCTAAACCAACTCTAAGATATTCTCAAGGGTGAATGGCAACTATAAATGCTCTATTCAAGTAAAAAATTAGAAGATTTTTTAAGCTCAAAGATTAAATTTGAGAAAAATCATTTTCAGCCCTAAGAGAGAGATTGAAGCATTTAAGTACCTCACCAACCACTCTCCAGCAGCAATCAAGTGTGAAATTTATTGAGAGTGTACAGCAAAGGCTTTCACCCCTTAAGTATTGTATTTTTATTATTTTTATTGTGTGTATTTAAGGGGTTTATGTGCTGAAATTTATATACTCTATTTTTCTCAAATAGTTTTTGGGTATTTGAGTTTTGGGGGGTTTCAAAACTCATTTGGGTTGATCCGAACTCTGAATCGGAGTGTTGAGGGTTGGTTTATACCTGAAAAATAAGTATTCTTGCTTGGAAGGCAAGGGTCAGAGGTGTCCGACGTGATGTAATCTATTGTTATCTATTTAATGGATTAATTTTCAAGTAGAAACTTGGGGAGTACATGTAGATGCAAAGTTGGCACCGAACCACTATAAATCCTTTGTGTTTGTTGTGCTTGCCTCTCTTTTCTTATTCTTTATGCTCATTACTTGCTTACTTCTTTTTTGTGTTTGATTTTATTTCTATTGCAAGTTGATACACTTCACGTTTCACCTTGACACATTGCTTAAGTAGTTCAATCTTTAAAATTTCAAAAAGATCCAATTCACCCCCCCTCTTAGGCTCTATATCTGGGCAACAGGCATCGATGGGGGTGGGGGGGGGCTCATGGGGTTCATCGAGGTAGGGAGGAGGGAGGGGGTGGGTCGCGGGGGTCCGTCCGGCGACGATCGGGTGTGAGCGCAGGAGCTAGGGGTTGGGGAATGGTGATGGGGGCTGGGGGACGGCGGCGGCTTGGAGGAGGTTCGAGTGTCGTGGGGTTGGAGGGATGGTGGCACAGGGGGCTGTGGGGTTGGGTGGCCGAAGGGCGGAGGGGGTTGTGGAGGACTGAGGGCCGGAGTGTGGAGGGGGTTTCGTGGGGTGGGAGGCCAAGGGCGGCATGGGGCCCAGGGGTTGGAGGTGGAGGGGGTGGCACGATGGGTGGGGTGAGGCCGTGGGTGGCATGTCGGAGGGGTGTGGGTGCGGGTCGGCCGTCGGTGGAGGAAGATTAGCCGGGGTGGGGAGGGAGGAAGAAAAGGGAGAAATGAGAGAAAAAAATAATAATAAAATATTAATTAAATTTTTATTATTTGATTAATAATAAAATATTTTTTATTATAATTTGATACATATTTTTTTGCTTGTTATAATTTAATATATATTTTTTTATAATTTAATGTATATAATTTATTATGATTATGATTTAATGTTTTAACTAGGATTAACTGAATCCTTCAGTGAATTTTTAATGCATATGAACTGTTTGGTCCGAGATCTAGATTGAAATCCAGATCACCATTCAGGTTGGATCGAGATCGGGATCCAGGTTGAATCCGATCCGAGATTCGGGTCAGATCCGGTTCGGATCCAGGATAGGATCTGGGTCAGGATTTGGGGTGGGATCCGGATCCGAGTTGGGATCTAGATTGGGATTTGATTCAGATTGGATCATCGAATCCGGCTACATCTCTCTATTTTCATAGAGAATGCATAATAGTGATTTAATACATGTATTATGTAACCTTAGACTCTCATTCAAGCGTCGGTCGTAAGATCTCCAAAACGGACTCTATGAATGGCTCTTGAATGCACCGTTTGGGCAGCTAAAAAATGCATCATTTTTTTATTATTGTCATGGTGTTCTTTATTCTATTATGGAAAATTCTATCGTAGTTATCTTATTTATTCTCTGGATATATATTAGATGTGGTTAAAATATGATCCATCTATATCATGTACTTAGAGAACTATAGAGAGATGCTGTCGGATATTATGCTTTTTTTTGTTAGTTAGAAAAAATCTTTCTACCATCATTTTTGATGTTATGGTGCATCTGGCTGTTCATCTCCTAAAAAAGTTTTTTTGACTGGATTGGTACATTATCGGTGGATGTATCCTATTGAAAGATAAAAAATCATAATTTTTTTATCATATCAGTTATAAGATGTAAATATATTAGTAAAATTAAATTTATTTTTATTTTCAGACTCTTATGTATCCTGAAAAGTATGTGCATAATAAGGCACGGTTTGAAGGATCTATAGTGGAAGCATACATAGCTACGGAGTGTGTCACATTCTGCTCGATGTATCTTGATGATATCAAAATAAGATTCAATCGTACAGATCGTAACGCAGATCGTAAATGGGTGATGATGAGCTGACATTGTCCATATTCAAACAATGGTTTGACCCATGGGTGGAAGGAGATACGAGTTTGTGGACGTGAATGAGCTATCCAAAGTATACTTCTATGTTCTAAATAATTATAGAGAAATTGAAGATTTTATTAAGTACCATCTTAGCATACTTTTTAGTATTCTAATTAATTTTTTAACATCGATGTAAAATTAAAAATCATAACTTGTTGCAGTGAGCACAAGAGGATACTTTTCAGAGAGAATAATACAGATGTTGATGATCGATATAGGAGAAAATTTGTAAAATAGTTTGGAAACCTTGTAAGTTTCACAAGTATTACGTTATATTTTTATTATTATAAAATTAATTATTTACACCAACATAATTTTTTATATTATGTTGTAGATGAAATCTAGGCATTTCAATAAAGAAGAGAGTGCGACCAATGAGTTATATGATTTAGCATATGGCTCCGATCGAAGGGTTAACCACTACATATCCTGTATCATTGGAGGAATGAGATTTTATATAGAAAGCTTGAGATGCAAAGACAGATCCAGAATAGTGAGATTGCTATGATAGGATATGAAGGAGAAGAGGAGATTGAATATTTTGGTATATTGGTAGATATCATAGAACTGAAGTATGGGTCCAATAATTCAGTATTCTTATTTCGGTGTGAATGGTGAGATATTAGTAATAAGAAGATCGGTATTCATATCGATCCATACTTTATCAGTATAAATTTTGTACGAATATGGTACCATAACGAGCCATACATATTAGCAACTTAAGCAAATAAGTAATATATTTGAAAGATCCAAAGTATCGAGGTGATTGACATGTCATACAAAGAATAATACCTAGAGGTGTATATGACATACCAACCTGACTAGAGATGGACAAAAATTCAGATCTACATAAAGAGGAAGCTTTTCAAGAGGAAGAATAAATATTGACTAACCTTTTTGTTGACAAAGAACTTGTGGCAACTCCTTTGAATAGGACTGATCTTTCATCCAATGAAGTTGAGCTGATTTTATATTTAATCTTGATGATTCGGAGGGCGATGATCAGTTCATAAATGACGATGAGATAGAAGACGATACATTAGTCGATTATTATGATTCAGAGGAGGACCTACAAATCGAGAAGGATATGGATATTGATGAGTAGATCTATATTCTTTGTTGAATCTTCTCTTGCAATAATGGTATGCAATATAATTCTATTCATTAGCATTTATGTATTTCTCGCTATTATTGTTTATTCTTATATTCATTTATATATCAAGTTAATTATATGCATGGTTTAAGTATTGCAGATATGGTGCCAGGAGGGAGACGATCATATTCGAGTTCCCAGCTTACCCCTGAGGCTGAGCCTTCCCCCATTTCCACTGCCTCACCATCGGAGCTGCTAGAGGTGCTGTAGAGGTGGGTCTGAGTGATAGTGCTGTAGAGGCAGGTCAAATGGTATTTTAATATTTTTTACATAATAAAATTTGATTTTAGTTGTATTTATTAGGCTTATAAATAGCTATCACGCTAATGATTTATTCATTATTATTTCAGGCCATTCTCTGTAGGTGGTGAGGCGAGGGTGAGATCCGTCGAACGTCATCCTGGAGATTTAGAGATGTGAGCACGAGGGATAGTGTATCCGATTCTGCCCGACTACACCACACCCATTAGAGGATGGTGTGAGCCATAGCAGATTAAGCTGGGCATCCATCATATGCCGCAGTTATGCCCCAGTGACGCTCTTCAATTGGTGTTAGGTCACACGGGCTCAGAGAGAGATCTTCTATAGCCACTTATAAGTAAAATAATATTTAGTAAAATATTTAATTAGCACTGTATTCTTATAATATTTGTTATTGACAAGCTATATTTAATATTGTTGATTTTGAGCATAATTACGTGTGGCGAGCTGTAGATGATCATTTATGCTCGTATTTCAAAGATTACCGACATCGCATTCATCACCATTCGTATGCTATAGTACAAGATCAGGGGGTGGAGGCAGCACGACAGTGGTCATATGACAACATTTGTATCGAGGATCAGGCTGTCATATGTCGTAGGTATGACCCGGCATATCAAGTTAAGTATCTAATTTTTTTTAAAAAATTTAATAATTGAATCATTTATTCTTAAATTCAGTTACTTATTAATTTGATTGTTAACTGTACAGGATTGATGTGTCCAAAATGCCATGAATCGACGAGATAGATCATCGTGCACTGTAGGGGTTCGAGGCTGTTCACTTGTCATATCGAGTAAATGATGAGTAATTTTTATTTAGCATTTTTAACTCTTTAACCATTTAAATTTTTTTTATTAATTATTCTAAATTATAGAGAGACATAGAGAGTGGTGAGCTTTTGATAGGATCGACATCTATCAGTGGACTCACCAGCGACGGTCAGGAGAGTGGACTGCGATGAGCCAAGAGATTTATGTAAGTTTTTTCAACTACTTTTTTGTTGGCATTTTGATTTTTAATACAAACTTAGAATATCTATAACTTTAATTTCAAATTCGTATGATAGAGATTAGTTTCCAACCTACTCCTAAGGGTTCGACCGCATCTATAGATGACGAGATCTGTGATCAAATACTTGGTATGAGATCCTGTTATGTTAGGGGGCTAAGGCATGGATTAGAGCTCCCCATCCTTTCACTCGTCTAAGGCTGACATTCATGCTGCCTGCAATGTCCGATTAAAAGAGCTATAGAAGCAGCTGTTGAGGATCGACAGTCAGTTGCTGAGGATCGACAGCTGATGAGGCAGATGCTGGAGCAGATGGTGCAGATAGAGTAGATGATGGAGCTGGTGAGACAGCAGCAGACCGATCCATCATGCTCTACCTATTCTCCTTCTTTAGATGCTGATGCTTAACGACCAACGACTTATTTTTATATTTTTATATTTTTATTTTAAATTTTTATAATTATTAAATTTATTTTTTTATAATTATATTTTAATATAATAAAATTATCAAATTTAATTATTTATAATTTATTATCTATATTTTTATTTTTATTTTATACATTATAAATATAAAATATTAAAAATATATATTTAAAAATATATATTTATAATTTAAAAAATATTATATTATAATTAGTGATGGAATTATTTGTGATAGATTATTTTCATTGTAAATAATTTATTTTTTAAAATTTAAAAATATTTTTTAAAATTATTTGTGATAAATTTTTTTTGTTGTAATTAATTATTTTTTATGATAGAATTATTTATGATGGATTATTTTCATCGCAAATAATTTAGTTTTTAAAATTTTAAATTTTTTTAAAATTATTTGTGATAAAATTTTGTCATCATAAATATTTGTTTTGATGATGAAATTATTTGTGACATAAATTTTTCATCATAAATAATTTATTTTATTAATTTTTAAAAGTATTAAATTTATTTATTAAATTATTAGTGATAAAAATTTTTCATTGCAAAAAGTCAATCATTAGCAACAAAATTGGATTTTTGTCGCACAAAAATTATTTGTGATCCCATTTTTTGTGATGAAATTTTAGCGACAGAAATTCTATTGTAAATAAGTATTAGTGATTAAAATTTATTATTTGCGATGCTTTTTTTGTATCACAAATAAGTTTTTTTGTTGTACTGTTCAGCCAGTAAGGAGTCGACTCAGATTTGGATGGAGTCGACTCGGATCAGATTGAGCCAGCTCAGACCCTTTAAAGAGCCAGCTCAGATTCTAAATAGAGAGTGATTTTGGCGGCATGCTGGTGGCACGACAGTCAAGCCGACTCGAGATCCGATCAAGTCGACTTGAGTGTAGTCGAGTCGACTCAAGATGTAGAAACAGAAACATGAGATTTTTGTTTGGGTCTAGGATTGGATTTTGATCTTAGGATCTTGAGATCTTGTTTAGGAGATCTTAAGGAGCTAACTCAAGAGCTTGGATTGGGATTAAGTCCAAGAGATGAAACATATAAGACGTGGGCTCGATGAGTACTTTCATATATTAGATTCAGTCAGAAGAGTTTTTGATCGAGCCTAATGGCTGTGTATATATATATATATGATGTATTAGAATTTTCATGATGAGATGAATGGAATATTGATCTTTTCTCTCTAACTTTCTCTCCCTCTCTGGTTTCAATGCCAAGCCCTAGCCTTCTTCTCCATTCTTCTTTGTTGTTTGCTGGATTAACACCAAGGTTTCACATGCAGTGATCCGATCTGGTATAGAAGTTGCACCGGAGATTTTTCAACAAGTGGTATCAGAGTCAGATTATGTGGAGGAAAGAAGAAAGATGCCAAAGATCAAGTTTCAGCCCTGTTTCTACAGTGCCCAGGTTTGACTCTATTTTTCTTCCTATTGCTTTCTTGGTTGTGGTGATCTTCCGATTAGGTGGAGGATTTTGACTCAAGGAAGGGTTGGTGGAAGGTGGAGGAGATCTGTTTCAGAACTGATCTTGATTTTGGGGGTGTAAGGCGTGGTATTGTAGAAGGGTCTAAGGCTGGTTGTTTGCTTGAAGGGTGCGATGTTTTCAAGCAATTTTAAGGTAGAGTTTGAGAAGCTTGATAGCAAGAAAAACTTCACCTTGTGGCAGAAGCAGATGAAGGACTTGTTGGTGCCACAGTGGATCTATAAAGTCTTGATAAGAGAGAGATCGAAAAAGATCAACGCTGAGGATTGGGAGGAGCTGGAGGAGATTGCCTTCGGTACGATCAGGATATGTCTGGTAGATCAAGTTTTACTGAAAGTCAACACGAAGACCACAGCAAGAGATCTTTGGGAGAAGCTAGAGAAGATGTACATGGGTAAAAATTATAACGAATAAACTCTAATTGAAGAAGCAGTTGTACAGCTTGTAGATGTCCGAGGGAGGCGATCTCGTTGGTCACATTTAGAGGTTCAATCAGGTGTTCTCTAATTTGATGAATATGGATGTGAAGATCGAGGAAGAAGATCAGGCGTTGTTGCTGTTATGCTTACTCCCATCAACGTATGATGGTTCGGTCACAACCTTGGTATATGGCAAGGAGTTCTTAGAGTATGAAGAGGTTGTGGGTGCCCTGAGATTGAATGAGCAGTGGAAGAAAATCTGCAAGAGATGCTCTACTTCGAAGGTGCTCGCTGTTCGGGAGAGGCGAGGAAGACCTAGAAAGAGAGAAAAATCCAAGGATAGATCAGAGAAATTTTAAAGTGTTACAGGTGCCACAAGACTGGACACTTCAAGAAAGATTGTCTGCTCTGAAAGAAGGGCAAAGGAGGAGAAGAGATGGATTATATTGGTACAGTCATAGAGACTGTAGAGTTGGATGAGCTCTTGGTGGTTTCAGAGGAGCCTGCGGGGTGCGGTATATTCGAGATGGCTTCGAAGGGGTCCACGGAGTGTGGAGGGTCTGAAGGGACAGCGATGGAGTTCGAGATGCAACTAGCACATAGACAGCTGTGGGACGTAGCACAGATACGATCGGACACAGGGGATGTGGAGTCACGACATGGATGCAGTCGGGACACAGATGGCTGTATGGAGTGGTGTAAAGGTAGAGACAGATACTACCGGGCTGCAGGAATGAGACAGAGGTAGCTGGAAGACAGATAATTGTGGACCATAGGACGTATGCAGTCGGGACACAGATGGTTGCGGGCTGCAGCATAGGCACGGTCGGAGACAAGCGGCTGTGGAGCTATAGCACAGGCACGACCAAGGAGATAGATGGCTGTGGACCGTGGCACAGGCACAGCTGGGGAGACAGGCAGCTGTGGAGCCATGGCATGGGCGCAATCAGATGCAGGCGGTTGCAGGACACACGAACAGCTGGACACAAGTAGCTGCGGGATTCGTTAAAGGGGAAGGCTACGATCGGCTTTAGGAAAGATTTAGTCTTTTGCAGGAGCTCGTGGAGGACTGAGATCCAGATGGAGGCTATGTAGTATCGGATCCGAAGAGGATATCTTGAAGAATGTAGGCTTCAAGTTTCTTGGTGGCAGAGGCATGTGGGTGCAAAGTCGATGCACAAGACGTGGGGCGCAGGAGGCCCACTATGGCGGCAGTGGATGCGGATGCGTGAGCATAGAGTACTAGAGGGCAACAGGATATTGGAGGGTGCCAAGAGCCAAGCAAAGCAGTAGGATCGTGCAGACGGATTATGTGGGGTTTGCCAAGGCTTGGGGCACCAAGGTGGAGATTATTGTGTATGTGTGGTGCTTTCAAGCCTTGGGAGGCCATGAGAGGAGTCACGGTGACAACTTTGGGAGGCTAGGCGGGTTTGGGTCCTATGGCTAAGATGCGAGCTATCCTAGGATGGAGATCTGCTTCAGCCAGCAGAGGAGTCGACTCAGATCTGGGTGGAGTCGACTCGGCTCGGACCCTTGAGAGAGCTGGCTCGGATACCAAACAGAGAGCAGATTTTGATGGCACACTGGTGGCACGATAGTCGAACTGACTCTGGGTTCGATCGAGTCGGCTCGACTGTGATCGAGTTGACTCAAGTTCTAATCGAGCCAACTCGAGATGCAGAAATAGAGACATGGGATTCATGTTTGGGTCTAGGATTGGGTTTTGATCCTAGGATCTTGAGGCTTTGTTTGGGAGGTCTTAAGGGGCTAACTCAAGGACTTGGATTGAGATTAAGTCCAAAAGGTGAGAGCATATGAGATATGGGCTCAGTGAGTACTTCCATATATTGGGTTCAGCTAGAAAAATTTTTGATCAGGTTTAATAGCTGTGTATATATATATATATATATATATATATATATATATATATATATATATATATATATATAGAATATATTAGGATTTTCATGATGAGATGAATGGAATATTGATCTTTTCTCCCTAACTTTCTCTCCCTCTCTAGTTCCAACACTAAGCCCTAGCCTTTTTCTCTGTTCTTCTTTATTGTTTCCTGGATTAACACCCAGATTCTACGTGCGGTGATCGATCTGGTACGAGAGTTGTACCAGAAGTTTTTCAATAGTTACTGCTTTGTGAATTATAAAGATATATTTTTTGAGGCATTAGCTAGTAATGGTCTATATGAGAGTTTTTATAGCATGAAATTTGCTGAAATTCTTAACTAGGACTAAGTTGAGGGGCTGCAGTAGTTTAGATTTAAATTTCTTTCATGATTTCGTGAATATCTTTAAATTTTTTTTTGAGGTGAAACCATATCTTGAGTAAGTAGTAGATATTATATATATATGATCAATAGTTTATAGAATAATTAGATTTAGCTTGAAAGTAATATGCTGGTGTCTTGTGGTGCAGCATATATGTGCAACATTTGAAAGCAGTGTATGGTAATCTTAGTGATGATGTAATTGATAAACAAATGGAACCTAACTTTCGACGGTGGTTTTAAGAATATGTAAGCATTAATCTAATAAATTTAAGAATTCAGAGAAAGTAATTACTTAGACATTATATCTTATAAATTTTTTTCATTTATAGGTTCAAAGTAACCCACAACACGTATAGAATCCCTATTTACATGACTTGGCATTGGGACCATTGAGATCGGGAAAGTCATGGCCCATTTATTTTATAAATGGGTACACGTTTTACACTTCTACATGGGGTAAGGACAGAAAAATATACAACAATAGGGTGTGTGTTTGTGGCATTGGGCAAGATGAAACTTCAACTAATTATTATGGTATTCTTAAAGAGATTCTTGAGGTGGAGTTGCTAAGACTGCCAATTAAGAGGTTAATTTTGTTTTGCTGTGATTGGTATGATGCATCTAAGCGCAGATGAGAGTGCATAAGCAATATGGGATTGTCGAGATTAAAAAAACTAGAAATTATGTCAAGTTTGATCCTTTTATATTTTTTGAAACAGCAACTTAAGTTTACTATGCACCTTATGCTGAAAAGTAAAAGGATAAAATTGATTGGTTGGTAATTATCAAGACAAAATCAAGAGGGACTGTGGATAACAAACATACTTTGAAAGTTCCTTACCAAGAAGAGCAGTCAGATATTAATACAATAATTGAGAATGATCCAATTGATCACTTACAAGATGATGAATTTGATGGTGACGAGATAGAGGTGATTTGGATAGAAGAAAATGATTTTATTGAAATTGAGGAAGATTTCATTAATGACAATGATGATGATGAGGAAAAGGTAGCTACTTATGAAGAAGAAGCAGAGTTGTTCGATAGTGATGGTTCAGAAAATTATTCTAATATTGAGGAAGATGAAGATGAAGATGAATAATATTTGCCTGATTTTTTTCATGATTGTATATGTTGACCTTAGGAGTGATTTTGATGATGATCAAATATTAGAGCATATATTTACTAATATTTTTCAAGCTTTTTTTGAGATTATCTTGTAGAAAGAAAGTTTCATGGAAGAAGAGATAGAAGCCAAGTGTAAATAATGTTGAGCCAATGAGACAAAAGGTTGGAGTCAAATTTCATAGAAAAAAATCATCGAAAGAATTTGAGTCGACTCAAGAAGGAATAGAGTCAACTCTAGTATGTTTAGAATATGGCACACGGGTGTGGCACAGCGTCGAGCTGACTCGGAATCAAGCCGAGTCGACTCATGGGCCAGCCAAGCCGAATCGACTCCTGAAGTTTTGACAGTTATAACGGATAGTTCTACGGTGGTCCAAAATTCTTATTCTATATGTTGTATACTATTAAGCTTTTTTTTTATTATAGATATCCAATTTTGGCCCTTCTAAAAAACTGATGGCTAATAAAGAGATAAGTAGAAAAAAGAAGTGGCCACTCTCTTCGAGCCAGTGATCCAAAGTGCACCACAATTCAGTCACTCACATCCCAGACATCCACAACCATCATAAAATACTCCATTACACCATTCTCCTACATCAAAAACTCATATTTTTCAAATTATTCCATCACACGTCCTCTTATCTCAAACTATCCCACCTCAAACTATCATATCTAATCCTTCCATACCTCAACCTCCACCTGAACCTACTCAACCTCAACCCATTCCTTCACCTACAATTACACCTACTATGCATCATACTCCATCTACTAAACCTCAACCCATTCCTTCACCTACAGGCTTTTGTTTCTTTTGAGAAGATGTCTTTTGATAAGATGCTGTCCTTTATCACAGACTTTAGTCAAGTAGGGCTAAAAAGCCTGGAGGAAGGATTGGCTTTTTGCTGGATGCAGATGAACTTGACCCAGTCTTGTTGGGTTGGGTCTCTCCTATGTGGAGAATGGCCCAAAGCCTATATGGGTCAAAACCCATATTGATGACTCATTTTTATTTTGCTCCAAAAGAAACCCTAGTGTTTAAAAAAGGTAATTTTGGAGAGCACCCACGGAGAAAAAGAGGTTTTGAAGATCAGAAACATAAGACGGCAAAAAGAGAGATCGTTCCTCTTTCAGATTTTTTTGTGCAGCCTTCGCAAAAGTGGTTGCCGGGAATTCGTTCACCGTTGGATCAAACTGAAATTTGGTCTGCATATTCTCGACACCTGGTTCTTCAATCTGGACGGTGGAGATCGGAATTGGAGTCCTTTTTCTTTGGTTTCTGCTTGCCGTTTTCTTCAGAATTTTTCTATTTTCTGGTAATATCTTCTCAACTTCACTTGTTGCATCATTAGATGTTTGTGGCTGCCAAGAATATTGATTCTTGATGATTTATTGTGTTGAGAAGTTGATGTATGCCTCTGGTTGTTGATAACTAGAGAGGAATCTTGTGTATTCCCATTATTTGATTATAGTGGAAGTTGTGGGTGTCGGGCCGTGGTTTTTACTCCTCATATTGAGGAGGTTTTCCACGTAAATCTTGGTGTTTCTGTGTTTGATTTGTTCGCTTCATCTTTCACATATTTTGCTTGGTTTCTCTACTTGTTAAATTTCCATCAAAGTGGTATCAGAGCCAGGTTCGTTGATTCGTTGTCCTGTGTCGAACAATGGAAGTTAATTCAAGTAGAATGATCAATTTGAATGGATCTAATTATGCTGTTTGGAAATCAAAAATGGAGGATGTTCTTTATGTGAAAGGATACCACTTACCTGTGTTTGCTTCTGAAAAACCTGTTGATAAAACTGATGAAGAGTGGAACTTGATACATAGACAAGTATGTGGATACATCAGACAGTGGGTTGAGGATAATGTATTGAACCACATTATTGGAGAGACACATGCACGAACTTTGTGGACTAAGCTTGAGCAGTTATATGCAGGGAGGACTGGAAATAATAAGCTGTATTTAATCAAGCAGATGATGGCTTTGAAATATAGAGATAATACCCCCATGACAGATCATCTGAACACCTTTCAGGGAATCATAAATCAACTAGCTGCTATGGGTATTAGATTTGATGAGGAAGTGCAGGGCTTATGGCTTCTTGGTACACTACCGGACTCATGGGAGACGTTTAGAACGTCGTTATCTAACTCAGCTCCTAATGGTGTGATCACAATGGATATGGCTAAAAGTAGTGTTTTGAATGAAGAGATGAGAAGAAAGTCACAATATTCCTCTTCACAGTCAGATGTTCTAGTTGCTGAGACCAGGGGGAGAAGTAAGAGCCGTGGGCCGAAGAATAAAGAAGGTAGCAGAAGCAAGTCCAGAAATAAGTTTGCAAATATTGAGTGCTATCATTGTGGTAAGAAAGGGCACATCAAAAGATTTTGCAGACAGTTAAAGCGAGAGAACAAAAATAATAAAGATAAAGAAAAAAATAATGATGATAACAACAATGAAGGACGAGTTGCCACCACTACCGAAGATTTTCTTCTTGTTTATGATAGTGATATTGTCAACTTAGCATATGACGAAACTAGTTGGGTGATTGATAGTGGTGCTTCGACACATATTACTTCTCGAAAGGAGTTCTTTACATCTTACACGGCCGGTGACTTTGGGGTTGTGAAGATGGGTAATGACGGTGTTGCTAAAGTTATTGGCATTGGAGATGTTTGCTTAGAAACAAACAATGGTACCAGATTAGTTCTCAAGCATGTGAAGCATGTTCCAGACATCCGTTTGAATTTGATTTCAGCAAGTAAACTGGATGATGATGGTTTTTGTAATATTTTCTCCAATGGCCAGTGGAAACTCACCAAAGGTGCTATGGTTGTAGCTAGAGGCAAGAAGTTTTCCACTTTGTATTTGTTGCACGCAAGGCTCTCCAAAGATATTGTTAATGCAGTAGAGAATATGAGTGAAACAGAGTTGTGGCATCAAAGACTTAGTCATATGAGTGAGAAGGGAATGACTTTATTGGTCAAGAAGAATCTATTATCTGGTATGATGAGTACACATTTGCAGAAGTGTGCTCACTGCTTAGCAGGAAAACAGAATAGAGTGTCTTTCAAGTCACATCCTTCTTCTAGACAGCAGAACATACTTGACTTGGTGCATTCTGACTTGTGCGGTCCTATGAAGACAAGTACACTTGGTGGTTCACTTTACTTTGCTACTTTCATTGATGACCATTCAAGAAAGTTGTGGGCTTATACTTTGAAGCATAAAGATCAAGTATTAGATGTCTTCAAACAGTTTCAAGCTTCAGTTGAGAGAGAGACAGGAAAAAAATTGAAATGTATCCGTACAGATAATGGGGGTGAATATTCAGGGCCATTTGATGAATATTGCAAACAGCAAGGTATTCGGCATCAGAAAACACCACCAAAGACACCACAGTTGAATGGGTTGGCTGAGAGAATGAACAGAACTTTGATTGAAAGAGTCAGATGTTTGCTTTCACAAGCAAAGTTACCTAGATCCTTTTGGGGAGAAGCTTTAAACACTGTTGTTCATGTATTAAATCTCTCACCATGTGTTCCTTTGCAGTTTGATGTACCCAACAGAGTTTGGACGGGCAAGGATATTTTTTATAATCATTTGCGGGTCTTTGGATGCAAGGCATTTGTGCATATTCCCAAAGATGAGAGATCCAAGCTCGATGTGAAGACAAAACAGTGTATTTTTGTGGGTTATGGTCAGGATGAGTTTGGTTATAGGTTTTATGATCCTATTGGCAAGAAACTCATTAGAAGTCGTGATGCTGTGTTTATAGAAAACCAGACAATACAGGATATTGACAAGACTGAGAAATCAGTGCCTCAATACACTGATAATTTGATTGATTTGGAGATAGTCCCTTCTACACCAGTCCTTGAACAATATGCAGATGAACCTGTAAACAATGAGACAGATGATAATGATCATGATCAGCCAGCAGTGATAGAAACCTCTCCAACAATGCCACTCAGAAAATCTACTAGAATACGACAGCCATCTACTAGGTATTCCACTGATGAATATGTCTTATTGACTGATGGAGGAGAACCTGAGAGTTTTGAAGAGGCTGTAGATAGTGAGCAGAAAAAGGAGTGGATTGAGGCCATGCAAGATGAAATGAATTCCTTGCATGAGAATAATACATATGGGCTAGTGAAATTGCCTAAAGACAAGAAGGCTCTAAAAAATAAGTGGGTTTATAGAGTTAAACATGAAGAACATAACTCTCATCCACGGTACAAAGCCAGATTGGTGGTTAAAGGATTCAGTCAGAGAAAAGGAATTGATTTTGAAGAAATATTTTCTCCTGTTGTGAAAATGTCATCTATTCGGGTTGTTCTTGGCTTAGCTGCTAGTCTTGATTTGGAGATTGAGCAGATGGATGTAAAAACTGCTTTTCTCCATGGTGATTTGGAGGAGGAGATCTACATGGAACAGCCTGAGGGTTTTAGAGTAAAAGGAAAAGAAGATTTTGTATGCAAGTTGAACAAAAGTCTTTATGGTTTGAAGCAAGCACCCAGACAATGGTACAAAAAATTTGAGTCAGTTATGGGGGAGCAAGGCTACACAAAAACTACCACTGATCATTGTGTTTTTGTGCAAAAATTCTCTGATGCTGATTTTATTATTCTTTTACTCTATGTTGATGACATGTTAATTGTTGGTAGGAATGCTTCTAGAATTGATGGCCTGAAGAAACAGTTGTGCAAGTTCTTTGCCATGAAAGACTTAGGGCCTGCTAAGCAAATTCTTGGCATGAGGATCACTAGGGAAAGAACTACAAAGAAACTGTATTTATCACAAGAAAAATACATTGAAAAGGTTCTTCAAAGATTCAAAATGGATAAAGCCAAAGCGGTTAGCTCTCCTTTCTCTATTGCTACTAGATTGAGTAGTAAACAAAGTCCTTCTACTGATGAAGAAAAAGAAGATATGCAAAGTGTGCCTTATAGTTCAGCAGTAGGTAGTTTGATGTATGCAATGGTATGTACGAGGCCAGACATAGCTCATGCAGTTGGCATGGTAAGCCGTTTTCTTTCAAATCCAGGGAGAGACCATTGGAATGCGGTGAAGTGGATTATGAGATATTTGCGGGGTACTTCTAGTCTGAGTCTTTGTTTTGGAAGTGAGAAACCTGTGTTAGTTGGTTACACAGATGCAGACATGGCTGGGGATGTTGATTCTCGCAAGTCTACCTCAGGCTACTTGATCACTTTTTCAGGGGGAGCTGTGGCTTGGCAATCAAGATTGCAAAAATGTGTTGCACTTTCTACCACAGAGGCAGAGTTTATTGCAGCTACTGAAGCTTGCAAGGAGTTGCTATGGATGAAGAAATTTCTTCAGGAACTAGGCTTCAAGCAAGATCGATATGTCCTATTCTGTGATAGTCAAAGTGCTATTCACCTTGCTAAGAACTCTACTTTTCACTCGAGATCGAAACATATTGATGTGAGGTACCATTGGATTAGAGATGTATTGAATGCTAAGTTGTTACTACTTGAGAGAGTATCCACTGATCATAATGGTTCGGATATGTTGACAAAGGCATTACCATCAGAGAAGATCAAAGCTTGTCGTCATATTGCTGGGATGACGACCCTCTCCACATAGTCGAGAGGGGGAGATTTGTTGGGTTGGGTCTCTCCTATGTGGAGAATGGCCCAAAGCCTATATGGGTCAAAACCCATATTGATGACTCATTTTTATTTTGCTCCAAAAGAAACCCTAGTGTTTAAAAAAGGTAATTTTGGAGAGCACCCACGGAGAAAAAGAGGTTTTGAAGATCAGAAACATAAGACGGCAAAAAGAGAGATCGTTCCTCTTTCAGATTTTTTTGTGCAGCCTTCGCAAAAGTGGTTGCCGGGAATTCGTTCACCGTTGGATCAAACTGAAATTTGGTCTGCATATTCTCGACACCTGGTTCTTCAATCTGGACGGTGGAGATCGGAATTGGAGTCCTTTTTCTTTGGTTTCTGCTTGCCGTTTTCTTCAGAATTTTTCTATTTTCTGGTAATATCTTCTCAACTTCACTTGTTGCATCATTAGATGTTTGTGGCTGCCAAGAATATTGATTCTTGATGATTTATTGTGTTGAGAAGTTGATGTATGCCTCTGGTTGTTGATAACTAGAGAGGAATCTTGTGTATTCCCATTATTTGATTATAGTGGAAGTTGTGGGTGTCGGGCCGTGGTTTTTACTCCTCATATTGAGGAGGTTTTCCACGTAAATCTTGGTGTTTCTGTGTTTGATTTGTTCGCTTCATCTTTCACATATTTTGCTTGGTTTCTCTACTTGTTAAATTTCCATCAAGTCTGAGCCTTTTGAAATGCCTTTTTGAAATACCTACTAGTGTCGGTGGATGAACTTGAATTTGATGTTGAAGGTGAGGCTGGTCTCTTTTATCTTCAACTACTTTGGAGGAGTGGATCTACGACAACCAATAGATCTTTTCCTATGGACAATAAAAAAGCTTGGAGGAATTGACAGTGTTGGTGATGCCGGTGATGATCCTATTAAGAATTACATCTTTTGGGATTGAGCTCTCAAGATAAAACCACTTTGATTTGCTCGAGGGAGTAATCCTTCTGGCAGTACTAGTGTAGCTTGATTACTTGGAACTGCTTGGTTGCTGACTTTGAATATTTATATTTTGTGAATTTGAAACCGCTTGATTTTGAGCACGGCGGCTTGGTGGAGTTTGAGGTAGCACATGCTTGACTTTAATTTGAATTTTGATAATAATTTTTTGATGATGACGTCGGTATCGTCTGTAGTAGCGATGCCGCTGATGATGCTCTCTTCTATGGTTGGAAGTCGAGGAGGTCATCATCTTCTAACTGAATAAGAGGATCAGAATAAGTGCGAGCGTAGTCTTTTTTTTCTTCTTCTTTCTCTTCTAAATTTGAGAGTGACTTCAAGAAAAGCCTTTTATACTTAATTTTAGATTTCGCTCCTGCAAGCTTTGCACTGATCTTTGACTTCTATTGCAAGAATCTTGTGATGGAAGAATCAATGGCTGGGGGTGCCTGCAAAGAGTATAGAAAAAGCCATTGAATTACTTTTGGATTAGTGGCACATTCATGATTGAATTGGGCCTACCATTTCACTTTGAATTGCCTTCCAAGAGAAGGAGAAAGAGGAGGATTTTGAATGAAGGTATGTTCCCAGATAACAATCTAGGATTGAAAGAACTGGGAATATAATTCAAGGAGTATTGGAAACTTTTGAATTTTAACAATGAGAATTGCTTTTTCTTGAAATAGATTAAAGCCCTCAAGGGCTGAAGGAGGTAAAATTTGAGGAATTGGACCATAATAATCCCAAGAGTTACTGAACCAATAGAAAAAATAGAATTTTGCACCAATTTTGAAGTAGAACAACCAGGAGTACTTGTGTTGCAAATTTTGATAAAGACAAGCATTATATCAGGCCGTAATATAGTCTCAATAATTGAAATATTGCAGAGCATAACTTTGAGAAATTTTTTTTGAAATTTGAGAGATGATCTCTCCAAGTTGCGGGTGTCAAAATAGAAAGGACTTGAATAGTTAAGTGGGTATAGATATCTATATTATTTTGTTGTCTATATTGCTTAATAGCTATAGATTTTATATCTATCAAAATAAATTCATAGAAGTTTTAAGATTTTTGAACATCTTTTAGTTGGAAATGCCAGTTTGGAGGAAAAATCCATTCTGCTACTAATTTTGGATTATTTACAAAATATTCATCCTCAATCATTACTATAGATTGAAGAGGTTTTTTATTAAAATATAGGCAGGTAGGTTGGAAAGTTTGAATTGGCTTTGGATCAAAAATCTCAATAGCCATTTTGCTTTTGAATGAAATAAGTTGTAGATTTTGAGCAGTTTTTGCTACTATTTTTTGAAAAGCATCAGATTGTGCCAGAATTACAAATTAATTTGAAGATAAGGATAATGGAGATGGAAGAGGTGGAGGTTCTCTCTCTCTCTTGAAGAGGTGGAGGTTCTCTCTCTCTTGCTTCTTAGATCACTATCTCATATTAGGTTTGTTTGGAGGTTGAAGGTTTTGTAGGACTTGGGCTTTTTGAAGTATTGGATTCAGGATTTGGTTTGGGTTGTTTTGTGATTTACTTTTTAGGTGCTATTGAGACTTTTCTGTAAGAATTCACAAGGAAGTTAGGAAGATAATTGTTCGTACCTTTTTTAAATTTGATTTTAAAGATAAAACCAATATGTTAAACTTTTTGGCTTCCCAGAAGATATCAATATAGTTGATTAAAATATAATCTTCCATATCAAAGTCTTCGATGAGTTTGATTCTGAATTGGTCAACTCTTAGAATACGATCGTAATCCTTTTCTGAAAATGGAGTGAGATAATAGATTTGAAAATGATAAATAGTTTCTACTTTTTTTCTTTTCTCAATCCCATTATAAATTATTATATTTATTTTTGCTTAATCTTTTGCAAGTTGTTTTAGGACCATGGAGACAATACTTGGGAATATCTCAAAGGGATAGTCACAATCAACAGTAGCTAATTTGACTAATCCTTTATATATGGCTCTAATTACAACTTTAGAAGGATTGATATTAGTTTTTGGGATACTAAGTTTTGGCCAACACCAATCCATTATGAGATACTCATGGAGTTCCTAAGGATATCTCTAACTTCATTGGGTTAGAGAATTTTATCAAGGATGATATCTTGGAGTTCAGGAATAATACTTCCTGAGTTTTTTTTCAAGATTTAATCCTTTGGTCTTTTGCAGAAAGGGATTGATTTGATTGGATTTGATTGATCAAATTGTCTTCTAACAATTGAATCATTTTGAAAAAGGATTGTTTGATGAATTGGAAGGCTAAGTCTTGTCCTAAAAATTTGGCTTGGATTTTTTCTTCATCTATATAAAAAGGTTTAATCATGTTGAGGAAGGGTGTTCCTAGGATTACTAATTGATTTAGGCCTTTGACAAGAATGAAAGGAGTTTGGATGCACACATCGTTGTTATAAACTAGTGCACTTGTTAATTTGTATTTGATTTTGAAACTTGGACCACTAGCTATACTCAGTCTTTCTTTTATTTTTTTTTAAAATTTTATGAGAATTAATCTCTCTTGGATGCAGTTTAAATCTACTCCAGAATCAATTAGGGCTATCATGTCTAGCCTGAAATAATCTGTTAGCAGAGTGATTTCTATATTTTATTTTTGAATTATTAATTGAGAAATTGCCTCAACAAAACTTGAAGTTCCTACTTCTTCAGTTTCTCGAAGAATTTCTTTTCTTTTGATGTTTTGAAGCTGAGTTTTTATTTCAGCTATTTTTCTTTTGAGGATATTTATTTCTTCTTGCAAGTCTTGAAGAGTTATTGTTTTCTTTTGAGAAGTTTCAAATCTTTTAAGTATGTTACCTAAAGTATAGATTTGAACTTCCTTGTCTTTAGTTTCATTTGTTAGGGATTCTTTTAATTGGATTAAATATTATTTTTTGAGTTCTTCATCTTGAACCTTATCAATAAAGTCCAAGAGAAGGTTTTATTCTTTTGTTATTACATAGATATTTCCATCAGATGAACTTGAAGTCTGGGTTGAACCAGATTCTGATTCGTCATCAGAAGTTTCTATATCTAAGTTTAACAAAAGATTTTTTAGATTCTTTTTGATCGAATTGATTAAATTTGATTCATCTATTTCTAGATTGTTTATTTTTCATTTCATATTGCAGTCTGGACTAAAGTGCCCGATCTTGCCACACCTATAGTAGACTGGATTTTTGATTGATGTTTTTTTTTTTTGGTGAAAAATTTCCTTTCTTTTTAAAAGAGGATTTTGATCTTGATTTTGGTGATTAGAAATTTTTGTATGATTTTGGTTTATAAGGTTTTCTAGGTTTCTAAGGTGGTTTCCATAGAGGTCTTGATTTTGATCTATTTTTGCCACATTTCTTACAAACCTTGTGTCTTTTAGAGGGTCTTTTTAATTTTGCTAAAGGATGCATTCCAAATTGTTTCTAGAAGGTGCCTAGCTCCTTTCTACTACTAATTTGTTTCTTTTTGAGTTGTCACTAGAGCTGAATCTCTATATAAAGATTCAGCCCTTTTTCATTGACTATATTGATTAGATCTCCATATATCAAGTGATCATATGAAATCTTATCATTATTTTGATTTTTAAGTTTTGAGCTAATTTTTTCTGAGAAAATTGTTGGCAATCCAACTAGAAACTTTTTTTTCTAGAAGGATTGGTTACAATATTCTTTGGTAAGGACTCTTGTGAGGATGATGTCCTTATACCATTTGAAATCTTGAAGTTTTTTGCATTTTAAGTTTGATAAAATCTCAGATGATCTATCCCTAAACTTTGCAGGATCACCTACAAAATATTTAGCTATTATAAAGACTAAGGTTGGAACTGCATCTTGCATATCCTGATCTTACTCATTTTTGATGACTTGGCCATCTAAGGTCTTTTTGGCAGCAATTAAAATTTGAGTTTTTTCATTGTCAGTGAGATGAAAATTCCACCAACCTTTGAGCTGGCTCATGAAGCCAGCAATTAAGGCTTGGGCTATGGCATGATCTTGTGCTCTACCTTTGGTTTTGTATGTCATGGCTACCATAGTCATTTCTTCAAGGATATTGTACTCAGACAAGCCATCTATTTTCTATTCATAGATTGTGGTAGCTGAGTATTGATTTTGAATTATAGGCTTTTCTTCGAAGTCCAGATCTGGCATAGAGGGCCTAAGTTAGAATGGTGTTTGAAAGTCTAGATCATAGGGTTTGGAAGAAATAGCCCAATTTTTGATTGGGTTGATTTTAGTTTTGAATTTGAATTGAAGGTTTCTAAGTCAAGTGTACTAGACTCAGGTTCCAATCCTTCATTTTGAGTTGGACTTGGATTGAAGGTCTCTAGGTTAGGTATACTAGACTCAGTGATAGACTCTTCATTTTGAGTTGAATTTTTACTTTTATTTTAAGATTATTTTGTAGACTGGTCCTGACTATCTTCATCTTGATCTAGTACAGAAATTAATTTTTTTTATATGGATTATCTAAAATACAATGAATTTTTTCAAGATTTTTTAATTTTTTATAAATTTTTTTATAATTTTTTTTTTGAATTTGTTCACAATATTTAGATACTTTAAATGGTTTGAATATTGGGATTGTGCTTTAAGATTTGATTTGAGATTAGCCTTCATTTATTTTATTTTTTATTTTATTTAATTAATCATCTATTATTTTTAATTTTAATTTATAAAGTTGTTTTGTTTAATTATGTTCTCTGCATCTTTTCCATTGAGTGTTTGTACGGGATCAGATTTCTCTTCGAGGGCAGATGCAAAGACAAAGACACTTGCATCTTTTAAAATTTCTATTTCCTTTAGAGGTGGATGAATCTTTTCAATGATTCTTCCTTTATTCTCTTTAAATCATGATTTTTGTATTTGTTTCCCCTAAGGTTTTGCAGCTTTTGATTTCTTTACCGGGAGTAATTTCCAGTCCTTCTAACATATTGATCTTTTTTGAATTTCTTTTGGCTTGTTATGTTTCTCGAACCAATCAAAGAATCCGAGATGATCTTTGATCAAGTTCATATAAGCATATCATTGAGATTGAAATTCATCTCTTTGGGTTTTATGATAAATTTTAAAAAATTATTCTCTTTTGATTTTATTCCAACCAGCATAAAACTCTGCTAAATTCTGAGTTGGCTACTTTGGTTTTACCTTAAGATATAGTTTTACCTTTAAAATATATATATTTATTAAAAATAAAGCTTCAATGGTGGAGGATAAACAGGACTCACCGGAGAAAACAGGGCTCGTTCCGTGTGGACGGCGGCGGCGGCCATCACTCCATCCCACGTGCGAAACCTCTTCCTCCGTCCTGCCGCCTCCTCGCGATGAGAGAGGCGGCGAAGTTAGTCGTTTCCCGCGTCCTTGCGATGAGAAAGATTTCGGTTTCCGCTCTCCACCTCGTCCTCCTCTTTCTCTTCGCTGGGTAAGCGAAGCTAGGGTTTCATCACACCCTTCCGTTTTCTTGTTTAGAAATTTAGGCTTTCCTTTTCTATCCGTCGGATCTCGTTTTCTGTTCCGGATTGTCTTCTTTTCGCTGGATTTTTAGCTGAATTACATCGAGGTTCTTATAATTTTTGACAAGATTTCGGCAAGCGAACTCAATGTATAGATTTTTCTTGATTCTAATGTATGTTTTACTGGATGTTAATTAGATTTTTGCAATCTTTCTATTTTTCCGATCTCAAGTTTTAATTCATCATTAAGAGTATCTGTTCAACTTCGGTCTTTTTACCTGTTTCTGAGATATTTTTAGTAGACCAAGAATCTCTGGCGGCTTCTTGAATATTACCTTTAATTTAGGTTAGTCTTTCCTTACTTATTCGGGAAGATCATGAGTTTTTTTTAATTTATGAAGCAATAGTTCAAGAAACATAGCCGGACTTTTGCTTATAAACTATTACCTGAGATTTCGTGCTGTTATGAGAGATTTTCGTTAATTCTTGGACGAGTCTGATAAATCTTGTTTTTTCACGAAGTTTGATGATTTTCAACTGTATTAATTCCGAAAACTGCCTTCCGTTTTGCCTTCCTCTCGAAGTCCATGTCAGGGCTTCCTTTATTTGTTCATATATGTTTGTATCATTTTTCTCTAGCGAAATTTTTGTTCATATATGTTTGTATCATTTTTCTCTAGCGAAATTTGGTGTCTCACTTTCTGCAATTTTGTGATGTTCATTAGTTCAAGATTCCATATATACTTTTCTTTATGAAGCGCCGCGATATTCTTATTATCCTCATCCTCAATCTTGGGTTTCCGTTTGCCGGGATAGCAGTGAATATTATAACGACATCTTTGATATAAATCCTTACCAGTATAGGTTAAAGTTGAAACCTCACTTTTTGATCATGAACTGGAAACCAATTTTGCATTTTGGGATGAAACAACACATTCTATAATTTAATTGGATGCTTTGAGCGTTGCTGATTTTCAGGGTAGCTACATAGTCTAAGGGATTCTTTTTTGAGAATCTGGTTAGATACATGTGAACTTTTTTATCTTAGGTTGTTAAGTCTTTTTCTTGTCTAGGAGGTTCCAAAAGTATTATAATTCCATGTAATCCGATGTTGTTGGTTGATAACTTAACAGTCTTCTCTTCTCCCCTCTAAAAATCTCATCTATCATGAAATGAAATAGATGTGAAAAGTTCTTGCAGTATGTATGATGATTCTCTATGTTGAGATGTACCATATTATAACCTTGAATTTATATCTAGGTTTCTTTCAATAGAATTTATTGAAGTTCTTTCTGCCTTTTTCCTTTTGGGCTGCAGGAGCCTCCCTTTCCTTTGTGTTTCATCCTGTAGGAATTCTTTGTTGCAAGTATCAGTTTTATACTTGTCTGTGTGAACATTTATGCTGCCATGCTATCTGCTTTGTTTATGGAGCCTTTCATTGATATCGTTTGGTTGCTAGGATCCTATCTTTTCTGTATTATTTTGTTATGGCATTGATATTCACCTTTTAATTCCTTATGACAGACTAGTCTTTTGATATTCGGTTTTTAATTGCTTATGACAGACTAGTCTTTTTCTTTTTCTTGGTGTATTCTTGGAGTTTAGACTTCTTCTGTCTGCTGCTGGTTCAATCGGCTTTCATCTTACCAACCTTTAACTAATAAGATGGCCATATTGACCAGTAATACTATCTTTGATGACGGCTTCAGGTCTCCAAGCCATGCAGCTATGGAAAAGGAGAAAACACTGGCCATGATAAAACCAGATGGTTTATCGCTCAATTACACGGACAAGATCAGGAAAGTGATTTTGGAATCTGGATTTGATATCATCAGGGAGATGATGGTTCGGCTTGATGCAGGAAACGTGACGCAATTTTATGCTGAGCATTCCAAGAAAAGCTTCTTTCCAAACCTTGTTGTGTATATGACAAGGTATCAAACTATCTTCTCTTTTCTATATCACAAGGTTTGATGTACTGTTTTTAGTTAGACATGTTCAACCATTCCATTTAAACAAATTTCAGAAATGTATATCAACTTAAGACAGGAAGCCTTAGAAAACGAAGCCAATGTAAATGCCTTCTAGAAAAGCAGTACACTGACTGACCAACTTAGTTTCCATATAGGTGCGCCTAGGTGATAGATGATCAAATAATGTAATCTATTTTCATAATGAAAAGATTTAGTCATTGATATAGTTAACCTACATGCTTAACTACTGATTTTCCTTTTTACTTCTCTTTTGGTGGGTTTCAAGAATAAAAGCATTCAACCTGACAGATTGATGTTTCAACCTTTAATTGAACCTGATGAAAATGTTCTTCTTCTATAGCTCATTCTTAGCTTAGCATAATGCTTTTAATTTTTGTTTGCTTGTGATTAGTGAAACAAGATAATCTTTCCTTGTGCTTTCTCTTCTCAACAACACTGATGCTACTGCAATTATTTTGCTGTCCCTGCTTTTATCAGTTGACAAATATAATTGTAGAATAAAAACTACATCTTTTTAGTTTCTTTTTAGATTTGTAATACTCAACATTGTAAGACAATATTATTCTTTATATATGTTGTACTTTCCCCTTTTACTTTTTAGATGCAATCTGCAGTTTGTGTGCAAAATGTCATCCATGCTTACTCAAGCTACTATGTTTCCCTTAACTCCATTTGATTACAGACAGAACTCTCTTCGTCAAGCATTCACTTTAGAAGTACCATGTATATAATCATCTTTTTAGTTGCCTATCATTAGTGAGTTTTCTTATGTATAATCTTGCACTTGTCATGTTATCCTTCTATCCATTTCACTGCAATTTTATACTAAAGCCTGTAAGTAAATGTCTATTAAATTGCATTATAGGTAACTAAAAACATGACAATCACGTCTTCTGATATGATATTATGCTTCTTCTGCACTAGGACACTCACTGTATATTACGCTTCATCTGTACTGATTGTCATAACTCATTATTCTAATGTTTCTTCTTCTATTCAATAAATAGTATGTCCTGCTTGTTAGTTATGGTATATGGCTTGTCTACATTGCTGACTGTTAATTTTTAGTGGCCCAGTATTGATTATGGTTCTTGAAAAGCCTAATGCCATCTCTGATTGGCGTGCTTTGATTGGGCCAACTGATTCAAGGAAAGCTAAAGTTTCTCATCCTAACAGGTTAGATTATTTCTTCTTATGCAATTAGATGTTTTGATAGTGTCAATTAGACCCTACAAACAAAATAATGATGTTAGGAAAAAAAAAAAGAAAATAAAGAAAACCTTGCACCTTTTAGGCTCAATGAAACTCATGTTTATACCAGAGCAAATGTATGGATATTATACAACATACAGAATTAGGTTGTATCTGGATCTCTAACTTTGTAATTAAATGTATTCTTAGTCTGACTAAGACTTCTCAAAGAATACCCTGTTTGAACTTTGAAGGTAGCCCCTATACTTAAAGGCTCCTGACTTTATTTAATCTTGTGATCAGTCTCAATCTATACAAAAGCATCTCACTTCTTTTTGATTTAGAATGTATTTTATTTCCAATCCTATAAACTTAAGACCTCCTAATATCTCCTGTTCTGGCATGTTCAGATCTTCCTAACTTTTTCCTACTGTGCTTAGTGTTCCTGAACCTTTGGTATCTTGGTCTTCAAATGTCTATCTCCTTTTCTGGACATCCTAGAATTCTCTTTTAGAGTTTAGTTCAATAGCTGGCATGAATATAAGCAACTTTGAGCTTGTGGAATCATGCTACCTGTCTGTAGAAGCACTTCTGTTCTGTGCCATTTTCTCACCTTAAAAAAAAAAAAAAAAAGGAACCCTATTGTGACTTGTGATCAGAGAATAGTCTTGTTGCAAGCAGCATTATCCCAAATTCATATTTTTGCGCCTTAATAGATAAACATACTGTGCAGCCATGATTTTAACTTTACCATTAAATTGTAGCATGGCTTATATGATCCTGTTTTCACCATTTTAGCTTCCTCATTCAGTTTTCTGCTTCCATTTTTCAGCATCAGAGCCATGTGTGGGCTGGATTCTGCAAAGAACTGTGTTCATGGTTCAGATTCTCCGCAATCTGCTGCACGAGAAATTTCATTTTTCTTTGGAGACATTTTACCAGGTTAGTTTTTATGCTTGTTTAATTAAATACATTAATGCCTCATGTGTTGTTGCCGTTGCTTACTCACTTCTATCACCATTTATAATAAAGATTTATGAGAGTATTAACAAAGGCATCAATCTCATACATTTACATACTGATGGGATCAGATTTATTAACCTGATTCTGCTGGAAATGATCGGTTTATAACTAACTTATAATGGGTAGTGCAACTGTTTCCATGAGTCATGTATCTGTTTGAGATATAGTTTTTAGTGGTCAAAATCTTCCATCTTGTGCTAGAAAGGGCCACATAAGGAATATTTAGGTAAAAGGGGAAGCATCATAGTTGAGAAATAACTGGTTTAAAAATAAATATCTTGTGTTTAAACTAGATATGTAATATCTGCTAAAGATTTGAATCCAATGTTGCCCATGTTGTCAAGCAGAATATGCAGATGCACGATGCTATTTTTTTCATGAATTATGCCATATAGATTAACATGCTGATTTGCCAAGATAAGGCCAAAGTGTGATTTCATATTTATGGTGTATGTATTAGTGCTAAACTTTGAATTTTCTCATCATTTAAGATAGTAAAGAAAAATGTATTCGAGTTGCTTATAAAGATAACAGCTTGATTTTTAGATAATCAATTTTTCATTGGTCGTACATGCTTATTCGTAAATGCTGCTTATCTTTGTCCAGTAATTGAGGACATGCCCCTTCTTGGGTTTGAGATGTGAAACAGTTTCATTATGCTAATCTCAGAAGGTTGAAAAAAGTGTTGGCATTCCCTATATATTTACCTGCCTTTCCATCCCATCATTTTAGCTAGAAACCCTTAGATATCTTATTCATATGGAGAATCCCAAGTCCTTGGTAGAAGGCCTAAAAAATTGATTTAATTTTCATTGGTATTATGTTCTCATTGATATGATTATTGGCTATTTTCATGCATAACTTGCATCTCTGGAGTTGTCATGTACAAATTCTTGGCACAGCTTTCCTGCATCCATCCCTTTTTGCTTTTGGTGGTCATTTGTATGGTCCTACAAAATGTTTTAACTGTCTTCATTCCAACAAATTCTCTATGTCATCTGGCATGGCAGTCTTAAGACTGGTCAAAAAGATGAAATAAAACTCAAGACTTCTTTTGAAGTTTGCCTGCTTTCCTTCATCCTGCAGGTTTTGTGAAGCATGACGAGCTTTAGAAGATGCCTGCTTTCCTTCATCCTGTAGGTGTTGTGAAGCATGATGGGCTTTAGAAAATTCTGTCAGGCATGAAGGTTGGTTTAGCCTACGGATGGATGGCAGATGGGCAGCTATCTTTCTGATAATTAATAGTGGAGAGTCAGTTGTCTGGCGCCCACACCATGTGCGGCTAGTTAAGTTGGTCAGCCATTTTATACCACTTATTGCTCAATGTTGTACATTTTAAAGTAATACTTGGATCCTACATTTGCCTTGCAAAAGCATGTAAGAGTAAATTATTGTTCACCAAACCATCACAAATCAACTCAAGGTCGATTACCGCAATAAGCAGGATCTATCATGCGCGCAGGCCTATTTTGTCTCCACTATTGTGAGGGTGCTTGTGGCATCGTGTGGCCTGTGGGTGAAGATCTTATGATAGTTAGTACTCTCTCTTCAGCCTAATAAGAGCAAAGTAACGAGACTGTAGCAAAATAATGAGCATACCCTTTTCCGTTCAGTTATATAGATAATAAAATTATTTCTATTGGATGAGATTATGGCCATCTTCCTTTTGTGCATTGCAAGTTTCTAGTTCTTATGAAAGTTGGCAGCTAAAGTATGAGTTTTGGTCCACTAAGGTGCTGCTAAAATATGAAAGCTGGCAGTTTTGATCTTTACCCTTCTTGTGTATTAGTTTTTAAATAGAGGCAAGCACAGTTTTTTCTGTAGAAAAAAAATTTAATCTCGAATGCGGAAATAATAGTATCTTCGGTCATTGTTGTTCAAGCTTAAGCAAATCAATCTGTAATCATCTGCAATCATAAAAGAATCAATCTTGGATGTTCCTTGCTGTCGTCGAGCTGTGCTTCGACAAGGAAAAATTCACAAGCTCTCGGATATGAATAGGAGATCAAGTCCGTAGAAGTTCTTTTATAATGTATCTCATCCTTAAAAAATAGTATCTCAATCAGTCACAATAACTAGAAAATGAATTTTATTCATGATGGTTGTGTAGAATTAACTTTTATCAAACAATCAAATATATTTCTATCACTTTATCTAAAGTTTATCTTTAGTTGGAATTCAGATCAATTAAAATATGTAAAATAAATCTCAATGCGTGTTACATCCGGATGGGTCTAATAAGATAAATCATAATATTTTTTATTTATAATATTTTTTATTTGTAATAAATAGATAATGCAGAATTTATCACAAAGGAGAGGAAAGCTCTGTGTGCTCTGTTGCTAGGTACTGTCCGATGAACTCTAAATATGGTTTTGCTTTGTGATATCATCTTGGTTTGCCTACATAGTTAGTCTAGGTTCCTGGTAGAAGGGCCATGGTTCAAAATCACTAATGCTACTTGGTAGATGGATAGTTTCAGAACGATTTGTTGATCAGTCCAATTACTGTTTGAAATTCAAGTGTTTGTGTACAAGTAGTGATGCCTAATAATTGTCCAAGGGTTGGGCAACTCTTACTAGGTTAATGTGAGACTCAACCGTCATGCACGTGAACCAATTGTTATATGAAACAAAATCCGAGTACTAGGCTATTGGACTTTAAGGAAAGAATAATAAATGTAAACAATGAAAAGTAAATGATGATCAAGCTTTAGTTTGGTAACAGTTGTTTCTGTGTGGTAGTTTTTCAAAAACAATTTGGCTGCTGCCCTTTTTCCAGCTGTGGTACCTTCAAATAAATGATTAAAATTTACTTGCTGAACACTAATTAGGAAGCTTGCAGTTGTTCTCTCTATAGCAACAAGGAATTCAGGTTGAGAAAGAAAAATCTCTCGTATGCCACCTAAGTTCAATTATGAATAATTGTAGATGAACATCAAGACATGCTGTCACGTCCCAAATCCGGGACATAATACGGCCATACTATCGAGAGATGGAGCCTACGATAACACGAAATCAATCCATCATAATCATCTAAAATCCGTCAAATAAAAAGATTCAATTTCATTATTAATCAAATAATCGAACCAATATTGGTTTAGAGCATCTAAATCCAAAAGCAAGTACCAACCTGAATCTCAATAGTTATAAATAACTACAAATCCGTGATTATAAAATAACTAAACTTCTACTACCAAATTTTCAAGCTTGCTATGCAGATCTTCAAACCTGAATTCTTTTTTGCCGATCTAAACCTTATTCCTCTGTTCAAACAAAAAGAAAATAAAAAGAATATGAGCTACACTAGCCCAGTAAGTAGAACTTGCGCTTCCTTATCGGATCAAGCATAAGTTTTTTATGATAATGCAATATTTAGAAAATAACAGATAATATAAAATAAATATTTTATAGAGCATATAACAAAACAAGTTATAAACTCATCATGCATACAAAAATCGTGTATATTTCACAATCATGAATCGTAAATCATTTTCATCATGTATTCATGTCATGTTTCAAAACATTGCTCACAGATATTCGTGCTAAGGTCACTATTGTACCCATGACAGGGCTATGTTTCTTAATCGACAGAGTTCTTAATTTATGTGCCAACTTTATACCCGTTGGCAGGATCATGTTTCGTGTGGATGCTAGCTCCGGATGTCGATCTTCTTGAAGAAATTCATTCATAGCCATCTGAGAGCCTTTGAAATCATTATATCTTTTTCTTAAAGTATACATATACATAGACAGAAAAATAATAAAATTCATGCTTCATAATCATGCTATTTTCATAAGACATATTTGTGAAAACCCGGCCCACTAAGCCCAGTAAACCAAAAAAAAAAAAAACAGAGCAGGGAGGAAGACTCCCGATCGGAGTCTTCCTCTTCCTCGATTCCGATCAAGAATTGGAGTCCTAGGGCCATTAAAAGATCCTAGGACGAGCTCTATAAGAACCCCCTCCTCTCCTCTAAGGATAGATCAATCAGTCACCGACGATTGCCGGAGTTTTTCTCCGATTTTTTTGTTTGAAGCCGCGACTCCTCGACCTGTGTTCTCCGCGATTTCACGCCGATGGGGGTCATCGGAGGTTGTGATAAGGTCTCCTTCCTCTTCCTCTCTTCTCTCCCTTCTTTCCAGTGCCTGTGGGCACGATTGCCGGCGACAGGTGTCGCCGGATTTTGTTGGAAAAGAGAACCTCTGTCCGGCCTCTTCTTTTCTCCGATTTTCCGACACCGACGGCCACCACCGACCGCCGGTACGGACCCTCCGAACTCGGAGGAAGGCCGCCCTTGCCGCCGGCCACCGCCGGGCAAGGGGTGGCCGTGAACGGCCGATGTAGGGAATGGGGACCTCTAGGTCCCCTATTCCGGCCAAAGAAGGCCACGGGGGGAAAAAGAAAAGAAAAAGAAAAAGAAAAGAAAAAGAAAAGAAAAAGAAAAAGAAAAGGAAAAGAAAAAAGAAAAAGAAAAAGAAAAAGAAAAGAAAAAGAAAAAGAAAAGAAGAAGAAGAAGAAGAAGAAAAAGAAAAGAAAAAGAAAAATATATAATCATATAATAATAATAATAATAATAATAAAGAAAAGAAAAGAAGAAAAAGAAAAGAAAAGAAAAATATATATAAATAAAAATAAAAAAAAAGAGAAAGTTTCTCTCATCCCTCTCTAAAGTCTTTTTCTCTCTAGAATTGGATACTTTCTCTCTCTACTTTCTCTAAAAAAAATTCTCTCTCTAAGAAATCCTATGAATCCCTTATTAGGCTATCTTCTCCACTCCTAGGGACCTAGGGACCTATGACCTTAGATCGGTTTAGAGCCGAAGGAAGAGATTTAGTGGACTGATCACCAAATCGGTCATTTCTTTATATTGTAATTTTATTAAATATATGAAATAAAATTTATTGATGATTTAATATTTTAAATAGGATTGTCCGATTCTTTTAAGGAAGATTAAAAGGTCTCGGACGATCGAGGTAAGTGGATTTTATGCTCCTTATTTATTTTTAAATGATCATACTTTTATGTAAAGAATTGCTATTGATAAAATCATAATTTTTCATAAAATAAGAATCGGCACATGTGATATGAAAAAGCATGTTTTATTATGAGCATTGATTTCATGAATATGTCTTATAAAAATAGCATGATTATGAAGCATGAATTTCATTATTTTTTTTATTTATGTATATCTATGTTTTAAGAAAAGATAAAATAATTTCAAAGGCTCTCAGATAGCTATGAATGAATCTCTTCGGGAAGGTCGACATCCGGAGCTAGCATCCACATGAAATATGGTCCTGCCAGCGGGTATAAAGTTGGCACATGAATTAAGAACTCTGTCGATTAAGAAACATGACCCTGTCACGGGTATAGTAGTGACCTTAGTACGAATGTCTGTAAGCAATGTTTTGAAACATGACATGAATACATGATGAAAATGATTTACGATTCATAATTACGAAATATACATGATTTATGCATGCATGATGAGCTTATAACTTGTTTTATTATATACTCTATGAAATATTTATTTTTACAATAATTGTTATTTGCTAAATGATGCATTATCATAGAAAACTTATGCTTGATCCGGTAAGAAAGCGGAAGTCTACTTACTGAGCTAGTGTAGCTCATATTCTTTTTATTTTCTTTTTCATGTACAGAGAAATAAGGCTAGGACCGAAGGAAAGAGAATCCAGGCTTGGGGATTAGCAAAGCAAGTTTAGAAATTTTGCTATAGGAATTCAGTTTATATTTATGGATTGTAGTCATTATGAATTTTAAGACTTGGATTATTTTATCTTTGAATTTAGATGCTCTGAACCAGTTTTGGTTTAATTAAATATTTGAATTAAACTTTATTATTACATTTATTTGTGATACACCTGTTATTATATTTAAGAAGATAAATTTTGGCTTCGTGTTATCGTGGGTCCATCCCTCGGTAGCATGGCCGTGTTATGTCCCGGGTTTGGGACGTGACATTTTATGGTATCAGAGCAATAGGTTTAATTAAGGGTAGAACTTAAAACCTAACAGTGAGTAGTTAGGTTACGCATAGTTAGACTCTGACTTAAATTATTAACTGTACTGTAACTCTGTTATAAAATAACGTAATAATGATTGGCATTTGAATAGGAAGCGATGAGCGATAGGGAGGGTGAGACTTTGGCAAATATGACCGCTAGGACAAGAGGAGCAAGAGGAGCAAGACTGACGTCGCGAGGAGCTGACAATCAACCAGTTGAGCGGGCTCCTGACGCACCGGCCATACAGGTGAACATTGCTGGTGTATGTCAAGTGGTGGCTCAGCTTATCCAGCAGCAGGCACAGACTCCTCCTCGACCGACATTATCTATGGAGTCATACTACGAGAGATTCAGAAGGCTCAACCCACCTCTATTTGAGGGTGGATCTGATCCTATGGCTGCAAAGACATGGATTCGAGAGATGGAAAAGATGTTTGATGCCCTGCAATATTCTGAGAATGTGAAGGTCCGATTAGCCGTTCCTATGTTAAAAGAAATGTCGAGTTTTGGTGGACTGCAATAAAAGCTGCCTATGGGAACAATGATGATCAGCTCACTTGGGAAGAATTCAAAGAGATATTTTATGATCAGTACTTTTCGGGGACAATGAGATTGGTAAAAGAAAATGAGTTTCTAGCCTTAAAGCAAAAGGATGATATGACGGTGCTAGAATATACTAACAAATTTAATGAGCTAGGCCGCTTCTGCCCCCAGCTTATGAAATTCGAAAGGAGTAAAGCTAATAGATTCGAACAAGGTCTAAGATATGGAATTCGATCTCGTCTGTCTTCTCATATTTTCAATAACTACAAGGACGTACTGAAGCGAGCTTTGAAAGTGGAATCTGAATTGAAAAGAGCAGAACTAGAAAGAGGAGATAAGAAGAGACCGAGATCAGTAGAAAATCTAAAGGATCAGCAGAAAAATTTTAAAAATAATAACTCTGATAAGAAGAAAGAATCTTCATCCTGCTCCTACTGTGAAAAAAATCACAATGGACCTTGTCTCAAGAGGATTGGAGCATGCTTCTTATGTGGTGAGAAAGGACATATGGCTCGTGATTGCCCAAATAAGAAAAGAGATGACTCTAGACCTAACAAACCAGTTGATCAAAAATAAAAAGGAAATGCACGAGTGTTTACTTTAAACCAGCAGGAGGCCAATGCAAATGATCAAGTGGTGACAGGTATTATCCCAGTCAATTCTATTTATGCTCGTGTGTTATTCGATTCTGGCTCTTCACACTCTTTTATATCTCTCAAGTTTGCTACTTCTTTGAATTGTGTGCCTGAAAAACTAAATGAACCATTATATGTTAGCACACCTTTTAAAAATATTATTGTTGCTGACATTATTTTCAAGAATTGCATAATCCAAATAGAAGAAAAAGAATTAGTAGCAGATTTGATTCAGCTAAATATGTATGATTTTGACGTTATTCTTGGGATGAACTGGTTATCTTCATACCATGCACATATTGATTGTTTTGAAAAAAGAGTGGTATTTCAAATTTCGAATGAACCACAATTCTTCTTTCAAGGCGAAGTTCATAATATGGAATCCAAACAATCTTTGGGTATTATCTCAATCATGAACGCAAGAAAAGCTTTAAGGAAAGGATGCAAAGCATTTTTGGCCCATGTAATAGACGTCGAGAAGAAAAGATAAAGTTGGATGATATCCCAATTGTCAAGAAATTTTCTGATATTTTTCCAGATGAACTACCCGGATTGCCCCCAGAGCGTGAAGTTGAATTTAAAATTGATATCACCCCAGGAACCGGACCTATTTCGAAACCTCCTTATCAGATGGCTCCCGTAGAATTATGAGAATTAAAGGATCAACTGCAAGAACTTTTGAATAAAAAGTTTGTCCGACCAAGTACATCACCTTGGGGAGCTCCTGTGTTATTTGTGAGAAAGAAAGATGGGAGCATGCGATTATGCATTGACTATCGGGAGTTGAACAAGGTAACCATAAAGAATAAATATCCTTTTCCTCGAATAGATGACTTATTTGATCAACTTCAGGGTGCTCAAGTTTTCTCCAAAATTGACTTACGATCAGGCTATCATCAACTAAGAATTAGAGATAAAGATGTACCTAAGATTGCATTTAGAACCAGGTATGGCCATTATGAATTTTTAGTAATGCCTTTTGGACTAACCAATGCACCGGCTGCTTTTATGGATATGATGAACAGGATTTTCAAGCCGTATCTGGATCAATTCGTTGTTGTTTTTATTGATAATATCCTAGTGTATTCAAAAATATAGAAGAACATGAGAACATTTGAGGATCGTGTTTCAGACCTTGAGAAAAGAGAAGCTCGTCGCCAAGCTTAGCAAGTATGAATTCTGGTTGGATAGTGTTGTCTTCCTCGACCATGTAATATCTAAGGAAAGAATCTCAGTCGATCCAAAGAAGATAGAAGCCGTGGTAAATTGGCCTCGTCCGACTAATGTGACGAAAGTTAGAAGCTTCTTAGGCTTGGCTGGTTATTATAGAAGATTCGTCAAAGGATTTTCTCAAATTGCAATTCCTCTGACTCGCTTAACTCAGAAATGAATAAAATTTGAATGGAGCAGTGAATGTGAGCAGAGTTTTCAAGATCTGAAGCAACGATTGATATCTGCCCCAGTTCTTACTCTATCATCTAATGAATGAGGATTTGTCATTTATAGTGATGCTTCTAAGAAAGGATTAGGTTGTGTGTTGATGCAGAATGATAAGGTCATAGCTTATGTTTCTCGACAACTAAAAGCCTATGAGCAGAATTATCTGACCCATGATCTGGAGTTAGCAGCTATTATTTTTGCCTTAAAGATTGGCAACACTATTTATATGGAGAATCATGTGAAATCTTTACTGATCATAAAAGCTTGAAATACTTATTTACTCAAAAAGAGCTGAACATGAGGCAAAGAAGGTGGCTTGAACTATTAAAAGATTATGATCTAAATATTAAATATCATCCTGAAAAAGCTAATGTGGTGGCAGATGCACTTAGTAGGAAGTCTTCAGCGAATGTGATGACTCTGCTATCCTTTCAGCAACAAATTATCAGGGATCTTGAAGATTTACAAATTGAAGTGACTTGTACTGATGTTAAGAATGTGTTAGCAAATTTAATGGTACAATCAGTATTGATCGAACAGATAAAAGTGGCCCAACAAAGTGATATTCATTTTTGTCAAATTAAGAAGGACATGAAGAAAGGGTTACGAACTGAGTTTAGACTCCATACAGATGAAACTCTTTATTTTGGGAACAGATTATGTATACCAGGAGATCCTGAACTAAAAAAAAAATT
>NC_025995.2:91260048-91282455 GCF_000442705.2 Elaeis guineensis
TTTGCTAAAGGTTGCATTCCAAATTGTTTCCAGAAGGTGCCTAGCTCCTTTCTACTACTAATTTGTTTTTTTTTTGAGTTGTCACTAGAGCTGAATCTCTATATAAAGATTCAGTCCTTTTTCATTGACTATATTGATTAGGTCTCCATATATCAAGTGATCATATGAAATCTTATCATTATTTTAATTTCTAAGTTTTGAGCTAATTTTTTTTGAGAAAATTGTTGGCAATCCAACTAGAAACTTTTTTTTCTAGAAGGATTGGTTACAATATTCTTTGGTAAGGACTTTGGTGAGGAAGATGTTCTTATACCATTTGAAATCTTGAAGTTTTTTGTATTTTAAATTTGATAAAATCTCAGATGACCTATCCCTAAACTTTGCAGGGTCACCTACAAAATATTTAGCTATTATAAAGACTAAGGTTGGAACTGCATCTTGTATATCCTGATCTTGCTCATTTTTGATGACTTGGCCATCTAAGGTCTTTTTGGCTACAGTTAAAATTTGAGTTTTTTTATTGTCAGTGAGATGAAAATCCCACCAACCTTTGAGCTGGCCCATGAAGCCAGCAGTTAAGGCTTGGGCTATGGCATGATCTTGGGCTCTACCTTTGGTTTTGTATGTCATGGCTACCATAGTCATTTCTTCAAGGATATTGTACTCAGACAAGCCATCTATTTTCTATTCATAGATTGTGGTAGCTGAGTATTGATTTTGAATTATAGGCTTTTCTTCGAAGCTTAGATCTGGCATAGAGGGCCTAGGTCAGAATGGTGTTTGAAAGTCTAGACCATAGGGTTTGGAAGAAATAGCCCAACTTTTGATTGGGTTGATTTTAGTTTTGAATTTGAATTGAAGGTTTCTAAGTCAGATATACTAGACTCAGGTTCCAATCCTTCATTTTGAGTTGGACTTGGATTGAAGGTCTCTAGGTCAGGTATACTAGACTCAGTGATAGACTCTTCATTTTGAGTTAAATTTTTGCTTTCATTTTAAGATTGTTTTGTAGACTGGCCCTGGCTATTTTCACCTTGATCTAGTACAGAAATTGATTTCTTTTATATAGAGTATCTAAAATACTATAAATTTTTTCAAAATTTTCTAATCTTTTATTAACTTCTTCTATAAGATCTTTTCTTTGGATTTGTTCACAATATTTAGATACTTTAAATGGTTTGAATATTGGGATTATACTTGAAGATTTGATTTGAGATTAGTCTTCATTTATTTTATTTTTTATTCTATTTAATTGATCATCTATTGTTTTTAAATTTTAATTTATAAAGTTGTTTTGTTTAATTATGTTCTCTGCATCTTTTCCATTGAGTGTTTGTATGGGATCAGATTTCTCTTTGAGGGCAGATGCAAAGACACTTGCATCTTTTAAAATTTCTATTTCCTTTGGAGGTGGATGAATCTTTTCAATGATTCTTCCTTTATTCTCTTTCCAGAAAATCATGATTTTTGTATTTGTTTCCCCTAAGATTTTGCAGCTTTTGATTTCTTTACCGGGAGTAATTTTCATTCCTTCTAACATATTGATCTTCGAACCAATCAAAGAATCCGAGATGATCTTTGATCAAGTTCATATAAGCATATCATTGAGATTGAAATTCATCTCTTTGGGTTTTATGATAAATTTTAAAAAATTATTCTCTTTTGATTTTATTCCAACCAGCATAAAACTCTCTTTCAAAGAAGTCTTTGTGTATGCGAAATTCTGAGTTGGCTACTTTGGTTTTACCTTAAGGATATAGTTTTACCTTTAAAATATATATATTTATTAAAAAAAAGCTTCGAGGATAAACAGGACTCACCGGAGAAAACAGGGCTAGTTCCGTGTGGACGGCGGCGGCCATCACTCCATCCCACGTGCGAAACCCCTCCCTCCGTCCTGCCGCCTCCTCGCGATGAGAGAGGCCGCGAAGTTAGTCGTTTCCCGCGTCCTTGCGATGAGAAAGATTTCGGTTTCCGCTCTCCTCCTCGTCCTCCTCTTTCTCTTCGCTGGGTAAGCGAAGCTAGGGTTTCATCACACCCTTCCGTTTTCTTGCTCAGAAATTTAGGCTTTCCTTTTCTATCCGTCGGATCTCGTTTTCTGTTACGGATTGTCTTCTTTTCGCTGGATTTTTAGCTGAATTACATCGAGGTTCTTATAATTTTTGACAAGATTTCGGCAAGCGAACTCAATGTATAGATTTTTCTTGATTCTAATGTATGTTTTACTGGATGTTAATTAGATTTTTGCTATCTTTCTATTTTTCTGATCTCAAGTTTTAATTCATCATTAAGAGTATCTGTTCAACTTCGGTCTTTTTACCTGTTTCTGAGATATTTTTAGTAGACCAAGAATCTCTGGCGGCTTCTTGAATATTACCTTTAATTTAGGTTAGTCTTTCCTTACTTATTCGGGAAGATCATGAGTTTTTTTTAATTTATGAAGCAATAGTTCAAGAAACATAGCCGGACTTTTGCTTATAAACTATTACCTGAGATTTCGTGCTGTTATGAGAGATTTTCGTTAATTCTTGGACGAGTCTGATAAATCTTGTTTTTTCACGAAGTTTGATGATTTTCAACTGTATTAATTCCGAAAACTGCCTTCCGTTTTGCCTTCCTCTCGAAGTCCATGTCAGGGCTTCCTTTATTTGTTCATATATGTTTGTATCATTTTTCTCTAGCGAAATTTTTGTTCATATATGTTTGTATCATTTTTCTCTAGCGAAATTTGGTGTCTCACTTTCTGCAATTTTGTGATGTTCATTAGTTCAAGATTCCATATATACTTTTCTTTATGAAGCGCCGCGATATTCTTATTATCCTCATCCTCAATCTTGGGTTTCCGTTTGCCGGGATGGCAGTGAATATTATAACGACATCTTTGATATAAATCCTTACCAGTATAGGTTAAAGTTGAAACCTCACTTTTTGATCATGAACTGGAAACCAATTTTGCATTTTGGGATGAAACAACACATTCTATAATTTAATTGGATGCTTTGAGCGTTGCTGATTTTCAGGGTAGCTACATAGTCTAAGGGATTCTTTTTTGAGAATCTGGTTAGATACATGTGAACTTTTTTATCTTAGGTTGTTAATTCTTTTCTTGTCTAGGAGGTTCCAAAAGTATTATAATTCCATGTAATCCGATGTTGTTGGTTGATAACTTAACAGTCTTCTCTTCTCCCCTCTAAAAATCTCATCTATCATGAAATGAAATAGATGTGAAAAGTTCTTGCAGTATGTATGATGATTCTCTATGTTGAGATGTACCATATTATAACCTTGAATTTATATCTAGGTTTCTTTCAATAGAATTTATTTAAGTTCTTTCTCCCTTTTTCCTTTTGGGCTGCAGGAGCCTCCCTTTCCTTTGTGTTTCATCCTGTAGGAATTCTTTGTTGCAAGTATCAGTTTTATACTTGTCTGTGTGAACATTTATGCTGCCATGCTATCTGCTTTGTTTATGGAGCCTTTCATTGATATCGTTTGATTGCTAGGATCCTATTCTGTATTATTTTGTTATGGCATTGATATTCACCTTTTAATTCCTTATGACAGACTAGTCTTTTGATATTCAGTTTTTAATTGCTTATGACAGACTAGTCTTTTTCTTTTTCTTGGTGTATTCTTGGAGTTTAGACTTCTTCTGTCTGCTGCTGGTTCAATCGGCTTTCATCTTACCAACCTTTAACTAATAAGATGGCCATATTGACCAGTAATACTATCTTTGATGACGGCTTCAGGTCTCCAAGCCATGCAGCTATGGAAAAGGAGAAAACACTGGCCATGATAAAACCAGATGGTTTATCGCTCAATTACATGGACAAGATCAGGAAAGTGATTTTGGAATCTGGATTTGATATCATCAGGGAGATGATGGTTCGGCTTGATGCAGGAAACGTGACGCAATTTTATGCTGAGCATTCAAAGAAAAGCTTCTTTCCAAACCTTGTTGAGTATATGACAAGGTATCAAACTATCTTCTCTTTTCTATATCACAAGGTTTGATGTACTGTTTTTAGTTAGACATGTTCAACCATTCCATTTAAACAAATTTCAGAAATGTATATCAACTTAAGACAGGAAGCCTTAGAAAATGAAGCCAATGTAAATGCCTTCTAGAAAAGCAGTACACTGACTGACCAACTTAGTTTCCATATAGGTGCGCCTAGGTGATAGATGATCAAATAATGTAATCTATTTTCATAATGAAAAGATTTAGTCATTGATATAGTTAACCTACATGCTTAACTACTGATTTTCCTTTTTACTTCTCTTTTGGTGGGTTTCAAGAATAAAAGCATTCAACCTGACAGATTGATGTTTCAACCTTTAATTGAACCTGATGAAAATGTTCTTCTTCTATAGCTCATTCTTAGCTTAGCATAATGCTTTTAATTTTTGTTTGCTTGTGATTAGTGAAACAAGATAATCTTTCCTTGTGCTTTCTCTTCTCAACAACACTGATGCTACTGCAATTATTTTGCTGTCCCTGCTTTTATCAGTTGACAAATATAATTGTAGAATAAAAACTACATCTTTTTAGTTTCTTTTTAGATTTGTAATACTCAACATTGTAAGACAATATTATTCTTTATATATGTTGTACTTTCCCCTTTTACTTTTTAGATGCAATCTGCAGTTTGTGTGCAAAATGTCATCCATGCTTACTCAAGCTACTATGTTTCCCTTAACTCCATTTGATTACAGACAGAACTCTCTTCGTCAAGCATTCACTTTAGAAGTACCATGTATATAATCATCTTTTTAGTTGCCTATCATTAGTGAGTTTTCTTATGTATAATCTTGCACTTGTCATGTTACCCTTCTATCCATTTCACTGCAATTTTATACTAAAGCCTGTAAGTAAATGTCTATTAAATTGCATTATAGGTAACTAAAAACATGACAATCACGTCTTCTGATATGATATTATGCTTCTTCTGCACTAGGACTGTCACGCCCCAAATCGGGGACATAACACGGCCATGCTACCGAGGGATGGAGCCCACGATAACACGAAGCCAATTCATCATAATCATCTAAAATCCGTCAAATAAAAAGATTCAATTCTATTATTCATCAAATAATCGAACCAATATGGGTTCCGAGCATCTAAATCCAAAAGCAAGTACTAACCCGAATCTCAACATTCATAAATAACTACAAATTCATGATTATAAAATAAATTAAACTTCTGTTGTCAAATTTTTCAGCTTGCTATGCCGATCTTCAAGCTTGGATTCTTTTTACCGATCCTAACCTTATTTCTCTGTTCAAACAAAAAGAAAACAAAAAAAATATGAGCTACACTAGCCCAGTAAGTAGAACTTACACTTCCTTATCGGATCAAGCATAAGTTTTTTTTTTATGATAATGCAATATTTAGAAAATAACAGATAATACAAAATAAAGCATTTCATAGAGCATATAACAAAACAAGTTATAAATTCATCATGCATGCATAAATCATGTATATTTCACAATCATGAATCGTAAATCATTTTCATCATGTATTCATGTCATGTTTCAAAACATAGCTCACAGACATTCGTGCTAAGATCACTATTATACCCGTGACAGGGCCATGTTTCTTAATCGACAGAGTTCTTAATTCATGTGCCAACTTTATACCCGCTGGCAGGGTCATGTTTCGTGTGGATGCTAGCTCCGGATGTCGACCTTCCCGAAGGGATTCATTCATAGCCATCTGAGAGCCTTTGAAATCTTTATATCTTTTTCTTAAAGCATACATATATATAGATGGAAAAACAATGAAATTCATGCTTCATAATCATGCTATTTTCATAAGACATATTCATGAAATCAATGCTCATAATAAAACATGCTTTTTCATATCACATATGCCGATCCTTATTTTATGAAAAATTATGATTTCATCAATAGCAATTCTTTGCATAAAAACATGATCATTTAAAAATAAATAAGGAGCATAGGATCTACTTACCTCGTTCATCTTAGATCTTCGGACTTCGTTAGAAGAATCACCTATTCCTATTTAAAATATCAAATCATTATCAAATTCTATTCCATAAATATAATAAGATTAAATCATAAGGAAAGAGGATCGTTGACCGGATGTGTCGGACCATCCAGATACCAGGGCAATTTAGGATCTTTTATCTGAGAGTCAGATTCAAGTGACTTGATCAAGAAATCATGAGGCACAGATCGAATTAAGATCAAGTTCAATCAATAAGGTTCTTTAATAATGGTTTTGAAAAATACTTGATATGGCCAAATGAGGTTGACATTCAGCACGGATATCAAAGCAATTTCGGATCATCTTATTAGAGTCAATATGAGCCTCTAAAAGATGAAGGCATGACTCGATACAGGATTCATAGACCTTAAAGAAAGAAAGTCGGTCATGAGAGAGAAAGTAGAGAGAGAAAGTGGAGAGAGAATCTTCGTATCCTTCAAAAGTGGCAATCATGATTGAGATCATCAGAGGTTATATCAGGATGACTTAATATGGATTTATCATGATCGATATTATCAATTTCGAAAAAGAATCGGATCGGGATCCGATCTACTGCACGAATTTCGGAGCAGTCCCAGATCATCATATTTTCATCTCAAGTTTATCCTAGGGTCTGTGATGTAATCAGAGAGAGAGAATGACCCTAGAGAGACGAAATCCATAATGAGAGAGAAAGGTCTAGAGAGAGAAAATAGGAAGAAAATTTAGAGAGAGAAAATGTAGAGAGAAGGTAGAGAGAGAAAGTCTAATTCTAGAGAGAGAAAGACTTAAGAGAGAGATGAGAAAAACTTTCTCTCATATATATATATATTTTTATTATATATATATAAATTTTTTCTTTTTCTTTTTCTTTTTCTTTTTCTTTTTAGAGAGAGACAATAGAGAGAGAGAGAAAGAGGGAGAAAGAGGGGAGAGAGGAAATTTTTCTCTTTTCTTATTTTTTTTTTATTTTTTCTATTTTGTATTTTCTTTTCTTTTCTTTTTCTTTTTCCTTTTTCTTTTTCTTTTCCTTTTCTTTTCTTTTTCTTTTTTTTTTCCTTTTCTTTTCTTTTTCTTTTTCCCCCCGTGGCCTTCTTTGGCCGGAACAGGGGAGGACTAGAGGGACGTTGCCCGTGGTCCGGCGGGCTGTGGTGGCACGACCGGTGGTCCGGCAGCGGCGACCGACGGCGATGGAGCTGGAGATGGCCGACGGCGAGGTTCGGCCAGCAGGAGTTTTATAAAAAAATCGGAAAACAGGGAACCCGATCCCTTTTCTTGAATTTCTTCGGTCATTGACCGATCACCGACGGCCATAACCCTCGGAGAAGGAAGGTAGGGAGGTGGGGGTTATGCTACAGGGGTGTGGCACCACGAGCGGTGGTGCCGGTGGCCCGAAAAGAGGAGGAAATGGCTCGACCGAACAGGGCAGAACAGGGTCTCGCTTTTTCATCAATTTTTCCAACGATCCCGACGGCCGACGAGGGTGCACGAAGCCATGGGAAGGAGGGGAAGGAAGAGAGGAAAGAGGGCCGGGGCTTATCTTCGACTTCGGTGAGGTTTCCGGCGAGAAATCGCGGCGAGCACAGGTCGAGGGGCCGCGGCTTCAAACGAAAAAATCGGAGAAAAACTCCGGCGATCGTCGGTGACCGAAGGATCTACACTTAGAGGAGAAGAGGGGGTTCTTATAGAGCTCGTCCTAGGGTCTTTTAATGGCCCTAGGACTCCGATTTTTGATCAGAGACGGGGAAGAGGAAGACTCCGATCGGGAGTCTTCCTCCCTGCTCTGTTTTTTTTTTCCTGGTGGGCTTTGTGGGCTGGTTTTGGGCCCAATTGGGCCGGATTATCACATTCCACCCTCCTAAAAAAAAATTTCGTCCTCGAAATTTAACATACCTTCATTTTCAAATAAGTATGGATATCTCGTCTTCATATCATCTTCAAGCTCCCAAGTGGCCTCTTTCTCTTCATGATTACTCCAATGAATCTTTACATACGGAAAGATATGCCGTCTTAGAACTTGCTCTTTTCGATCAATAATTTGGAGGGAAATTTTTTTTTTTTTTTTCTAGCATCCATTTATTATCAGTAAAATCCTTCCTTATTTCCAACTAACGTATTTCATAATATCTTTTGATTTAAAAGATTAATATTTCTAATCAATTCAGACCATCACGCTTTTGCTGCGCACTCTGATCTCAACTTACCAAATTATCTAAGTTTATCTAAAATAAAAATATCTTTGTATATTAGATCAACCAAAGATAGATTCAACTTTCAGATTTCATATACAATTTAGGATAAAATTTAAGATTTCCTTGTCATTACTATTTCTTAGACATAGCACATCAAAATTAAATCTTCATCCACCTTCTATGTTTGAACTTATTATATAAGCTTCATCACTCCTCAAGAATCCAATATGTCTAGAATTAATTTGAGTTAACCTTCGAGTTACCTTACAATCATTTAGACAACTTCCAAACCAACCTTTCTTCGCAAAGAAATTAACATCAAAATCAGCAAAGTTATCATGTCCTTTATCCATATAGGTTTAGCATTCCAATGTCATCAAATATACCTAACATAATATATCAATACCTCCCACTTCATTCTAGGGTCAACACTTCTCGTACTCAGATCAACCTTGCTAATTGAAATCTAAAATATAACTCATCAATTCTATTATAGACATCATATGCCACTTATGCATAAATTTCATCATAATACCTATTGATTCGAAATCAATTTATTGAATCATTTCTTTTATATCTATCATGTTCCTCATGATCTTAGCCTCAAGTTCAAATATCATTAAAGTCACAATCTCGAATAATGATAATCTTAAGCTCAAATACCACTTAAGTCATATTCTCTAGTGAGCATAACCTAAACTTTATATCATTCTATCACGTCCTTAATGATCATAATCTTAAGCTCTGATTTTATCCATTATACTCCACTCGATCACATCCTATTGATCATATATAAAGTTTTGATATCACTTTATAATCTCAATGATCTTAAACCTAAGCTCTGATATTATTCTATCATATCCTAATCATTTATATCATTTATATCATAATCCCCAAAGATTATAACCTAAGCTCTGATACCATAAAATGTCACGCCCCAAATCGGGGACATAACACGGCCATGCTACCGAGGGATGGAGCCCACGATAACACGAAGCCAATTCATCATAATCATCTAAAATCCGTCAAATAAAAAGATTCAATTCTATTATTCATCAAATAATCGAACCAATATGGGTTCAGAGCATCTAAATCCAAAAGCAAGTACTAACCCGAATCTCAACATTCATAAATAACTACAAATTCATGATTATAAAATAAATTAAACTTCTGTTGTCAAATTTTTCAGCTTGCTATGCCGATCTTCAAGCTTGGATTCTTTTTACCGATCCTAACCTTATTTCTCTGTTCAAACAAAAAGAAAACAAAAAAAATATGAGCTACACTAGCCCAGTAAGTAGAACTTGCACTTCCTTATCGGATCAAGCATAAGTTTTTTTTTTATGATAATGCAATATTTAGAAAATAACAGATAATACAAAATAAAGCATTTCATAGAGCATATAACAAAACAAGTTATAAATTCATCATGCATGCATAAATCATGTATATTTCACAATCATGAATCGTAAATCATTTTCATCATGTATTCATGTCATGTTTCAAAACATAGCTCACAGACATTCGTGCTAAGATCACTATTATACCCGTGACAGGGCCATGTTTCTTAATCGACAGAGTTCTTAATTCATGTGCCAACTTTATACCCGCTGGCAGGGTCATGTTTCGTGTGGATGCTAGCTCCGGATGTCGACCTTCCCAAAGGGATTCATTCATAGCCATCTGAGAGCCTTTGAAATCTTTATATCTTTTTCTTAAAGCATACATATATATAGATGGAAAAACAATGAAATTCATGCTTCATAATCATGCTATTTTCATAAGACATATTCATGAAATCAATGCTCATAATAAAACATGCTTTTTCATATCACATATGCCGATCCTTATTTTATGAAAAATTATGATTTCATCAATAGCAATTCTTTGCATAAAAACATGATCATTTAAAAATAAATAAGGAGCATAGGATCTACTTACCTCGTTCATCTTAGATCTTCGGACTTCGTTAGAAGAATCAGCTAATCCTATTTAAAATATCAAATCATTATCAAATTCTATTCCATAAATATAATAAGATTAAATCATAAGGAAAGAGGATCGTTGACCGGATGTGTCGGACCATCCAGATACCAGGGCAATTTAGGATCTTTTATCTGAGAGTCAGATTCAAGTGACTTGATCAAGAAATCGTGAGGCACAGATCGAATTAAGATCAAGTTCAATCAATAAGGTTCTTTAATAATGGTTTTGAAAAATACTTGATATGGCCAAATGAGGTTGACATTCAGCACGGATATCAAAGCAATTTCGGATCATCTTATTAGAGTCAATATGAGCCTCTAAAAGATGAAGGCATGACTCGATACAGGATTCATAGACCTTAAAGAAAGAAAGTCGGTCATGAGAGAGAAAGTAGAGAGAGAAAGTGGAGAGAGAATCTTCGTATCCTTCAAAAGTGGCAATCATGATTGAGATCATCAGAGGTTATATCAGGATGACTTAATATGGATTTATCATGATCGATATTATCAATTTCGAAAAAGAATCGGATCGGGATCCGATCTACTGCACGAATTTCGGAGCAGTCCCAGATCATCATATTTTCATCTCAAGTTTATCCTAGGGTCTGTGATGTAATCAGAGAGAGAGAATGACCCTAGAGAGACGAAATCCATAATGAGAGAGAAAGGTCTAGAGAGAGAAAATAGGAAGAAAATTTAGAGAGAGAAAATGTAGAGAGAAGGTAGAGAGAGAAAGTCTAATTCTAGAGAGAGAAAGACTTAAGAGAGAGATGAGAAAAACTTTCTCTCATATATATATATTTTTTTATTATATATATATAAATTTTTTCTTTTTCTTTTTCTTTTTCTTTTTCTTTTTAGAGAGAGACAATAGAGAGAGAGAGAGAAAGAGGGAGAAAGAGGGGAGAGAGGAAATTTTTCTCTTTTCTTATTTTTTTTTTATTTTTTCTATTTTGTATTTTCTTTTCTTTTCTTTTCTTTTTCCTTTTTCTTTTTCTTTTCCTTTTCTTTTCTTTTTCTTTTTTTTTCTTTTCTTTTCTTTTTCTTTTTCCCCCCGTGGCCTTCTTTGGCCGGAACAGGGGAGGACTAGAGGGACGTTGCCTGTGGTCCGGCGGGCTGTGGTGGCACGACCGGTGGTCCGGCAGCGGCGACCGACGGCGATGGAGCCGGAGATGGCCGGCGGCGAGGTTCGGCCAGCAGGAGTTTTATAAAAAAAAATCGGAAAACAGGGAACCCGATCCCTTTTCTTGAATTTCTTCGGTCATTGACCGATCACCGACGGCCATAACCCTCGGAGAAGGAAGGTAGGGAGGTGGGGGTTATGCTACAGGGTGTGGCACCACGAGCGGTGGTGCCGGTGGCCCGAAAAGAGGAGGAAATGGCTCGACCGAATAGGGCAGAACAGGGTCTCGCTTTTTCATCAATTTTTCCAACGATCCCGACGGCCGACGAGGGTGCACGAAGCCATGGGAAGGAGGGGAAGGAAGAGAGAAAAGAGGGCCGGGGCTTACCTTCGACTTCGGTGAGGTTTCCGGCGAGAAATCGCAGCGAGCACAGGTCGAGGGGCCGCGGCTTCAAACGGAAAAATCGGAGAAAAACTCCGGCGATCGTCGTGACCGAAGGATCTACATTAGAGGAGAAGAGGGGGTTCTTATAGAGCTCGTCCTAGGGTCTTTTAATGGCCCTAGGACTCCGATTTTTGATCAGAGATGGGGAAGAGGAAGACTTCGATCGGGAGTCTTCCTCCCTGCTCTGTTTTTTTTTTTTTTTTTTTTTTTCCTGGTGGGCTTTGTGGGCTGGTTTTGGGCCCAATTGGGCCGGATTATCACAAGGACACTCACTGTATATTACGCTTCATCTGTACTGATTGTCATAATTCATTATTCTAATGTTTCTTCTTCTATTCAATAAATAGTATGTCCTGCTTGTTAGTTAATGGTATATGGCTTGTCTACATTGCTGACTGTTAATTTTTAGTGGCCCAGTATTGATTATGGTTCTTGAAAAGCCTAATGCCATCTCTGATTGGCGTGCTTTGATTGGGCCAACTGATTCAAGGAAAGCTAAAGTTTCTCATCCTAACAGGTTAGATTATTTCTTCTTATGCAATTAGATGTTTTGATAGTGTCAATTAGACCCTACAAACAAAATAATGATGTTAGGAAAAAAAAAAAGCAAATAAAGAAAACCTTGCACCTTTTAGGCTCAATGAAACTCATGTTTATACCAGAGCAAATGTATGGATATTATACAACATACAGAATTAGGTTGTATCTGGATCTCTAACTTTGTAATTAAATGTATTCTTAGTCTGACTAAGACTTCTCAAGAATACCCTGTTTGAACTTTGAAGGTAGCCCCTATACTTAAAGGCTCCTGACTTTATTTAATCTTGTGATCAGTCTCAATCTATACAAAAGCATCTCACTTTTTTTTGATTTAGAATGTATTTTATTTCCAATCCTATAAACTTAAGACCTCCTAATATCTCCTGTTCTGGCATGTTCAGATCTTCCTAACTTTTTCCTACTGTGCTTAGTGTTCCTGAACCTTTGGTATCTTGGTCTTCAAATGTCTATCTCCTTTTTCTGGACATCCTAGAATTCTCTTTTAGAGTTTAGTTCAATAGCTGGCATGAATATAAGCAACTTTGAGCTTGTGGAATCATGCTACCTGTCTGTAGAAGCACTTCTGTTCTGTGCCATTTTCTCACCTTAAAAAAAAAAAAAAAAAAGGAACCCTATTGTGACTTGTGATCAGAGAATAGTCTTGTTGCAAGCAGCATTATCCCAAATTCATATTTTTGCGCCTTAATAGATAAACATACTGTGCAGCCATGATTTTAACTTTACCATTAAATTGTAGCATGGCTTATATGATCCTGTTTTCACCATTTTAGCTTCCTCATTCAGTTTTCTGCTTCCATTTTTCAGCATCAGAGCCATGTGTGGGCTGGATTCTGCAAAGAACTGTGTTCATGGTTCAGATTCTCCGCAATCTGCTGCACGAGAAATTTCATTTTTCTTTGGAGACATTTTACCAGGTTAGTTTTTTATGCTTGTTTAGTTAAATACGTTAATGCCTCATGTGTTGTTGCTGTTGCTTTACTCACTTCTATCACCATTTATAATAAAGATTTATGAGAGTATTAACAAAGGCATCAATCTCATACATTTACATACTGATGGGATCAGATTTATTAACCTGATTCTGCTGGAAATGATTGGTTTATAACTAACTTATAATGGGTAGTGCAACTGTTTCCATGAGTCATGTATCTGTTTGAGATATAGTTTTTAGTGGTCAAAATCTTCCATCTTGTGCTAGAAAGGGCCACATAAGGAATATTTAGGTAAAAGGGGAAGCATCATAGTTGAGAAATAACTGGTTTAAAAATAATATCTTGTGTTTAAACTAGATATGTAATATCTGCTAAAGATTTGAATCCATGTTGCCCATGTTGTCAAGCAGAATATGCAGATGCACGATGCTATTTTTTTTCATGAATTATGCCATATAGATTAACATGCTGATTTGCCAAGATAAGGCCAAAGTGTGATTTCATAGTTATGGTGTATGTATTGGTGCTAAACTTTGAATTTTCTCATCATTTAAGATAGTAAAGAAAAATGTATTCGAGTTGCTTATAAAGATAACAGCTTGATTTTTAGATAATCAATTTTTCATTGGTCGTACATGCTTATTCGTAAATGCTGCTTATCTTTGTCCCAGTAATTGAGGACATGCCCCTTCTTGGGTTTGAGATGTGAAACAGTTTCATTATTCTAATCTCAGAAGGTTGAAAAAAAGTGTTGGCATTCCCTATATATTTACCTGCCTTTCCATCCCATCATTTTAGCTAGAAACCCTTAGATATCTTATTCATATGGAGAATCCCAAGTCCTTGGTAGAAGGCCTAAAAAATTGATTTAATTTTCATTGGTATTATGTTCTCATTGATATGATTATTGGCTATTTTTCATGCATAACTTGCATCTCTGGAGTTGTCATGTACAAATTCTTGGCACAGCTTTCCTGCATCCATCCCTTTTTGCTTTTGGTGGTCATTTGTATGGTCTACAAAATGTTTTAACTGTCTTCATTCCAACAAATTCTCTATGTCATCTGGCATGGCAGTCTTAAGACTGGTCAAAAAGATGAAATAAACTCAAGACTTCTTTTGAAGTTTGCCTGCTTTCCTTCATCCTGCAGGTTTTGTGAAGCATGACGAGCTTTAGAAGATGCCTGCTTTCCTTCATCCTGTAGGTGTTGTGAAGCATGATGGGCTTTAGAAAATTTTGTTCAGGCATGAAGGTTGGTTTAGCCTACGGATGGATGGCAGATGGGCAGCTATCTTTCTGATAATTAATAGTGGAGAGTCAGTTGTCTGGCGCCCACACCATGTGCGGCTAGTTAAGTTGGTCAGCCATTTTATACCACTTATTGCTCAATGTTGTACATTTTAAAGTAATACTTGGATCTACATTTGCCTTGCAAAAGCATGTAAGAGTAAATTATTGTTCACCAAACCATCACAACCGAATAAGCAGGATCTATCATGCGCGCAGGCCTATTTTGTCTCCACTATTGTGAGGGTGATTGTGGCATCGTGTGGCCTGTGGGTGAAGATCTTATGATAGTTAGTACTCTCTCTTCAGCCTAATAAGAGCAAAGTAATGAGACTGTAGCAAAATAATGAGCATACCCTTTTCCGTTCAGTTATATAGATAATAAAATTATTTCTATTGGATGAGATTATGGCCATCTTCCTTTTGTGCATTGCAAGTTTCTAGTTCTTATGAAAGTTGGCAGCTAAAGTATGATTTTGGTCCACTAAGGTGCTGCTAAAATATGAAAGCTGGCAGTTTTGATCTTTACCCTTCTTGTGTATTAGTTTTTAAATAGAGGCAAGCACAGTTTTTTCTGTAGAAAAAAAATTAATCTCAAATGCGGAATAATAATATCTTCGGTCATTGTTGTTCAAGCTTAAACAAATTAATCTATAATTATGCAATCTACAACAATAAAAAGAATCAATTTTAGATATTCTTTGCTGTCGTCGAGCTGTGCCTCGACAAGGAGAAACTCACAAGCTCTCGGATATGAATAGGAGATCAAGTTCGTAGAAGTTTTTTTATAATGTATCTCATCCATAAAAAATAGTATCTCAATCAGTCACACAACTAGAAAATAGATTTTATTCATGATGGTTGTGTAGAATTAATTTTTATCAAACAATCAAATATATTCCTACCACTTTATCTAAAGTTTATCTTTGGTTAGAATTCAGATCAATTAAAAACGTGTAAAATAAATCTCAATGCGTATTAGTGTGGGCTACATCCGGATGGGTCTAATCAGATAAATCACAATATTTTTTATTTATAATATTTTTTATTTATAATAAATAGATAATGCAGAATTTATCATAAAGGAGAGGAAAGCTCTGTGTGCTCTGTTGCTAGGTACTGTCTGATGAACTCTAAAATATGGTTTTGCCTTGTGATATCATCTTGGTTTGCCTACATAGTTAGTCTAGGTTCCTAGTAGAAGGGCCATGGTTCAAAATCACTAATGCTACTTGGTAGATGGATAGTTTTCAGAACGATTTGTTGATCAGTCCAATTACTGCTTGAAATCCAAGTGTTTGTTTACATGCCTAATAATTGTCCAAGGGTTGGGGCAACTCTTACTAGGTTAATGTGAGACTCAACCGTTATGCACGTGAACCAATTGTTATATGAAACAAAATCCGAGTACTAGGCTATTGGACTTTAAGGAAAGAATAATAAATGTAAACAATGAAAAGTAAATGATGATCAAGCTTTAGTTTGGTAACAATTGTTTCTGTGTGGTAGTTTTTCAAAAACAATTTGGCTGCTGCCCTTTTCCAGCTGTGGTACCTTCAAATAAATGATTAAAATTTACTTGCTGAACACTAATTAGGAAGCTTGCAGTTGTTCTCTCTGTAGCAACAAGGATTTCAGGTTGAGAAAGAAAAATCTCTCGTATGCCACCTAAGTTCATTATGAATAATTGTAGATGAACATCAAGACATGCATTCTTAATTTCATAGCTCACAAAAAACTTGGACAGTTGATATTTGTTCAACAGCCAATCATAAAAATTTTGTCGCATTAATCAAAAGGAAAAAGAAACAGAGGTGAAAAGAAGAAGGACTAGGAAATCAACCCAAGTGTGATTGTCTTTGGAAAAGCGCTTAGCAAATTTAGAACATCATGAATACCTACCAATAAGTAGCTAGTTACTTCTAGTTACTATTTCACGGAGACCATCCTATCATTCTTTATATCACTTTGAACTCATTAATACTTATGAAGAGAAAACATTACACATTGTGCAATAGATCAGTTCAAAGAAGTTCATTGACAAGGCCTATAATAGGTCAAATCTGGCCAAAAAAAATAAAAAAATAGTCAGATGATGGCTTTCCCCTTGATGGAAATGCTTACATTTCAATGGATGGTTGAATATTCTAATCGAAGTTATCTTTTTTCCATTTTTAGGTAGTATCTTTCGCACTATTTTTTTCTGAAACTGATATCTTTCATACTATCAAGGCACATTGATATTCTAAATATGTTTATATCTGTGCATGTTGTTGAGAAATCACATGGCTTCCTTGTTCACTATGTCTTGGGTGAGGTGCCTAATCCCTTCTTCCTTGCACCAGAAAACCTCTCTTACACATACATCTCGAGAATTGACATGTCTATCCTGATGCGGACAGCTCGAGCAAACCTTGTGGGAAGCTGAGTCCTTTGCACCCAGAGAGACCACATTTGCCTGCTACCAAGGTTTCCTTGAGAACTGTTGTGTGAACCTTCAACATTGAAGGAGGTACTCCGAAGTCCAGAGTTGCAGAGCTTTAGAAAATATCAAAAAGATTAATGGAATGTTGCTAGTTTTGAAATTATATTCCTTTATCTTATATCAGACTAGTTTATATATATATATAAAAAAAAATGATGATCAACATGCCCATCTTTAGTAATCAAAAGATGCTGTCTTGTTTTTTCTTCTTAATAGTGTAATGCCAGTGGATTTGCTCCACTGTTTTACTACAATGCTACTCTTTCATTGGTAGTCCTATTGATACCAAACAACTGTACTTCATGTCAACTATTTGTGTCTCTTCCATTTGATCATTTTCTTTGCTCTTTCTGGAATGCTGTCCCTACTGCTAAAGGCATTACTCCGAAAAAGGGTCTTACATAGTGACGGCTTTGTCTCTATAGTTTTGTTCTCTTTAGCCTTTTCAAGACAAGCATGCCCCCCTCCTGTAAATTATTCTTTCAAACCACTCTAGATGGATCTTTTCTGGACAGAGCCTTCGAATAGGAGCAAAAGAATAGAATGGACAACAAATAGGTAAGTATTCTAAGATAGATCCCACGGCCCTGGCTCATCACCAACTAGTACGCTCTCATCAAATGTTTATCATCCGTGGTCGGTTTATTTTTCAGGAGCCTTTTTGTTGAACATTATTGCTCGAGTTTATGATAAGGTTGGCCGGTTGATGTTGAGGCATGGTTTTGAATCTTCTGCAATTTGATATGACTTCGTCATGTGCTCTTTTTGCTTGTGCTCCCAAAATATGTTTTGGAGCTGTGTGCAATTATTACATGTGATAAAGTTTGGAAACCTTGCAAATCAAGATAGAACTGCTCTTGAGCTTAGTTAATCATGTTGGTTAAATGATTGCTGTTGCTAATGATTCTTTAGTGAGTCAACCCCACCAAACACACGTGTCAGCCCGACATGATGCAATCGGAGTTGTCTTGTCGTGACACTTGTATGCCGGATGGGCCAATAGGGAGCTTTTGACCAGAATGGAAAGAGTTGCTAAGTTACTGTGCGTAATTGCCTATCAACCTTGGGGGAATTTCAATTATGTTTTTTTAAGGTCAAAAAGTAATTATCGTTATATGTTTCATTTACATGCAACTGTGTTTAATTTTTCATTAGTAGTCTTCTTCCTTTTGGGTGGGGAAGCAAGCTAGGGAAGACAACCCTGTTTCACTGAACTGATGGAAGGTACCAGAGTCAAAAAAATCATAGAGGAGGCCTATTTGCAAAAACAAGCCAACTAAGATCTCACACTAATAATATCAAATTAGTTATGAGTATTTGATAACATTTATATAGCTGTATTAGGGTGTAATTATACCTGAAGCTTTAACCAAGGAAGTGGGTCCTCAATGGTTCAAACTTCAGGAATTTCTTACGGATTGGGCGCATGGCAGGTATTAACAGTCCCAAAGTAGATGAAACTTGTAGCTATGACATGATTGATGTGGATGGTCATTTCTGCTAAAGGCCTGTCATATATATCCAAGCTATGGAATCTTTTACTTCTTTGCATAGAATTCAAAGTCATGTACGAGTACGTCGATATTTCAAGCACGAATAAACACAAAAAAAGTGAGATGGTGAAGTAATTCTAGAGAGAGAGAGATCAATATTTTTTTTAAGAAAAAAAAAAGAAAAAGGAATGAACAAAACAAGGTTAGAAAAGCAGCCGGCAGAACTAAAAGCTCCTTGCACGGGCCTCAGACGTTAAAAAAAAAAAAGCAAGGGAATAGTTGGAACCTGGCAGCTAAAAGTGGGTTTATTGTGGGAATAACTCTGTACACAAAGCCGTAAAGAAACACTCAAAAGAGATTCTAGATAATGTTTTATATTGAAAAAAAAAAAACTTCAGTAGAATACAAGTGAATAAAGTCGATACACATTACAGGGTATATATGCTAAATAAATTCTTCACAATATCTTGGAAAGCATAGGGCATTCCACAAATTATGGTAGGCTAGTTTAGAAAGGCTCCAAAACTGAACTGGCAAAGTCCCTTCATGTTGGAACTTGGACCTTAGGAGCCAGTAGTGCCTATCAGCTATAGCCACCATGGAATTCCGGAGCTCCACTTATCACTAACAGTCTATTTAACCCTCCCAAAGCTCCCACTAGCTTAAGGATCTGGAATTCTTGGTAACTACCTGTGCTCCTTCTATTGACAAGACATCCTCTCCCTCTCTTCCTCCTTTCCTTCCCTCCTCCCCCAAACATCAGCAGCCTAGTGGGGAACTATGAGGGTGAGTACTAAAGGAACTTAATACAAGCAACAAGCTAGGACGATGGATATGAGTATTGTTTGGCTTATATCCTTTATTTCTTTTGTTATTTGTGTCTTCAAGGTGTCTTTTTTGGTTTTTACTGGCTACAGATTTTGAACTGGGTGCAAAAGAAATTCATTGGGAGACAAAAGAAGAATAAAATTGATATTGGGTCGAGTTCAGCTCATTGTAAGTTTATCCTCCATATACTTTTCATGGAGTTTGTTTAGACTTAAAAATAGGTATTGATTGGCATGCATCTGAGAATGAGTAATCCTTTTTCATTCATTAGTTTCATCACAACTAATTTTTTCATGCATCTGACAAAGAGCTGCGTCTTGTTTTCTATTTATAAGTTTTTTCTTTCAGGGCTAATTTGTCAGATGGATAGCTTTTCGACCAACAGTGCATTCTGAGTTCATTTTTCTATTCCATCAGCGGTGAATTCTGAACTTTTAAATGAAGGTGTTTTACACTGAAGCGAAAAGAATTGGCGTGAGTTAGGTTTCTGTTGGTTTTTTGATGATTTTAAATGAGTTACAAAGTAAAACTAACAGCAATTTTTATCTCAGAAAGGTGGTGGATATTTTTGTGTTTCGGTAGTAAACAACAATGATAAATTTCTATTTCAATTTTGATCATGTAATGGGCTATGTAAGCAAGATAAATATCAGTGCATTGGGCTTGTTATCTGTTCTTAGTTTCACTTGCACACAAACTGATTTATTAGGGTCTAAGTTTGGAAAATATCAGTCTAATGACTGTGCTACAAATAGCTGACGTTAAGCTTTCTCCTCTAGAACAGTAAGGAGATCACAAAAATAACATTTTTTAAGGACCCTAAAATGGCAACAAAAGAATTTGCATTTAGTTTCTCAAAGAAAGAAGAAAGAAGATCTTGCACTTAGCCATAAAGTTCATCTATATATTATTTGTTTTTAGGTGGTGTGTTTTTCTTCTAGAATTTAAGCTTAGTGGATCATTTTTCTATACTCTTGTTGCTCTTCATATAAAATTATTGTAGCTTTCGTATCATAACATGAGCTATTCATGATTAAAGAGAATCCCCATCTAACTGTACTGATGTGAGAAGGCAGCACCTTTAAATGAGTCCTGATGTATGATTAATATTGGAACATAAACTAAATTAAACTCTATTTTCTAGTTGGATGGATTACAATGAACCCGAATTTAAAGCCTCAAGGTCATGAAAACTTTTCTGTTAGCCAACTGAGCTAAATATTTCGCTGAATCTCTTCATGTGATAATGGTTTAATGGAAAGATCGAAGTTATAGATACATCTCCTTATTTTCTTAATATCTTCTATGTTTTACATGAGAAAAGTTGTTGGTTGGTATCCACTTTGATGACATTGAGATGGCTCCATTTAATGTCAATGAGCCATTGAACTAAGATTTTTGCTGCAGTCCAGAATCCAGATCAAGTCAAAGAAAGTCTGATTTATTATATTAGTCAAACCTACTTTCCTTGAACATCAAATCTGTTTGCCCAATGGGGGAAGAGATGTCTTGGTATATGAATTTAAACAACATAGAATTCCGGAATTTTGCAGATAACATATTATATATTAATGGAGAATAAATAATTGTTCTTGAGATTAGTGAACAGGGAAAAAAATTCCGAACCTGTCAACAAAATGAATAGTTCTACAGTTTCTTCAGTCCTGCAGTTACTGCATTCTAACTCTGTGATGCTTCTTTAGATACTGCTATGCCTGATATTCGTAAAGATGAATTCAGTGATGGCCCAAGCATTGCTCACCATCGGGACATTTGGTAACAGTGAGTCGAAGGAAGATACAGCAACATATGATTCCTCAGAGGACTTGCATTCTCTGCAAGATCAACCGGACCTTATGCTAGAAGAAGTGATTAATTTCAGAAGGAATTAGCTAAACTACTTGCACTCAAGCCCAAGTCTAGCACTGATGGATCAGAGATGGGATGCGAGAAAAATAAGTCCCATTAAATCAATTTCGAAATTGTTCATCAAGCTTGGATATTGATCAGAAATCTTGCCTCAAGTTTGTGATGGTTTGGATGATGAGGACAATTGTGAAAACTCACCAAATAGCAAGATCATCTTAAACAGAGCCAAAAAGTTGTTAGCAGACCATAGCAGTGCAATTAAGAAAAAATCAATCTCATTTCTCCTCAAGAAGATGTTTGCTTGCAACAGTGGCTTTGGACCAGCTCATAACTTAAGGGATCCATTTCCTGAGTCAAAAATAGAGAAGGTATTACACTTGTTAACATGTAACAAATATATGTTGGTGTATTATTTTAGATTTAATAGCCTAATGAGATCTTTTATTCTACCTTCTCTATTTTTGATTCCTATAGCTACTGAAGACTATACTTCACAAGAAAATACATCCTCAAAATTCTAATTCAACATCAAAAATGAAGTACTTGGAGAAGAAACAGGAGGAGACAACACATGCTGAAGACAAGATGCATGAGAAAGAAAAGGATGGTGGCAAATGGGTCAAGACGGATTCAGAATGTAAGTTTATGATTAACATAGATATCATGCATGCATGCATGTTTAAGTAGTTAGGGATTAATCGATGTTTCCCTTCTTGTCAGACATTGTCTTAGAGATGTAGATGCCATACAAAGCTTCAGTGTGACTGGTATGTTTGCAAAGCCTAAGGAATTCCTTTTGCATTGTTCTTGCTAATATTCTAGGCCAAGCCATATCAATGGCACAAGCAAATTTCTTATTGGGCTTGTATATGGTAATCCATGATTGAAATATTAATATTATTTTTTTCTTTTTATATTAATATTAATATGATATAGAAAATTCTAAGAAATTGTTACATAAAATCAGAATATTAAGTTAACAATTAAAGTGGGTGTTTGTGTAACGAGCATGAATTTGTATTTCTCCTCCTCCTAATATTGTTGTTGCTGTTGTTTGCGGAGGCAGTCCAATTTGGATTTTATTAAAACGTTTTGTCCCTATCCTTATATAAACACACATAATACAAGTCCATGCACACTAAAATAGTCCTTGTAAGTATATGAGGATAGGTTTAATGGTCAAGTAAAATTCAGCACCGAGTTTCTGCATAAAAGGAAAA
>NC_025995.2:91282555-91443091 GCF_000442705.2 Elaeis guineensis
TAATCGACAGGTTCTTAATTCATGTGCCAACTTTATAACCCGCTGGCAGGGTCATGTTTCGTGTGGATGCTAGCTCCGGATGTCGACCTTCCCGAAGGGATTCATTCATAGCCATCTGAGAGCCTTTGAAATCTTTATATCTTTTTCTTAAAGCATACATATATATAGATGGAAAAACAATGAAATTCATGCTTCATAATCATGCTATTTTCATAAGACATATTCATAAATCAATGCTCATAATAAAACATGCTTTTTCATATCACATATGCCGATCCTTATTTTATGAAAAAATTATGATTTCATCAATAGCAATTCTTTGCATAAAAACATGATCATTTAAAAAAATAAGGAGCATAGGATCTACTTACCTCGTTCATCTTAGATCTTCGGACTTCGTTAGAAGAATCAGCTAATCCTATTTAAAATATCAAATCATTATCAAATTCTATTCCATAAATATAATAAGATTAAATCATAAGAGAGAAGAGATCGTTGACCGGATGTGTCGGACCATCCAGATACCAGGGCAATTTAGGATCTTTTTCTGAGAGTCAGATTCAAGTGACTTGATCAAGAAATCATGAGGCACAGATCGAATTAAAGTCAAGATCAATCAATAGGTTCTTTAATAATGGTTTTGAAAAATCTTTGATATCAAATGAGAGTTGACATTCAGCACGGATATCAAAGCAATTATCATCTTATAGAGTCAATATGAGCTTAAAAGATGAAGGCATGACTCGATACAGGATTCATAGACCTTAAGAAAGAAAGTCGGTCATGAGAGAGAAAGTAGAGAGAGAAAGTGGAGAGAGAATCTTCGTATCCTTTAAAAAGTGGCAATCATGATTGAGATCATCAGAGGTTATATAGGTGACTTAATATATGGATTTACCATGATTGATATTATCAATTTCGAAAAAGAATCGGATCGGGATCCGATCTACTGCACGAATTTCGGAGCAGTCCAGATCATCATATTTTCATCTCAAGTTTATCCTAGGGTCTGTGATGTAATCAGAGAGAGAGAATGACCCTAGAGAGACGAAATCCATAATGAGAGAGAAAGGTCTAGAGAGAGATAGAAGAAAATCTAGAGAGAGAAAATGAGAGAGAAGGTAGAGAGAGAAAGTCCAATTCTAGAGAGAGAAAGACTTTAAGAGAGAGATGAGAAAAACTTTCTCTCACATGTATTATATTATTATTATTATTATATATATAATTTTTTCTTTTTCTTTTTCTTTTTCTTTTTCTTTTTAGAGAGAGAAATAGAGAGAGAGAGAGAAGAGGGAGAAAGAGGGAGAGAGGAAATTTTCTCTCTTTTCTTATTTTTTTTTATTTTTTCTTATTTTGTATTTTCTTTTCTTTTCTTTTTCTTTTTCCTTTTTCTTTTTCTTTTTTTTCTTTTCTTTTTCTTTTTTTTTTTCCTTTTCTTTTCTTTTTTTTTTCCCCCCGTGGCCTTCTTTGGCCGGAACAGGGGAGGACTAGAGGGACGTTGCCCGTGGTCCGGCGGGCTGTGGTGGCACGACCGGTGGTCCGACAGCGAGCCCGACGGCGATGGAGCCGGAGATGGCCGGCGGCGAGGTTCGGTGGGAAGTTAGAAAAAAAATGGAAAAACAGGGGACCCCCCTTTTCCTTGAATTTCTTTCGGTCATTGGCCGATCACCGGCGGCCATGACCTTCGGAGAAGATAGGTAGAGGGGTGGGGTCCAAACCTAGGGTGTGGGCGCCATGGACGGCGGCGCGGTGGCCGAAAAGAGGAGGAGATGGCTCGGCCGAACAGGCAAACATGATCTCGCTTTTATTTTCCGACGAACCCGACGGCCGGCGAGGGTGCACGAAGCCATGGGAAGGAGGGGAAGGAAGAGAGGAAGGAGGGCCGGGGCTTACCTTCGACTTCGGTGAGGTTTCCGGCGAGAAATCGCGGCGAGCACAGGTCGAGGGGCCGCGGCTTCAAACGAGAAAATCGGAGAAAAACTCCGCGATCGTCGGTGACCGAAGGATCTACACTTAGAGGAGAAGAGGGGTTCTTATAGAGCTCGTCCTAGGGTCTTTTAATGGCCCTAGGACTCCGATTTTTGATCGGAGACGGGGAAGAGGAAGACTCCGATCGGGAGTCTTCCTCCCTGCTCTGTTTTTTTTTTTCCTGGTGGGCTTTGTGGGCTGGTTTTGGGCCCAATTGGGCCGGATTATCACATTCCCCCTCCTTAAAAAAAAATTTCGTCCTCGAAATTTAACATACCTTCATTTTCAAATAAGTATGGATATCTCGTCTTCATATCATCTTCAAGCTCCCAAGTGGCCTCTTTCTCTTCATGATTACTCCAATGAATCTTTACATACGGAAAGATATGCCGTCTTAGAACTTGCTCTTTTCGATCAATAATTCGGAGGGAAAATTTTTTTTTTTTTTTCTAGCATCCATTTATTATCAGTAAAATCCTTCCTTATTTCCAACTAACGTATTTCATAATATCTTTTGATTTAAAGGATTAATATTTCTAATCAATTCAGACCATCACGCTTTTGCTGCGCACTCTGATCTCAACTTACCAAATTATCTAAGTTTATCTAAAATAAAAATATCTTTGTATATTAGATCAACCAAAGATAGATTCAACTTTCAGATTCATATACATTTAGGATAAAATTTAAGATTTCCTTGTCATTACTATTTCTTAGACATAGCACATCAAAATTAAATCTTCATCCACCTTCTATGTTTGAACTTATTATATAAGCTTCATCACTCCTCAAGAATCCAATATGTCTAGAATTAATTTGAGTTAACCTTCGAGTTACCTTACAATCATTTAGACAACTTCCAAACCAACCTTTCTTCGCAAAGAAATTAACATCAAAATCAGCAAAGTTATCATGTCCTTTATCCATATAGGTTTAGCATTCCAATGTCATCAATATACCTAACATAATATATCAATACCTCCCACTTCATTCTAGGGTCAACACTTCTCGTACTCAGATCAACCTTGCTAATTGAATCTAAAATATAACTCATCAATTCTATTATAGACATCATATGCCACTTATGCATAAATTTCATCATAATACCTATTGATTCGAAATCAATTTATTGAATCATTTCTTTTATATCTATCATGTTCCTCATGATCTTAGCCTCAAGTTCAAATATCATTAAAGTCACAATCTCGAATAATGATAATCTTAAGCTCAAATACCACTTAAGTCATATTCTCTAGTGAGCATAACCTAAACTTTATATCATTCTATCACGTCCTTAATGATCATAATCTTAAGCTCTGATTTTATCCATTATACTCCACTCGATCACATCCTATTGATCATATATAAAGTTTTGATATCACTTTATAATCTCAATGATCTTAAACCTAAGCTCTGATATTATTCTATCATATCCTAATCATTTATATCATTTATATCATAATCCCAAAGATTATAACCTAAGCTCTGATACCATAAAATGTCACGCCCCAAAATCGGGGACATACACGGCCATGCTACCGAGGGATGGAGCCCACGATAACACGAAGCCAATTCATCATAATCATCTAAAATCCGTCAAATAAAAAGATTCAATTCTATTATTCATCAAATAATCGAACCAATATGGGTTCAGAGCATCTAAATCCAAAAGCAAGTACTAACCCGAATCTCAACATTCATAAATAACTACAAATTCATGATTATAAAATAAATTAAACTTCTGTTGTCAAATTTTTCAGCTTGCTATGCCGATCTTCAAGCTTGGATTCTTTTTACCGATCCTAACCTTATTTCTCTGTTCAAACAAAAAGAAAACAAAAAAAATATGAGCTACACTAGCCCAGTAAGTAGAACTTGCACTTCCTTATCGGATCAAGCATAAGTTTTTTTTTTATGATAATGCAATATTTAGAAAATAACAGATAATACAAAATAAAGCATTTCATAGAGCATATAACAAAACAAGTTATAAATTCATCATGCATGCATAAATCATGTATATTTCACAATCATGAATCGTAAATCATTTTCATCATGTATTCATGTCATGTTTCAAAACATAGCTCACAGACATTCGTGCTAAGATCACTATTATACCCGTGACAGGGCCATGTTTCTTAATCGACAGAGTTCTTAATTCATGTGCCAACTTTATACCGCTGGCAGGGTCATGTTTCGTGTGGATGCTAGCTCCGGATGTCGACCTTCCCAAAGGGATTCATTCATAGCCATCTGAGAGCCTTTGAAATCTTTATATCTTTTTCTTAAAGCATACATATATATAGATGGAAAAAACAATGAAATTCATGCTTCATAATCATGCTATTTTCATAAGACATATTCATGAAATCAATGCTCATAATAAAACATGCTTTTCATATCACATATGCCGATCCTTATTTTATGAAAAATTATGATTCATCAATAGCAATTCTTTGCATAAAACATGATCATTTAAAAATAAATAAGGAGCATAGGATCTACTTACCTCGTTCATCTTAGATCTTCGGACTTCGTTAGAAGAATCAGCTAATCCTATTTAAAATATCAAATCATTATCAAATTCTATTCCATAAATATAATAAGATTAAATCATAAGGAAAGAGGATCGTTGACCGATGTGTCGGACCATCCAGATACCAGGGCAATTTAGGATCTTTTATCTGAGAGTCAGATTCAAGTGACTTGATCAAGAAATCGTGAGGCACAGATCGAATTAAGATCAAGTTCAATCAATAAGGTTCTTTAATAATGGTTTTGAAAAATACTTGATATGGCCAAATGAGGTTGACATTCAGCACGGATATCAAAGCAATTTCGGATCATCTTATTAGAGTCAATATGAGCCTCTAAAAGATGAAGGCATGACTCGATACAGGATTCATAGACCTTAAAGAAAGAAAGTCGGTCATGAGAGAGAAAGTAGAGAGAGAAAGTGGAGAGAGAATCTTCGTATCCTTCAAAAGTGGCAATCATGATTGAGATCATCAGAGGTTATATCAGGATGACTTAATATGGATTTATCATGATCGATATTATCAATTTCGAAAAAGAATCGGATCGGGATCCGATCTACTGCACGAATTTCGGAGCAGTCCCAGATCATCATATTTTCATCTCAAGTTTATCCTAGGGTCTGTGATGTAATCAGAGAGAGAGAATGACCCTAGAGAGACGAAATCCATAATGAGAGAGAAAGGTCTAGAGAGAGAAAATAGGAAGAAAATTTAGAGAGAGAAAATGTAGAGAGAAGGTAGAGAGAGAAAGTCTAATTCTAGAGAGAGAAAGACTTAAGAGAGAGATGAGAAAAACTTTCTCTCATATATATATATTTTTTTATTATATATATATAAATTTTTTCTTTTTCTTTTTCTTTTTCTTTTTCTTTTTAGAGAGAGACAATAGAGAGAGAGAGAGAAAGAGGGAGAAAGAGGGGAGAGAGGAAATTTTTCTCTTTTCTTATTTTTTTTTTATTTTTTCTTTTTGTATTTTCTTTCTTTTCTTTTCTTTTTCCTTTTTCTTTTTCTTTTTCCTTTTCTTTTCTTTTTCTTTTTTTTTTTTTTTTTTTTTTCTTTTTCTTTTTCTTTTTCCCCCCGTGGCCTTCTTTGGCCGGAACAGGGGAGGACTAGAGGGACGTTGCCTGTGGTCCGGCGGGCTGTGGTGGCACGACCGGTGGTCCGGCAGCGGCGACCGACGGCGATGGAGCCGGAGATGGCCGGCGGCGAGGTTCGGCCAGCAGGAGTTTTATAAAAAAAATCGGAAAACAGGGAACCCGATCCCTTTTCTTGAATTTCTTCGGTCATTGACCGATCACCGACGGCCATAACCCTCGGAGAAGGAAGGTAGGGAGGTGGGGGTTATGCTACAGGGTGTGGCACCACGAGCGGTGGTGCCGGTGGCCCGAAAAGAGGAGGAAATGGCTCGACCGAATAGGGCAGAACAGGGTCTCGCTTTTTCATCAATTTTTCCAACGATCCCGAGGCCGACGAGGGTGCACGAAGCCATGGGAAGGAGGGGAAGGAAGAGAGAAAGAGGGCCGGGGCTTACCTTCGACTTCGGTGAGGTTTCCGGCGAGAAATCGCAGCGAGCACAGGTCGAGGGGCCGCGGCTTCAAACGGAAAAATCGGAGAAAAACTCCGGCGATCGTCGGTGACCGAAGGATCTACACTTAGAGGAGAAGAGGGGGTTCTTATAGAGCTCGTCCTAGGGTCTTTTAATGGCCCTAGGACTCCGATTTTTGATCAGAGATGGGGAAGAGGAAGACTTCGATCGGGAGTCTTCCTCCCTGCTCTGTTTTTTTTTTTTTTTTTTTTTTTTCCTGGTGGGCTTTGTGGGCTGGTTTTGGGCCCAATTGGGCCGGATTATCACAAGGACACTCACTGTATATTACGCTTCATCTGTACTGATTGTCATAATTCATTATTCTAATGTTTCTTCTTCTATTCAATAAATAGTATGTCCTGCTTGTTAGTTATGGTATATGGCTTGTCTACATTGCTGACTGTTAATTTTTAGTGGCCCAGTATTGATTATGGTTCTTGAAAAGCCTAATGCCATCTCTGATTGGCGTGCTTTGATTGGGCCAACTGATTCAAGGAAAGCTAAAGTTTCTCATCCTAACAGGTTAGATTATTTCTTCTTATGCAATTAGATGTTTTGATAGTGTCAATTAGACCCTACAAACAAAATAATGATGTTAGGAAAAAAAAAAAGCAAATAAAGAAAACCTTGCACCTTTTAGGCTCAATGAAACTCATGTTTATACCAGAGCAAATGTATGGATATTATACAACATACAGAATTAGGTTGTATCTGGATCTCTAACTTTGTAATTAAATGTATTCTTAGTCTGACTAAGACTTCTCAAAGAATACCCTGTTTGAACTTTGAAGGTAGCCCCTATACTTAAAGGCTCCTGACTTTATTTAATCTTGTGATCAGTCTCAATCTATACAAAAGCATCTCACTTCTTTTTGATTTAGAATGTATTTTATTTCCAATCCTATAAACTTAAGACCTCCTAATATCTCCTGTTCTGGCATGTTCAGATCTTCCTAACTTTTTCCTACTGTGCTTAGTGTTCCTGAACCTTTGGTATCTTGGTCTTCAAATGTCTATCTCCTTTTCTGGACATCCTAGAATTCTCTTTTAGAGTTTAGTTCAATAGCTGGCATGAATATAAGCAACTTTGAGCTTGTGGAATCATGCTACCTGTCTGTAGAAGCACTTCTGTTCTGTGCCATTTTCTCACCTTAAAAAAAAAAAAAAAAGGAACCCTATTGTGACTTGTGATCAGAGAATAGTCTTGTTGCAAGCAGCATTATCCCAAATTCATATTTTTGCGCCTTAATAGATAAACATACTGTGCAGCCATGATTTTAACTTTACCATTAAATTGTAGCATGGCTTATATGATCCTGTTTTCACCATTTTAGCTTCCTCATTCAGTTTTCTGCTTCCATTTTTCAGCATCAGAGCCATGTGTGGGCTGGATTCTGCAAAGAACTGTGTTCATGGTTCAGATTCTCCGCAATCTGCTGCACGAGAAATTTCATTTTTCTTTGGAGACATTTTACCAGGTTAGTTTTTATGCTTGTTTAGTTAAATACGTTAATGCCTCATGTGTTGTTGCTGTTGCTTACTCACTTCTATCACCATTTATAATAAAGATTTATGAGAGTATTAACAAAGGCATCAATCTCATACATTTACATACTGATGGGATCAGATTTATTAACCTGATTCTGCTGGAAATGATTGGTTTATAACTAACTTATAATGGGTAGTGCAACTGTTTCCATGAGTCATGTATCTGTTTGAGATATAGTTTTTAGTGGTCAAAATCTTCCATCTTGTGCTAGAAAGGGCCACATAAGGAATATTTAGGTAAAAGGGGAAGCATCATAGTTGAGAAATAACTGGTTTAAAAATAAATATCTTGTGTTTAAACTAGATATGTAATATCTGCTAAAGATTTGAATCCAATGTTGCCCATGTTGTCAAGCAGAATATGCAGATGCACGATGCTATTTTTTTCATGAATTATGCCATATAGATTAACATGCTGATTTGCCAAGATAAGGCCAAAGTGTGATTTCATAGTTATGGTGTATGTATTGGTGCTAAACTTTGAATTTTCTCATCATTTAAGATAGTAAAGAAAAATGTATTCGAGTTGCTTATAAAGATAACAGCTTGATTTTTAGATAATCAATTTTTCATTGGTCGTACATGCTTATTCGTAAATGCTGCTTATCTTTGTCCAGTAATTGAGGACATGCCCCTTCTTGGGTTTGAGATGTGAAACAGTTTCATTATTCTAATCTCAGAAGGTTGAAAAAAGTGTTGGCATTCCCTATATATTTACCTGCCTTTCCATCCCATCATTTTAGCTAGAAACCCTTAGATATCTTATTCATATGGAGAATCCCAAGTCCTTGGTAGAAGGCCTAAAAAATTGATTTAATTTTCATTGGTATTATGTTCTCATTGATATGATTATTGGCTATTTTCATGCATAACTTGCATCTCTGGAGTTGTCATGTACAAATTCTTGGCACAGCTTTCCTGCATCCATCCCTTTTTGCTTTTGGTGGTCATTTGTATGGTCCTACAAAATGTTTTAACTGTCTTCATTCCAACAAATTCTCTATGTCATCTGGCATGGCAGTCTTAAGACTGGTCAAAAAGATGAAATAAAACTCAAGACTTCTTTTGAAGTTTGCCTGCTTTCCTTCATCCTGCAGGTTTTGTGAAGCATGACGAGCTTTAGAAGATGCCTGCTTTCCTTCATCCTGTAGGTGTTGTGAAGCATGATGGGCTTTAGAAAATTTTGTCAGGCATGAAGGTTGGTTTAGCCTACGGATGGATGGCAGATGGGCAGCTATCTTTCTGATAATTAATAGTGGAGAGTCAGTTGTCTGGCGCCCACACCATGTGCGGCTAGTTAAGTTGGTCAGCCATTTTATACCACTTATTGCTCAATGTTGTACATTTTAAAGTAATACTTGGATCCTACATTTGCCTTGCAAAAGCATGTAAGAGTAAATTATTGTTCACCAAACCATCACAACCGAATAAGCAGGATCTATCATGCGCGCAGGCCTATTTTGTCTCCACTATTGTGAGGGTGATTGTGGCATCGTGTGGCCTGTGGGTGAAGATCTTATGATAGTTAGTACTCTCTCTTCAGCCTAATAAGAGCAAAGTAATGAGACTGTAGCAAAATAATGAGCATACCCTTTTCCGTTCAGTTATATAGATAATAAAATTATTTCTATTGGATGAGATTATGGCCATCTTCCTTTTGTGCATTGCAAGTTTCTAGTTCTTATGAAAGTTGGCAGCTAAAGTATGAGTTTTGGTCCACTAAGGTGCTGCTAAAATATGAAAGCTGGCAGTTTTGATCTTTACCCTTCTTGTGTATTAGTTTTTAAATAGAGGCAAGCACAGTTTTTTCTGTAGAAAAAAAATTTAATCTCAAATGCGGAAATAATAATATCTTCGGTCATTGTTGTTCAAGCTTAAACAAATTAATCTATAATTATCTGCAATCTACAACAATAAAAGAATCAATTTTAGATATTCTTTGCTGTCGTCGAGCTGTGCCTCGACAAGGAGAAACTCACAAGCTCTCGGATATGAATAGGAGATCAAGTTCGTAGAAGTTTTTTTATAATGTATCTCATCCATAAAAAATAGTATCTCAATCAGTCACAACAACTAGAAAATAGATTTTATTCATGATGGTTGTGTAGAATTAATTTTTATCAAACAATCAAATATATTCCTACCACTTTATCTAAAGTTTATCTTTGGTTAGAATTCAGATCAATTAAAACGTGTAAAATAAATCTCAATGCGTATTAGTGTGGGCTACATCCGGATGGGTCTAATCAGATAAATCACAATATTTTTTATTTATAATATTTTTTATTTATAATAAATAGATAATGCAGAATTTATCATAAAGGAGAGGAAAGCTCTGTGTGCTCTGTTGCTAGGTACTGTCTGATGAACTCTAAATATGGTTTTGCCTTGTGATATCATCTTGGTTTGCCTACATAGTTAGTCTAGGTTCCTAGTAGAAGGGCCATGGTTCAAAATCACTAATGCTACTTGGTAGATGGATAGTTTCAGAACGATTTGTTGATCAGTCCAATTACTGCTTGAAATCCAAGTGTTTGTTTACATGCCTAATAATTGTCCAAGGGTTGGGCAACTCTTACTAGGTTAATGTGAGACTCAACCGTTATGCACGTGAACCAATTGTTATATGAAACAAAATCCGAGTACTAGGCTATTGGACTTTAAGGAAAGAATAATAAATGTAAACAATGAAAAGTAAATGATGATCAAGCTTTAGTTTGGTAACAATTGTTTCTGTGTGGTAGTTTTTCAAAAACAATTTGGCTGCTGCCCTTTTTCCAGCTGTGGTACCTTCAAATAAATGATTAAAATTTACTTGCTGAACACTAATTAGGAAGCTTGCAGTTGTTCTCTCTGTAGCAACAAGGATTTCAGGTTGAGAAAGAAAAATCTCTCGTATGCCACCTAAGTTCAATTATGAATAATTGTAGATGAACATCAAGACATGCATTCTTAATTTCATAGCTCACAAAAAACTTGGACAGTTGATATTTGTTCAACAGCCAATCATAAAAAATTTTGTCGCATTAATCAAAAGGAAAAAGAAACAGAGGTGAAAAGAAGAAGGACTAGGAAATCAACCCAAGTGTGATTGTCTTTGGAAAAGCGCTTAGCAAATTTAGAACATCATGAATACCTACCAATAAGTAGCTAGTTACTTCTAGTTACTATTTCACGGAGACCATCCTATCATTCTTTATATCACTTTGAACTCATTAATACTTATGAAGAGAAAACATTACAGATTGTGCAATAGATCAGTTCAAAGAAGTTCATTGACAAGGCCTATAATACGTCAAATCTGGCCAAAAAAACTAAAAAATAGTCAGATGATGGCTTTCCCCTTGATGGAAATGCTTACATTTCAATGGATGGTTGAATATTCTAATCGAAGTTATCTTTTTTCCATTTTTAGGTAGTATCTTTGGCACTATTTTTTTCTGAAACTGATATCTTTCATACTATCAAGGCACATTGATCTTCTAAATATGTTTATATCTGTGCATGTTGTTGAGAAATCACATGGCTTCCTTGTTCACTATGTCTTGGGTGAGGTGCCTAATCCCCTTCTTCCTTGCACCAGAAAACCTCTCTTACACATACATCTCGAGAATTGACATGTCTATCCTGATGCGGACAGCTCGAGCAAACCTTGTGGGAAGCTGAGTCCTTTGCACCCAGAGAGACCACATTTGCCTGCTACCAAGGTTTCCTTGAGAACTGTTGTGTGAACCTTCAACATTGAAGGAGGTACTCCGAAGTCCAGAGTTGCAGAGCTTTAGAAAATATCAAAAAGATTAATGGAATGTTGCTAGTTTTGAAATTATATTCCTTGATCTTATATCAGACTAGTTTATATATATATATAAAAAAAAAATGATGATCAACATGCCCATCTTTAGTAATCAAAAGATGCTGTCTTGTTTTTTCTTCTTAATAGTGTAATGCCAGTGGATTTGCTCCACTGTTTTACTACAATGCTACTCTTTCATTGGTAGTCCTATTGATACCAAACAACTGTACTTCATGTCAACTATTTGTGTCTCTTCCATTTGATCATTTTCTTTGCTCTTTCTGGAATGCTGTCCCTACTGCTAAAGGCATTACTCCGAAAAAAGGGTCTTACATAGTGACGGCTTTGTCTCTATAGTTTTGTTCTCTTTAGCCTTTTCAAGACAAGCATGCCCTCCCTCCTGTAAATTATTCTTTCAAACCACTCTAGATGGATCTTTTCTGGACAGAGCCTTCGAATAGGAGCAAAAGAATAGAATGGACAACAAATAGGTAAGTATTCTAAGATAGATCCCACGGCCCTGGCTCATCACCAACTAGTACGCTCTCATCAAATGTTTATCATCCGTGGTCGGTTTATTTTTCAGGAGCCTTTTTGTTGAACATTATTGCTCGAGTTTATGATAAGGTTGGCCGGTTGATGTTGAGGCATGGTTTTGAATCTTCTGCAATTTGATATGACTTCGTCATGTGCTCTTTGCTTGTGCTCCCAAAATATGTTTTGGAGCTGTGTGCAATTATTACATGTGATAAAGTTTGGAAACCTTGCAAATCAAGATAGAACTGCTCTTGAGCTTAGTTAATCATGTTGGTTAAATGATTGCTGTTGCTAATGATTCTTTAGTGAGTCAACCCCACCAAACACACGCGTCAGCCCGACATGATGCAATCGGAGTTGTCTTGTCGTGACACTTGTATGCCGGATGGGCCAATAGGGAGCTTTTGACCAGAATGGAAAGAGTTGCTAAGTTACTGTGCGTAATTGCCTATCAACCTTGGGGGAATTTCAATTATGTTTTTTTAAGGTCAAAAAGTAATTATCGTTATATGTTTCATTTACATGCAACTGTGTTTAATTTTTCATTAGTAGTCTTCTTCCTTTTGGGTGGGGAAGCAAGCTAGGGAAGACAACCCTGTTTCACTGAACTGATGGAAGGTACCAGAGTCAAAAAAATCATAGAGGAGGCCTATTTGCAAAAACAAGCCAACTAAGATCTCACACTAATAATATCAAATTAGTTATGAGTATTTGATAACATTTATATAGCTGTATTAGGGTGTAATTATACCTGAAGCTTTAACCAAGGAAGTGGGTCCTCAATGGTTCAAACTTCAGGAATTTCTTACGGATTGGGCGCATGGCAGGTATTAACAGTCCCAAAGTAGATGAAACTTGTAGCTATGACATGATTGATGTGGATGGTCATTTCTGCTAAAGGCCTGTCATATATATCCAAGCTACTGGAATCTTTTACTTCTTTGCATAGAATTCAAAGTCATGTACGAGTACGTCGATATTTCAAGCACGAATAAACACAAAAAAAGTGAGATGGTGAAGTAATTCTAGAGAGAGAGAGAGATCAATATTTTTTTTAAGAAAAAAAAAAGAAAAAGGAATGAACAAAACAAGGTTAGAAAAGCAGCCGGCAGAACTAAAAGCTCCTTGCACGGGCCTCAGACGTTAAAAAAAAAAAAGCAAGGGAATAGTTGGAACCTGGCAGCTAAAAGTGGGTTTATTGTGGGAATAACTCTGTACACAAAGCCGTAAAGAAACACTCAAAAGAGATTCTAGATAATGTTTTATATTGAAAAAAAAAAAACTTCAGTAGAATACAAGTGAATAAAGTCGATACACATTACAGGGTATATATGCTAAATAAATTCTTCACAATATCTTGGAAAGCATAGGGCATTCCACAAATTATGGTAGGCTAGTTTAGAAAGGCTCCAAAACTGAACTGGCAAAGTCCCTTCATGTTGGAACTTGGACCTTAGGAGCCAGTAGTGCCTATCAGCTATAGCCACCATGGAATTCCGGAGCTCCACTTATCACTAACAGTCTATTTAACCCTCCCAAAGCTCCCACTAGCTTAAGGATCTGGAATTCTTGGTAACTACCTGTGCTCCTTCTATTGACAAGACATCCTCTCCCTCTCTTCCTCCTTTCCTTCCCTCCTCCCCCAAACATCAGCAGCCTAGTGGGGAACTATGAGGGTGAGTACTAAAGGAACTTAATACAAGCAACAAGCTAGGACGATGGATATGAGTATTGTTTGGCTTATATCCTTTATTTCTTTTGTTATTTGTGTCTTCAAGGTGTCTTTTTTGGTTTTTACTGGCTACAGATTTTGAACTGGGTGCAAAAGAAATTCATTGGGAGACAAAAGAAGAATAAAATTGATATTGGGTCGAGTTCAGCTCATTGTAAGTTTATCCTCCATATACTTTTCATGGAGTTTGTTTAGACTTAAAAATAGGTATTGATTGGCATGCATCTGAGAATGAGTAATCCTTTTTCATTCATTAGTTTCATCACAACTAATTTTTCATGCATCTGACAAAGAGCTGCGTCTTGGTTTTCTATTTATAAGTTTTTTCTTTCATGGGCTAATTTGTCAGATGGATAGCTTTTCGACCAACAGTGCATTCTGAGTTCATTTTTCTATTCCATCAGCGGTGAATTCTGAACTTTTAAATGAAGGTGTTTTACACTGAAGCGAAAAGAATTGGCGTGAGTTAGGTTTCTGTTGGTTTTTTGATGATTTTAAATGAGTTACAAAGTAAAACTAACAGCAATTTTTATCTCAGAAAGGTGGTGGATATTTTTGTGTTTCGGTAGTAAACAACAATGATAAATTTCTATTTCAATTTTGATCATGTAATTGGGCTATGAAGCAAGATAAATATCAGTGCATTGGGCTTGTTATCTGTTCTTAGTTTCACTTGCACACAAACTGATTTATTAGGGTCTAAGTTTGGAAAATATCAGTCTAATGACTGTGCTACAAATAGCTGACGTTAAGCTTTCTCCTCTAGAACAGTAAGGAGATCACAAAATAACATTTTTTAAGGACCCTAAAATGGCAACAAAAGAATTTGCATTTAGTTTCTCAAAGAAAGAAGAAAGAAGATCTTGCACTTAGCCATAAAGTTCATCTATATATTATTTGTTTTTAGGTGGTGTGTTTTCTCTTCTAGAATTTAAGCTTAGTGGATCATTTTTCTATACTCTTGTTGCTCTTCATATAAAATTATTGTAGCTTTCGTATCATAACATGAGCTATTCATGATTAAAAGAGAATCCCCATCTAACTGTACTGATGTGAGAAGGCAGCACCTTTAAATGAGTCCTGATGTATGATTAATATTGGAACATAAACTAAATTAAACTCTATTTTCTAGTTGGATGGATTACAATGAACCCGAATTTAAAGCCTCAAGGTCATGAAAACTTTTCTGTTAGCCAACTGAGCTAAATATTTCGCTGAATCTCTTCATGTGATAATGGTTTAATGGAAAGATCGAAGTTATAGATACATCTCCTTATTTTCTTAATATCTTCTATGTTTTACATGAGAAAAGTTGTTGGTTGGTATCCACTTTGATGACATTGAGATGGCTCCATTTAATGTCAATGAGCCATTGAACTAAGATTTTTGCTGCAGTCCAGAATCCAGATCAAGTCAAAGAAAGTCTGATTTATTATATTAGTCAAACCTACTTTTCCTTGAACATCAAATCTGTTTGCCCAATGGGGGAAGAGATGTCTTGGTATATGAATTTAAACAACATAGAATTCCGGAATTTTGCAGATAACATATTATATATTAATGGAGAATAAATAATTGTTCTTGAGATTAGTGAACAGGGAAAAAAATTCCGAACCTGTCAACAAAATGAATAGTTCTACAGTTTCTTCAGTCCTGCAGTTACTGCATTCTAACTCTGTGATGCTTCTTTAGATACTGCTATGCCTGATATTCGTAAAGATGAATTCAGTGACTGGCCCCAAGCATTGCTCACCATCGGGACATTTGGTAACAGTGAGTCGAAGGAAGATACAGCAACATATGATTCCTCAGAGGACTTGCATTCTCTGCAAGATCAACCGGACCTTATGCTAGAAGAAGTGATTAAATTTCAGAAGGAATTAGCTAAACTACTTGCACTCAAGCCCAAGTCTAGCACTGATGGATCAGAGATGGGATGCGAGAAAAATAAGGTCCCATTAAATCAATTTCGAAATTGTTCATCAAGCTTGGATATTGATCAGAAATCTTGCCTCAAGTTTTGTGATGGTTTGGATGATGAGGACAATTGTGAAAACTCACCAAATAGCAAGATCATCTTAAACAGAGCCAAAAAGTTGTTAGCAGACCATAGCAGTGCAATTAAGAAAAAATCAATCTCATTTCTCCTCAAGAAGATGTTTGCTTGCAACAGTGGCTTTGGACCAGCTCATAACTTAAGGGATCCATTTCCTGAGTCAAAAATAGAGAAGGTATTACACTTGTTAACATGTAACAAATATATGTTGGTGTATTATTTTAGATTTAATAGCCTAATGAGATCTTTTATTCTACCTTCTCTATTTTTGATTCCTATAGCTACTGAAGACTATACTTCACAAGAAAATACATCCTCAAAATTCTAATTCAACATCAAAAATGAAGTACTTGGAGAAGAAACAGGAGGAGACAACACATGCTGAAGACAAGATGCATGAGAAAGAAAAGGATGGTGGCAAATGGGTCAAGACGGATTCAGAATGTAAGTTTATGATTAACATAGAATATCATGCATGCATGCATGTTTAAGTAGTTAGGGATTAATCGATGTTTTCCCTTCTTGTCAGACATTGTCTTAGAGATGTAGATGCCATACAAAGCTTCAGTGTGACTGGTATGTTTGCAAAGCCTAAGGAATTCCTTTTGCATTGTTCTTGCTAATATTCTAGGCCAAGCCATATCAATGGCACAAGCAAATTTTCTTATTGGGCTTGTATATGGTAATCCATGATTGAAATATTAATATTATTTGTTTTCTTTTTATATTAATATTAATATGATATAGAAAATTCTAAGAAATTGTTACATAAAATCAGAATATTAAGTTAACAATTAAAGTGGTGTGTTTGTGTATACGAGCATGAATTTGTATTTCTCCTCCTCCTAATATTGTTGTTGCTGTTGTTTGCGGAGGCAGTCCAATTTGGATTTTATTAAAACGTTTTGTCCCTATCCTTATATAAACACACATAATACAAGTCCATGCACACTTAAAATAGTCCTTGTAAGTATATGAGGATAGGTTTAATGGTCAAGTAAAATTCAGCACCGAGTTTCTGCATAAAAGGAAAAAAATTTCAGGCTGCAAAACCCCCTAACAACAATATATGATCGTATGCACAAATTAGCAGAAATGATATTATAAAAACCATGAATATCATTATAATATAATTCTTACAATATGATTTTCTGGATATAGCCCACCATTTTTCATAATATTGGCGAGTAACAACCTGGAACACTTTGCTGCTTTAAATCGTATTGAAATGTCTATAGATGAATGAGGAAAGAAGAAGAAGAAAAAGCAGAAGAAGAGAGTTTGTTGTCAAGAACTTCATTTCACCTTGACCACATCTGCAGGTACATCGAATTTGTCGCTATTGAAAAGCAATTGAAATATATTGCAACGACAGAATGACATACAGAAATTTTGGGTCATCATACGAGAGAAAAAAGTTGAATGGTTTCCTTGAATAAAATTCACTAATGCATCAATGGCAGTGGTCATTGTGAACAAACTCTATCAACAATCTCAACAATGAGACATCGTGCGGTCCACAAGCATGGCCACATTCATGCACCCACCATGGGAGAAGGTTCAATGGTGTCATATATGGATCTTGTGTTACATGTGTTCCTCGGTTCGAACTCATTTATGATAAATTTTTGTTCTGCCAAAAGCCATGCATATCTGTCATCCATTTTGCCGATGCACGATCTTGTTGTCTTAAGAAAATCTTGGTATGGTGATTCTTTCCGGCATGCATGGCAATACTGAATCTTGGGAACTCGTTTCACTTAAAATACCTCAAGGTTGTGGATGACTAGATCGCATCCCTCAACTGTGTTGGAGGATACAAAACATTGTTTTAGATCTTATAGATGGAATGATGAATCAAGCTAGACCTCTTTCTACAAGAAAAAAGTATTTAAAAGAAAATAAAATGTATATGAAATTATTTTGTTGAACAGTTCCACAAATGAAATGTTATCGTTGTTCAGATTAACCAAGACAAGCAATTAAAAATGATAACTTTAGATATGCTCTAAGATTATATATCCAACTTTGTTGCTAGGATCATTGAGTAGTATCAAGGTGGACAACAAAAGTGGATTACTATGTATGATAGACTCCTTGCTGTCTAACAAAAGCATGGGGAGTATGTATAAAATAAGTGGTACCTTGTTCAATGACTATGCCACAAAAGCTCCTACAATTTGGCCGGTGGAGATGTTATTCTTGTATTTGCACAAGCAATGTGTGATTCTACAACTCACACAGAAAGAAAGCTTGAAAAAGCTGAAAGGTTTTGGCTCTTTCTATCATCAGAACAAATGCTCCCAAGACTGAGCCTTCTCCAGCCTGAAGAATGACCCAGAGGGTAAGTTTTGGGGCCACCTACAGCTGATCCCTCAATGAAATTGGGTTGGTGATAATGTAAAAGTTAATCCACAAATCCTTGCTCTAGCAGTGCCAATAAGCGAAGCCCAAGTTCTCCAATACACCAGCATTTCACCGGTCACTCCATCGTCAAAGGCCGCAGGCCTAACCCATTGAGATCCCAGCCCCAATGCTCTAACTGGAGACTATTAATTAGTTCAGAGTGATTTATATATTTGACTGATCTATGTCAACATTGAACAAAATCTTAAATTATAACTGACTAGAATTAGAACTATTGTGGTGTAGAAGGGATGGCATCATTAGTCCCACATTGATTGTGAGTTAAAAAAAACTCTAGCTTATATAAAAGGAGATTATCTTTCTCACGTGAGGTGTCTTTTGAAAGGCAAAACTGTAAGGCTCGTGAATCAGAGCGGACAATACATCATGTGTCGAACCATGAGCCCTTAATTGTAACATTAGCGCCATCTATGGGGACTAATATTGTGGGAGGACCGCATCTTTAGTCCCATATTGACTGTGAGTCAAAAGAGAGTATGGCTTATATGGATTGGATTGGAATCTTCTCTCTCTTTTCTGTGAGGCACCTTTTAAAGGGCAAAACTATGAGGCTCCAAATGACTAAGGTCTGAAGCCCCTTTTAAAGGACAAAACTATGAGGTTTCAAATGACTAAAGTCCATTGAAGCCCAAAGATGGTCAGAGCCAATCTCCTGTGAGATGCCTTTTAAAGAGCAAAACTATGAGGCTCTAAATAACTAAAGCCCACGAAGTGATCTAAAGATGATCAAAGCCAAAACAGATAATACCTCACATATGTGGAAGGAGAGTTAACCCAACCATCCATGTCATCCGACCCCTTGACCGCAACAAAAACCATTCTGGTTCAATTGTGAGCTTGTCATGCCAAGGGCCCAATTCTGGTTTAAGAATAGCATTAGACTAGATCAAGGAAGGGCCCAATCTTGACTGATGCCCTATGTGTTGGATCCGACTGAAATCAAGCCCAACCTAGGATTGTCTCGTCTTGATTAATAGGTGCATTTCAGGCTTGTATATTAGACCTCTAATGAGGTTAATCTTGGTTCAGCAAAGGGGTGGATGATTTAAAGCTTCCTATAAGACAAGATATTTAGATTAAATGATAGAGTTAATCTAGATTAACACTCGCAGAATGTGATGGATCTCATTTGTTCAGTTGAATGGGTTTCAACCAATATTCTGGGTCCAAACACCTTATGCTCTCTCCAAGCTGCAAGCACATAAATTGTTGCTTTAGGGGTACTCAATTACTATAATTACATGGATAAAGCTGGGCCAACCAATTCATATTATCCTTATTTCTTTTAGTTTAGACCTTGGTCTGACTAGAGAGAAAAAGTAATTCCTTCATCCTCCTCACCTCGAATTTTTTGCATAAAACATGTCAAAGAAAAAGATGATGTGCCAATCATTTAAGTAGATGACCAATATTAAGGTGAAGCAATATCTCACTTTACTTAGCCAGGATGGAGGCAAAAAATCAAGATATTTAGAGATCATTTTTGATATATTGAAATTCATGAAAAAAAGAAATCTTTGCCATTATAGTAGTATCAAGATTAACTACTATCTTCAAAAATTATTTTTATTAATATTTATTAATTATTTTTATTCAAGATATATAGTTAAAAGGAGATTGAAAAATCTCAATTGGCGTGTCTTGTTTGTCCTCCCCATCTTCTTGATTCTCAGTCTCATTTTATATTGTTAATGAAATGGTCAATGAGTTGGGGGTAGAGAGAGAGAGAGAGACAGGGAGAGAGAGAGAGTAAGAGAGACAACAGCTAGCATATTGATTTGTATCAACCAATACCTCTAAATATATCAACATATATTGACAAAGATTACAAGGGCTAAGATTTGATATGAGTCATGTCGATGGATGATTCATACTATGGCAACCTAATATCTCGAGAAGGATGGTAATCTTAAGAGACTTTAATGCCGTTAACAACAATGTCCACATAACTGGATACTAGACAGATTGATTTTCAAATATTGATGCTAGTATGATATTATTGAGTGTGATTCAAGTCAATTGAAGTATTTTCCATCAATGAAGAACCCTAGATGCAAGTGTTTGATAAACTAGTTTAAGTCATATTGGCATCTAAAAATTTGAATTGTACACACCAAAATTTGAGCTCTCCATGGTTTGATAAACTAGTTTAAGTCATATTGATGTGAGTGTAATTTTTCTTTGAGAACTCGGTGTTATTCATTGTCACTATACCCCTTAGGTGGAGAAGAAAGTATCACCCAACTTAGTTGATATTCGAGGTGCAAATGGATCGAATTAGATCGGATCATAAGTGATCTTGATCTGATCCAATTCTTTGATTAGATCCTGATATTGGATCCAAATCTAATAGAAAATCATATCGAATTGAGTCCATAGATAAAAATTTTGTCCTAATGGATCATTTGGATCGGATCGGATCCATATATAACCCAACTCTAATCCGAAAAATTTAAATCCAGGATTGATTGGTGCAGGTCCGGGTTTATAATCTCAGAACATTGCCGCCACATTTCTTAATCATGTTAATGATCTATAATCCCATCAACTTTCACTAAACTTCATTTTTTTTCTCTCTAAATTTTTTTGTATAATTGAGAGAAGATTCTTTCCTAAATGCCTTCTCTCTCACTTGCTCAACAAGCAAACAAAACTTTTATACAGTTTAACTTAGAAAAAACATGCATTTTATAGATATTATTAATAATCTAAAATAATTAAAAACATATTACCAGATCCTCTGACATTCTAATACTGCATATAGTATATTCATCAAAAAATATATCAATTAGAAGTCATCATGCTTGGATTTACAATTTATATGAGAAGGGAGAGGAGATGGTCGGCATCTTCAAATTGAAAACCAGGATAACACCACATGGTGCATTAACTACAACCAATTACATCCCCACCACTCTTGCAGAAAAAAAAAAAAGGACTCGGTCTGAATCTAATCATATATTTATCTAAAGTATCATGATAAAATGTACAAAGCTATAAATCACAATGAAATCTGTTCAAGTCGGATTGAGTCGAGTTCGAATTCAATAAAATCAGATTTAATCTGAAACGTAGAATAAGTCCAATTTTAGAATCAGCCTCTACCCCGTAGGTCCTTTAATGTGGGCCTGATCAGGTCCCAGTGGGTTGGGTCATGGGTCAATGCGGCCATTTGCAGCCTTATTGGTATGCTCCCATAGTTAACATAATACAACTCTAAAGCTTCTTTTTAATGGGACCACTCTTTTGGATCCTTGTGCATTTTCTTGTGCAACTTTGCTGTATGGAAGATTGGGTATAACCTGGTGTCAGTATAGTTTGATCGAGGGATATCAAAGCTTAGGTTGTGTTTTCTTTACCAACATTTGAACTTTTACCTCTCTCTTTTCTTGCTCGATAAATTTTACTCTTGCTTATGTAGTCTAATTCCATAATACGGAGCCTAATTACAAAACTCAAGTTCATAAAGTCATACAACAAAGTGTTTATATTTGGTAGAACTAGAATAAACGTTAAAAATGGAAACAATAATAAGAAGCAAGAAATGCCATACTATGATTACTTTCCTTCTTTCATATATGTTGTACAAAAGCTTAGAGAAAATAGATGAATAAATCGTAAATGGAATTACTACTAGGTAAATTAACAGGAACGGTGCTTTTAAGACATTATGTAACCATTGGTTGCTTTTGACAGGTAATGGAGGATTTTAATAGAAAACAACATGGTTTGCAATTATGCATTCTAAGACAGTATTGATACCATGCATCAGTATAGTATTAGTATTGGAGATGTTTTGGTAACTTCATTATCGGTAAAATCAAGCATTGCTAGTACACTGCTAAAATCTTGATTGCACTAAAGTGTTAAGTAGGCAAATTATCTAATCACACAAATTGAACATGGTGGGATAAGGAGCTTTGATGGATTTCTAGTAAAATTATGAAGAATTTGGTTAAGACTGAGTACATTAAAGGCACCATAACAATGGCAGCATATGAGAATAAATTACAGAGAACCGACTAAGATGGAAGGAGGATTTGAAGCAGCTCAAAAGTTAAAAAGCAAAGGCTCAAACTCAGAAGGAGATAAGAAGGAAAATAGAGAGTATGGTGCAAGATAATTGAAATCCTATGGTAGGAATCAAGACTTGTCCTAATGATCATGTGCTACCAAAAACCTAAAGTCCAGCTTGATCTTGATCATGCATGCCTACTTAAGTATTTGGAGATAGATAATTGTAGGATAAGCGGACTTTCCTCCCTCTCTCTCTCTCCAGAATTGTGTTCTATATATTTGATTACGAGGGAAATCGAAATGAAAATAAAGGCAAATAGATTATCTAATGCCAGGTCATGTGTATCTTAGCATATTCTGTTATTTAGGTTTATTTTTTAGTTATACAAGATTCAAAACTAAAGAAGAAATGAAAGGAGATGAGCACAATCATCCCTGGTGCAACTGAAACTGTTTTCGCATTGTGCTCTTCTTTCATGACTGCTGCTCAAAAGGTTAAGTTAAAATATCTAAAGGGATTAAAATTTGATGCCATACCTCATCTTCCCCTGCCAAGAAATCAATTGAAACATGGATCGACGGGAAATTTTGCCATTTGCTTCGAGGTTGCAAGAACTTAGGGATATTCTTTGTGATATATCTTTAAATTTTTAAAATTTTCCAAATGTTTCAGTTTTTTTTGGTGACCAAGATTTTTTAATTTTTTTTTTGTATTAGCCATCCTGGTAGATGATGATGATGATTCGAGATCTTGATTTATCTGATGAATATGATAGATAAATATTATCAAAATTTTTCAACATCTCGATCAATATCTTCATATGGAAATGTCAATATGCCAATTGATAGAATGAATTAAAACCATATCTAGATATTAATTTTAATATTTATTAACTAAAATAATATTTAAGAAAGTAAAAAAAGATTATAAAATATCATTTGATATGAATAAATCGTAACAGTCGATATCTCAGATTTTAATTATTTATCTTGATCAAGATGGTAGGTAAATCGCATTAGGAAGCGCCGACATTAACAAATACCCGAGATATATCCCCTCTGTAAATTTTGTATTATATGACACGTATCGGCCCGTCGGAAATCAACTCGCTGTCGCTTCTGGGTTCGGTTGTATCTTTCCCGCGCAAGTATAATTGCCCTTCTTTCGCAACGTCAACCGTTGGATCATTCCATAGACATTTCGAGAGCTGTACAAGTTGATGGGAGAAAGCGCAAACTGCTTTGCGAATCGTGCATTGCAGGATCCAACGGTTGACGTCGCGAAAGATGCAACCCGAACCCGACCCTTCCCACCGATACTGAATACCGTTAAAAAAGAAAGCAGACGGCCTGTCCCTGGTCCCGGTCTTCCAATAATCTCCAAATACCGACACCTTTCTTCTTCCCTCTCTCTAATGTGAACTCCAGGTAGCAGCTTTAGTTCAGATCCAGCTCTCGCTCCCTTCTCCCCCCTTGGAGAAAAGAGAGCTGTCTCTTTCTCTTCTTCGATCCAATGGCGCACTTCGATCCTCTTATCTCCTCTTCCTCTCCTCTTCTTCTCCTCATCCATGGAGTCCTCCTCCTCATCCTCCTCTTCGCTTACGCCGGCGATGCCTCGGTCCACGACTACACGGGGGAGAAGTTCGTGGCCAAAGGCAACGCCTTTGTCCTCCACGGCGGCAGCGAAGGCCTCTACGCCTCCCTCCCCAGCCCCAACGCCTCCGCCGCCGGAAATGGCGTCTCCTTCATCCGGTAATCCCTCGTGCCAGTACCCATCCGTGTTGCATTGCGATCATTTCTTCCAGATCTATCGTCCTTCGAAATCTATCTAGGGTATTTTCGGGGTTGAATTTGGGGACCGAATTGGAGCTGTGCGTGTTGCGATCTGGTGCCAAGTGGGTCCTAGATTTAGATGCAACCGTGCGGGGATCTTTCTGTGCTCCTGTTTGCTTCGTTTCTATGTGAAAGATTGGGACTCTAATCTGATACGGACCGAATGAATTCAGCCCTTAAAACACCAGTTTTCTTCTTGCAATTCCAACTAACCACATCCACGTGAATTTAATGATCGTGTTGCAAATTTTCGGTTGGCGAAGGGATCAAATCTACTATGCCATTCCCAATGGGTTCTCTGGGCCATGGTTAGGTGAAAGATTATGTTTTCCCTGGGGGCTTGAGGTCCTAACCAAAGTTCAAACTTAACATACAATTAAGAGAGCATGTGGGATCCAGTTAACGTTTAAGGAATGAAAGGCATGTTTGGAGCTGGGGCATGTCTAAAAGCTTATATAAAATAGGTTCCGGCTGATTCAGCTGAAATTTTGAAGCAGTAAAACTTTTCAGCTGAAACTAATGCAATCATTGGAAGTTGTCCATCTGATTCCAGGACCAGCTTGGGTCAGGTTTGGTTGAAACCTTTTTAACCTGAATCTAAAATGAGGAAGGCTTCAAATAATATTTTATAGTGCTGTATTTGTGAATACGAATAAAGAAATGATAAACTGTCATAAGCTGCAAGTGCTGATTATTTCAGTGCTCAAAACTTTTAAAATCTGAGAATTTAGATTAGTGTTGTTTTAGATCGAGCATTGTGCGTATCTAATCTCATCATATCCCTCTTAGCCTTAATTTTTCTTTTAATACTTTTATACCCCCATGAATTCAGGTTTGAAAAGATCATTTCAGAAGGTCGGAGAAAGCTGTTGCAGCCAGTAAGGACACTGATTTGGTGAAGGTGCAAGCCATAGTTTTTGAGATTGATGATCGAGGGTCAATTGGTGGGTCAGCCTATGGTGGTCAGAGAGCTATTTGCTGCACTCCTGATCTGGCAAAATTAGGCGTGTGCACTCAAGGTGTGATCATTTACCGCCCCTCGTCCCAGAACCCTGACTGGCCACAAGTGTTTGTTGCTTCTTTCAATGGAAAAGATCCTGTCACGACATTACCGTCTCAAACTATAACCATCACCAGATCTGGGATGTATAACCTCTATTTTATCTACTGTGACCCTGCACTTGATGGTCTGGTTATTGAAGGAAAGACCGTGTGGAAAAATCCAACCGGCTACCTACCAGGAAGGATGGCCCCTCTCATGAATTTTTATGGATTCATGTCTCTTGCTTTTGTGATACTTGGAATTTTTTGGTTCTACCAGTATGCGAGGTTTTGGAAGGAAATCCTTCCACTTCAGAACTGCATAACATTTGTCATTGCATTGGGCATGTTTGAAACGGCGTTATGGTATTTTGAGTATGCAGAGTTCAATAAAGCCGGAGTCCGACCAAAGGGGATGACATTTTGGGCTGTAACATCCGGTACAGTCAAAAGAGCAGTCTCACGCGTTATCATCCTTGTTGTTTCTATGGGGTTTGGTGTTGTCAGGCCTACGCTGGGTGGTCTCACTTCAAAGGTGCTTATGCTTGGGGCAACATTTCTTGTAGCTTCTGAAGTTCTTGAATTGGTAGAGAATGTTGGGGCTGTAAGTGATCATTCTGGAAAGGCAAGATTGTTCCTGGTTCTTCCAGTGGCAGTTTTGGATGCTTTCTTCATTCTTTGGATATTTACTTCTCTCTCCAAAACATTGGACAAACTCCAGGTGTGTACCCACTTGATATTGCCTTACTGGTTTTTTAGTCTTCGAAACACCACCTGTATTTCTTATTGCTTTGCTATTGTTAAGATACCGTTGTTTCTCCTCTGCACCATACTTGTTCAAACTAATTTACATTTTTTTGACATAGAACTTAATTCTCAAAAATTTGAAGGATAATGGCTTCACCACTATTGGTATGTCTTTGATGGGGAACAGGCAAGACGGTTGATGGCTAAGCTAGACATCTATAGGAAATTCACAAATGCATTGGCTGTTGCTGTTATTGTATCTGTTGGTTGGATTGGTTATGAGGTAATATTCGTTTATAATATTTGTCGCACTAATTGTAGGGCAGAATACTGTAGAAATCGATGCACCATATTATACCAAGTGGCAATACGTTATTAACTTGTACATGTGAGTGCAACTGCAAGCTAAGGTGGTGCTAAATCACTTATTGTTTGAAATAAGAGGCTTTCTATATACCATCTTTTGGGGTTCACTCGCAGTTGCGTATCTGGAAACACCCCATATTTTCCAAATCCTACCATGTTATTTTCCTGTTACTTTATAGAGATGTTCATCCCTCCTTTTGAGCTTCTATTCTGGGTGGCATGTTCAGCCATGATGAGCTAGTTGCCTTCTTGCAGCTTTACTTCAAGTCAACTGATGTGTACAACGAGCGTTGGCAAAGTGCTTGGATCATTCCTGCCTTTTGGCAGGTTCTCTCCTTTTCCCTTCTCTGTGTGATCTGTGCTCTCTGGGCACCCTCTTATAACTCAATGAGGTAAAGTCCTGGTACCTAGTGTTCCTACAATTTGGTTTTTCTTGAAACTAAATTTTTTCCTTCTATTCCTTCAAACTAAATTTTTTCCTTCCACTCCATGTTTTTTATGCATTTCACTGAATTAGCTAAGCATTTACATACCTCTCTTTTTTTATATATATAAAAAAAAAAAAAAAAAAAATTGATCAACTGGAAGATTATATGGCACTAGCAATATTCTATTTCTGATAATGATTATTGTCATTGGCTTCTTTTTGTAAGCATCAGGAAAAACCAGATGTTACTTGCACTGATTTCTTAATACATTGTTGCTTGCACATAAGCAAGTCAAGTACTGACACTAATGGCTCGGAATCTCACAAAGCTTTGTTTTCATGTAATTGCTGTGCAAATTTATGGCTCCGCACTCTTGCATGCAGATATGCTTACTCAGATGATGCAAGTGAAGACTTCGACCGTGAGGATACTCTTGCACTAATAAAGCCAGGACCTATGCCTTCTAAGGATGGCCGAGGTTCTTCAGCTTCACCGGATGCCAGGGCTACACTAAACATCAATACTACCACCTTACAGTCACAGAATAGGGACATTGAAGAAGACAAACGAGAGTGAAATATCTACCTGCTTGTGCTGTTTGGGTGCATTCTGTATCAGAAAATTGGATCAGTCTGTACTAATCTCATGAGTCTTCCGAAATGGATGACGAGAGACTATTTTTCACAGGGATAATACATGTACCATTTTCTTCTGTTGAGGAGAAACTAGCATCTGAGGGTGTCGTTTTTAGTTTCTCATTTTGTTGTGGTCCCGGTTCATTGTATTTCTTTCCCATGCCATAAAACTCTGATGTTTAGGCATTAGTTAATACCAGATTTTACGAAGTTGTGACAGATTGTGCGGTTACACTCTCAGTTGTGCGGTTACTTGTAGGATTTTAGATGTTGAATAGAACAAAAATATTGCAAGGGTTTCGGCAGCAGTTGGTTCTCTGATTTTAGGGTTGAGTTGCAAGGCTGCAAGTTCTCATCAGTTGTCCGTCCTACAAGTTAGTTTATCTGTGACCGATACGAAATGCTACATGCTGAAACTTCCTTGTGTTCAAGGAATGTTTGGCTTGTAGTTTGGTATTTTGTTTAGCTAGAAATTACTAGATGTGATATTGTGGATGTGGACGATCAAGCTAGCAAAACTAAAAATTCCATGCAAATATGGATTTAAGCTAATATGTAGTTTCTGAACCAGCCTGAATATCAAATAAACTGGAATAACTAAAACAATTTTTAGAATATAAAACTTTTGTGATGTAAGGTTTGAAGAAAGAACAGGAAATTTTTATAATGCATAACAAAATTCTAGCTCCCAAAGGTTGTGCTCCACGAGATTACTTGATGGTTGAACTTTAGTCGTAAGGGATCATAAGCTGGTTCACCATCATGAGCCAGACTTTCTTGGTGCATCATCTCACCTTTGAGATAAAGGATATTTATTGTATAAACCTAGGTAGGTGGTCATTATATCTATTTACTTTCATCAATTCTATCCATCTAGCGTGATCAAGCTAAATCTAATTGTTCTCAAGAATCTTATGATGGGTAAATATATTTAAACAGAGTGGAAGTATCAACATGTTAAGCAAAGAAGGAATGCTCGCCCGGCCATTTGATTTTGTATGACATGCTTACCCTCGGCATTACTTATTTCATGGCCCCACATGGTTGTGTAAGAAGAACATGGCTTCTGCAGCATGCGATGCACAATCAATTAGCTGTTTGCGTGGCACGACTTTGTTCCTCCTCTTTCTTCAACTTTTTTTCATGTACACCTCCGTAGACGGGGATGGTAAACCGCAGAATGTTAGTTTACCAGAAGGATCTTGTAAGACAATTGATGAAGGCAACTTTTAGAAGAGACTCGAAAGGGAAAACAATATAAAAACTTAAAAAATAGTTTCCTCATATAAAGTTATATGGATTCTAGGTTGACTCATGGATAAACGAGAGCTGAAAGAAATTGCTGCAGGGTTCTAAAATCACACTAGGTTAACTCTGCATTGATGATGCATAAATCGGAGGGGGAAAAAAAAAAAAACAGGAAACTGCTCTAAACCACTTAAATCCAGATTTTATTTACTAGAAATTCTTGATCAAAACTCTTCAATGTGCAGAAGAATATAGTTTATGGAGAAAGTGTCAAGCCACTGTGGCCACTCAATACCCAGTTCTATTAGTTCTATTCTACAGGACAAAAGCCATTTCATCTTGGAATAAACTGTGGCCACAATTTATAGCTCATATAGATTATTGTATCTGACTGATAAAAGTAAGCTCACGGATCCACTCAAAAGTAAAACTTCTCTTCAGACGGGAAGGATGAGGTAGTCGAGGAATGGTTCAGCACTGGGAGCAAGGACCTTCAGCTCAGAATGTGTGGCTAACTCAAAATCCTCAAACTGGAAGGCAGGGGCACAGGTGCAGCCAACCAAAGAATAATGCAGCTCAGAGTCCCTTTTCGGAGCTTTGACAAGAATACTACCATCAGATGCAAAGGACTCAACATCCAAGGTTGGAAATGATCCAAACCACACATTCGGTGGCACAGTGTACTGCGGTCGGTGACCAGCATCTAGATCTGGGCCGAGAACAGTGAACTCGATGTGGCCATCATCATGTAACTCAAATACCTGGTTAATATTGAGATCAGTAAGGCATAAGTACAAGAAAACAGATCAAAATTCTCAGCTTATGTTGTCATCATGCAATCATGTAAGCAGACAGAAGTCGGTTTCCAAACCGTGAGAGGCTCTCCCAGGTAAAAGTGCCAAGTTTCAGCACAAGGTATGCGATGGAAGTGTGACACACTTCCCGTTGGCAGCATGAAGTAGATAGCTGTGCTCACGGGACGATCAATCTTGTCTGAAAAAACTTCCATTAGAAGCTAATATACTCCAAAATCACAAAAGAAAAATACAATCATCAAAGGAAAAAAAAATGCTTTTGCCCAACAACTGAGGACTTACTGTCCTACGCCATTCTTTCCTCATAAAAGTTACATCTGCGGTTGCTGCCAGTCTTTTCAATTCCTAATGTTTTTTTTTTTTTTGGTAAATAAAAAAAAGGAAAAAAAATTCTTAAAAAAGAAAGAAAAGGCAATAAGCCCAAAATGATTTGGCTACTCGGGTGCAACCTGCTTTCACCTTTGAGCAGTAAGACAGCATCAAATTCAGCTAGAAACAGTAATAGGCAATTATTTTGTTAAAAACTTTTACTGAATTTATCTGCGATCGATATGCTATATAATGTGTTGTTAGCATCTGATCTCAAAGAGTCATCACTTTGACTATATGGCAATGTAAGAAACTATCTAACATGAATGTACAAAATGTACTATTTTGTACCCACCAGTGAAAAGCTATTGCATGCCAAAAGCATAGTCACATTATTTTTCGTCTGTTAAGTTCAGGTTTGAGCTTCTAACATTTCACAACCGACCGAGTTAACTCCTGTGTTTTATTAGTGACTATTTGACTTGGAATGATTTGAGATATCTCACATTTCAGTATTTTTTATTGATATCAATAATTTTTCCAACCAACTGAAAATGCTCAGATATTTATAATAAAAACAAAAATATACTCATGTAGGATATGAGAGAGAGACAATCTAGGATAGTTTTCTTGGGCCATAATGAGATTCACAAAAAGGGAGATATTTTTGGAGTCAATTATCTTTAAGAATTTCACTGAATCAGATATATCAATTGTTCTGTTACAGGCCAGTTACAATTCTGCATATGGTTGAGTGCATATTTTTCTGGTAAAGAGTCTTCATGAATATGCATGTGTGCTAACGTCATCTTCTTGTATTATATCCACTGACAAAATATTTTGTCCCTTCATTCCTTCATGCATTGACAATTAGTTACAACCTATTTTATGACTCCCTTAAAAACACCCTAGAAAAGAATTTGACCATGGGAATAGATTTCTGAATGATGTGACAAATGTGACATCAGTCAAACATCATGCAGGGATGCAAGCGGACTGGGCCTTGCCAGGGTTATCCATTTCTTTTGATAGGGCCTTCTCAATGACACAGTCTAAACAATGTAAAATTTTGACCGAAGGTTGGGCCATTTGCATCCTCGTTTCAAGTAGATCCATATGAAGTGGGGAGAAATTATTATCCAAGTGTGCACATAATAGTAAAAAAAATCCCTGAAAGTTTCAAACATACATGATCAGAAGCAGGAGACTTCGTTTCACTAGATGAAAAGGAAGGACTAACTAATTTGCCAGCCTATAACTATAATAACTTGAAAGAGTGTAAAAGTGAGGGAATGGTCTGAGATGTAACTAAGATGATAGAATGATAAATTTGGGAAGACAAGACTACAACACAGGTCATTAAATGAGCTTTGAAGGTGGGGAGAGGTGGTAAGGTGTGGAAGACCTTGATTAGAATAACTTGTAAATTCAAAATTGGTTATGCAGTCAATGGATGTCAAATTGTGATATCATGAGCAACAAGAAAACATCATTGCAAGACATGCATGGGGTATCTTTTTGCAATGTATGTTTGATATGAAGAATGGAGAGCATAACATTTTGCAAGCAAGAGACAACGTTGATTGTCAAAGCAGCTTGAAAGTTGATAGGCCAAAGGGATTTGATGTACTGAAGGTGTCCGGCAAAATGGCTTCACCAGAGCCACTGGAAGTTTCAAAAGTCAGCAGTATTTACCCTTGTTCCTTTGCTAATTTTTATATTAAGTGCAGCAATTGCAGGCTCGGAAGAGGTACTGGAATGTTCGTGGAGGCAAACATTAAACCAATGTTATGGGGAAGCTGAAGCATGTTCGTCATTTTTCATCAACTAATAGATTTGTTTATATAATATTTACTGCAGAAGGAACCAAAGAAAGCCAGAGAAGGAGGTTTGGAGCCAAAAATATGAGAGTGGTGGAATAGTATAGACAAAATGTTATTCTAGTTGTAAGTGGGCATTAAAAAAGAAAAAAAAAATGAATCACAAAATAAAGAAACAAATATGGCTGCAAGCAGGTTGGATCGAGTTAGGGATTTGCAAACCCAAATTCAAAATATATATCAGTCCTCCAATCTATTAGATTGGAAATGAGCATCCATTAGCTGTTTGAAACAAAGTAATTATCTATTAGCTTATGTATCAACATAAATACCAAAAAAATAGCCATAAATAATAGCAGTTGTACATTCTGATAAGCTGAATAAGACCAACACTGTCACATCCCTTCTATAATGGCACACTCAAATGATTAAAGAAAATCTACAAAACCCACCATTTAAAACTATGAAATTATTAGGGAATCTAATTTCGCTGAAAGATCCAGATAAAATGATGAAATGGTCAGAGTCAATATCAAAATATCGAGCTATAGTGGGTCCGCAAGAAAGGCGGGAACCCAACCAATCGCCTCCGTATTGCATGCACGTCGTTCATGCTTGCCGTTGAACTTAAGACTTCTCCTCCATCTATGATCATCCGACAAGAAACATCGATGATCGGTGAAATAAATCTTTCCATGAATACGGTCCAATGTAATATCATCGTTATAAGTTGGACATGCTTTATACCCTTTTGTACACCATCCAGAAATACATCATATGTAGAAAAATTATTAACTATCCAAAGCAATGCCGCATGCATGCGAAAATGCCTCCTACGACATGATCATACATTTCGCACTCTTCTTCCCACAAGTATTGCAACCTTCAATCAACAGTTTAAAAAATGTCTGTCTTTTTCAGGGGCACGAGGATCGGGATCAACAAAACCAACAGATTAAAGGTGATTTCATGCACTTTCAAGACGGTAAATTATAAGAAAACACTATAATGGGCCACATACTATATGTAGTGCTAAGATTACCATATGGATTAAATCCATCTGTTGCCAACCCTAGCCTGACATTTCGTGAATCAGCTGCAACCATGAATGTTCACAATCAAAATATTTCCATGTATCTCCATTTGATGGATGTCTCATGACATCGTCGTCGATGTTGTTTTCCTCTTTATGCCATCGCATGTCACAGGCGGTATGCCTTGACATGAACAATCGATGCAATCGTGATGTAATTAATTGAAAATTACATAAAATCTTACACGGTATTTTCTTTTTCTTTTTATCCTTACCACGACTTTCATTCCATCTACTTGAATGACAAATCGGACATGCTTGTAGATCTTTTTTGTCCTTCCAAAATAGAACACAATCATTTGGACATGCATGTATCTTTTCGCAATGTAGGCCCAAGTCATCGACTCCTAATCGAGTCCTTTCAATAATTTTTTATCTTCATAATGACTTGACGAAAGTAACTCTCCCTTAGGCAGCAGGTCCTTCAAAAATTTGAGCAACCAATTAAATAAATTGTTTGACCACTTACCAAGTATCTTCATATGTAATAATTTTATTATGTGGACAACAAGAGTACTTCTTGCAACCAGGATAAACGTCATTTTGCACATCTCTTAATAGATACTCGAATCTATGTTATAGCATGTTACTGTCCTCCTCAGCTTCTTGTCTTGGGATGGGATGCTGATTTCTGATCCCACTTCCACATTTGCATCAAATCCCATGGTGGATAACGCCCACGCTACCCCTTGTATTTCACAATTCCCGATTGCACGCTATGCACCGTGCATATGCTACAGGATTTGCCCTGGTTCGCTTGCAACTGGTGCATGCAATAATTTCTCCAACCAATCCACGACCTGGAATAAGAAACTCATGGAATTTCTGAGACATTGAACTTACCTAGCAAGAAAGGTAATGGACAAATAATAGGAATGAGAATTTGGCGAATCTGGTTTTGCTATGGAAAAGTCTTTGGATGTCTCTAACTAGAGTCATCATTCAGAGTTAGGTTTCAGATCTCGAAACTGCAATATCTTATATCTAAGACCTTAGGTGAATCAGACACCACATGCACACACATACACACATCAGAGACTAAAAATTACAAGGAACTGAAATAAGAATATGAGGGAACATCTAAATCACTAACAAATGATTTCACCTTTCTCACAAATTCTGAAATCCTGTTCAGAAAAAAAAAAAGATACGGAGCTATAAGTTGAATATAAATCATCGATCTGCCAATATAGCGAATAACTTGCAGCAAGCAAATTAACAGCAAAATCAAAATCCAACAAATTTCAAGATTCACTTGAAGAAGGTCAGATCATATACACAATCAAACATACCAAACCAAAAAACAGTAACCTGCAAGAACAAAGAGAAATTCCCAAAGAGCAGAATCAAATAGAGAAAACCAAAGATTTGGGATTAGCTTACACTGGGGTGGGAGTTGAGACTTGGAGAGGGTGATGGAGGAGTCCCTAAAAGTCTCCGAGTAGAAACCCCCTTCTGGGTGAGGCTTCAGATCCAGCAGAGCTGCCACCTCTGAGGCCTTCTTTGCTGTTGAACCCATCTTCCACCGATCTCCACAAACTGTTCCACAGGGAGAGAGAACTTTATTAGTCGCAGATGTTGAACTGACTCCTCCCGCACTTCCCTTGCTTGACTAATAACGATGACCCGTTGCGAAAGCATATTCTAAATTCTCAGACGCAACAATTTAGAATAAGCCTGACCTTCCATATGCATCCAGCTATTTTCAAAACCTTGACCGACTGGCTCATATTATTAATATAGAGAAAAATATTCTTAAATGGTAGGCTTCCCTGGGCTCATGTTTCTTTTTTTTTTTTTTTTTTTTGGTAAAAGACAACAACTTTGTTACCAATGTATTAGCACTCACAAGATCCCCTGCATCCACAATACATCCAACAAGAAGAAAGCCTGTGACTACATCCAAAAAGCAGAAGAAGTTAATATAGCACAAAGTACATTACAGAGGGTTACTTGATTATAGGGAAAGTGTTAATTGATTAAAGGTGAAACTCTAACCTGCTCCCAAGCCAAGATCAAGACAATACAAATCAACCGCAAAAAATCAGAAGTGCGGTTGAAGCAACGGCACACAAATCAAAGACCATGGTCGATTGTTTGTCGCCAATGCTAGCATGAGAAGCAAGGAATGAGGTATGCCCTAGCCTCCCAATAAATAATGGAAAAGTTGTTGGGGGCCTTATGGTCACGCCCAAAAAAAAGTAGCCACGCCGGGTCGCCCCCCCTCCCAACCCCTTTCTTCTGCCAAAAAAAAAAAATAATGGAAAGGTTGTTGAAGGTGTGGACTGGGGTTGGTGATAAATGCTTTAGAAAAAATATGTTTAATCTATTCTCCATCCACTATTTGCCCCTCTTTATATTATTATATTATCATTGGGTATGAGAGGAGGGGAAAAGAAGAAGAAATGAGAGGAGAGAAAATTCTAGTTTATTATTCAAATATAGGATAGTAGTTAGATAGGAATTTTTCTCCCACTCGAGATTTCATGTATAATCATCCTATAGGATCAAAATCTATATCCATCACAAATTTTATCCTAAGATCATAAATTCTGAGCACTCAAACAGGCCCTGAATGTTTATTGTTCACTGAAGATTACGAACCTGAGTATACTTGACATGTACCAACCCTCAAGAAAAGGAATATTACAGTTCACTAGCTCCTCTTCCCCTAGTCTTGGTTTTGATCACCAGTCAATTATGAAGCCAATGCCCCCTCTAGCAGGAATTCTATATCGGTCTTTTGGTGCTTTTACTGAAACCACACAATCGAGCATGCCTTTAATAGCAAACTAAATTCCTGCCCTTTGTCAATTGATAGTGTTATTTTTTGTGGAAAGTTCACGTCTCGGTGCATGCTTAATGGTCTCCTTATTCTGCCTTGAGTACATGAAGTCATTCTTGAGCTACTCAAAATATTTTCATCGAAGTCCTAAGGTTCCAGCCTAAAGAAGGTACAACCAATTAGATGTGTTCTATTTTCAGCTGAGATATGCTTTTATATATAGGTTTGGAACTTATGTTGGAGTTAGTTTACTGGTCAGAGATACAGGTTTGGACTTGATTTTCATCTCTCTTGAGAAATGGGCTGGCAAGAAAATTGATTAGAATGATCTCTCTCTCTCCTATATATATATATATATATTCATTTCTTTCTGCCTTACTATTTAATTAACTTGGGAACCTACCTGCTTGGTACCAAACACTTTCTAGGCTTTACTCTTATCTAATAAAGTAGCTCTGATTCCAATCTCTCGTTTAGGATTCGGAGCAGTTAGACTTCAAATTATGCATGTTTGGTGGTTACAGGAAATTAAAATTGGTTAACTGCGTCAAATCTTTAACAGCCGGAGATGTAACGTCAGAAAAGGGTTTTGAATGGGTTTGGAGTGGCTAAAGGCCAGTCAGCTCAGATTGTCCTGTGGGTTGTGATGAAACATTGAGGCCAAGTGGCAGCTTCAGATTTCTTTGACCCAGACCCTGCCTTTGCTTCTTGATACCAAGATGTCCTTGATGAGACTGGGTATCAAAATCTTAATTATCAGATAAGATTATACTAGATGCCGGCACACTATGAGTGCATATGACTCAGACTTCCTCCTCCCTCATGGTATGGGTATCAGTGAATGGTAAGTACCATAAGTGCATGGAAGCAGTGAAACTTGTATACATCTAAAGATCAGGTATCTTCGCAGACAAAAACATTATCCTTTTTACCGCCAACAAGAACATAAATCATGCCTTGGAAGGGACAAGAGAACGCATCTGCTGAACTTGAGTTTAAAACCTTTTGGAAGTATTGCAGTGTCAAAATGTAAGATTAGTCTGCATCTCACACTTCATATAAAAAAAGTCAGCTTAAAAGGAGGCTCACAATTTTCTTACTTGCTGTACACGACTGATATTTTTAAGCAAAACACACTACGATCTTTTCGATTTATTTCAACGAAATGTAACTTTTCTGTCCCATGCTAATTTCACAAACAAATACGCACCAACTAGAATTCTGAAACACCATGATCGATGAGCATTACATGGACAAGTAATTTGAATCTGGAACCTGGATCATAATTTGAAGAGTAGAACCACTTTCCAAGGCCAACATCATGCTAGATGACAGGCACGAAGAAACCATGGATGAGCAATTGATTGCATCGAGGGATTAGAATACATCAAGAAATAGTTAGACTCGAGCAACTTCTTTGATGGCCAAGTTCAAAGTTGTTATCTCAAAGGGTGCATAGTCTGGCATATCATTCAATCCAGCCTAATCTGCTCTCAAGAAGCATCTCATGAAGAGCAGAAATATTGAGCAGTGTCTCTGCATTCCTGTAACAGATGGCATGAGCAAAAGAATATGAATTCATAAAGATGAAATCTCAACTTGCATAAATCATGAAAAATTGGGCATAGAAATATTTTTTTTAAAAAAGTTATCTCCTTTAAAATAGGAACGTCACAAGGAAGAAGGAACAAACTTGAGATATTGCAACCGAAAAACAATAACAAAAGGACTTCAGTAGACTGAATAGCAGTGGTGTAGCTAATAAGCTTTATCAAAATTATGAAGGCATCCAGTGGGAAATGTCACTGGTTGGTGATATTGTTATGCGTCCTGTTTTCCCAGCATCAACCTTCTTAAGAATGAAATTGACAAAATGAACCAAGTGCTATGAATGTTGACAAGAAGGGAGGGTTAGCAAGATGCACTAAGTCGTACAAAATTTGACATCGAGAAATGCATACTTTAAGGCATATCTAGTCAAAACAACAACAACAACCAAAAAAAAAAAAATCTGATAAGAATAACTACTGAGAATGGCCAACTTCACAACCCTATGCTTTCCATGAATAAGCTCCCGAAAATAGAAAAGAAAGAAAAATAACCAGGCAGTATGTCTTATAACAGAAGAATAGATATATATATATATAAGCATTAGACTTATTTAGGGATTTTATGCCTGTTGTTGGAATGTTCTTCCACCCAAGACAGAATTTTCATTATGTCTGATGCAGATCCTTGAACCTCTCCAATAAGTGTGCAAATTTCTTACCAAGCTATTATTTAAAATAATAGATAACAAATAAGGAGTTCTCTAATTTTTTCTGGGGCCATATCTTATTAATGATTAGCAGGTATTACATGTAGGTTGGACTGACATTATAAAGTCCCCAAAGTTGTAACTGGAATCCTTTTCTTGGAAGTCGACAATCCTAAACTTCACTTAGCGTCCAGAATAAACCCAACGATTGAATGACATTGTCTTGTGGTTGACTATAACAAAGTTTATCCACAGACTGATTCTCTTTTTTCTTCTAGCAAAAGCAATGACAATCAAAGATTCTCATATGCTTAATTGCTCTTCCATCAAACCAACCTAGTGAAAGTATTTGAGTTCATTCATGATGGCTAAAAATCAATCTCCTAAAAATGTCAACCTTTTCTTTCTGGATAGGGAATCAAAAGCAGATATACTAGTACAATGCAAAAAGTACCAAGTTAACCATGTAAAAAGTTCATTTTCCTATCCCCTCAGAGAAACCATGTGCGAGCTCATCACATGCTTACTTCACACAGTTGAGCATAACCTCTCCCATTGTAGAGGATTGACCTGGCTCTAGACAATGTGAGAATTCACGTATTGTTGTTCTGAAAGGTCATCTCATAAATCTAATAGTCCCGTCAACTGCCACTTTGCCAATTATGCTTCGAAAGACACATCAAAATAGCCTCATGCACCCTTGGTCCTGCAACATTTATTTTCGGCTTTTGGAAGAACCTGGAATGCTGCTTAACAATCATCAAAACTACCCACCTTACCTTCAATCTATAGAACCCATCCCATGCTATCTTCTGGATGTTTCGCCCAGAAAGGAAAAGACATATCTCCTTTTAAGCATCATGATAGTGTAGTTGAGCATGTCAATTTCTGTCAAGCAAGACACACTTACACCTTGCCAATTTGCAGTATAGTCAGTAATTTGTGCTAATGCACTGCACTCATTACTTTATTCTCAAAGAGCCTTCTATTGTATTTTTTGCGGGCATCCTAAAGAGGCTCATGGTGTCATTCTTTTCTAACCAGCCTTTAGCAGATGTGAGCAGTGGAGAAACTATATATTCTTGGACTGTGGAGAGATTCCTGTTAATCCACTACCTTTGCAAACCCATTGTAGTACAAATTTCTAATCAATGCCCTCATACAATATGAACCAGCATGTAAAATGTTTAACTGGTTTCCAGCAATTAACCAATTATTAGCCTTTGAGGCCTAATCCAGGAGCCACTAAAGCTACCTAAACTCATGTGAACTGACCTTATATCACCTTCATTCCAATCATAAGCTGGGAAAGGAAAAAGAAAGGTCATAATACTTAATGAAATGCTAATAGTGTCCTCCTCCACCGTGGTCAACCCCGATAGCCGTGGGAGCATTCAAAACTTGTACTAGCAGTTCCATCCATGTCAAGAAAAAAACTTTTGTATCACCTACCATAAGAATCAAAATACACTTGGGACACTTTCTTTTCCAATTGCACCACTTTAAATAAACCTAACTCAATTGAGCCATCCTGTGTCAAATCCCATTAACTGATCCATCATTTTAACTCTAAAAACATGATCAAGTTTCACTTACAATTAAAAAATCATGGAATGCTCCCCATCAAATCAGCCCAAACGATCACAAGCATAACCAAACAACTTGTTGGATAGGTGGAAGGTAAGCAAGTAACCATGCCTCCATACTACAAGCAAACATAATCCAGAGATGCAAGATATCCTGAATCATCTCAGAAGAAGATCATAATTTTAAGGTAAAAGGACAATCCAAAAGAATGTGATTACCAACAGTGTCAATGTAGTAATGCAACCAATGGATGTACATGAGAATTTTCTCAAGATAATACCAAAGAAAAATTAAGACTTTGATGATCCTCATAATCTATATATGAAGTATATAATCTCGAAATTAAAAATACTGTATGAGATTCAATTAAAACCAATCAAGACCTGATACCATTATCCAATAGGCACCAAAAATCAAAATTTACCACCCAATAATATTATACAAATTAACAAACTGTCAAGAACATAAAGCAGAAACATATGATTCATGGCTTTTCCTTTCCTCAACATACATGCTCCTTAAAGAAGGATCAAATAGAAGATTTTTACCAACTACAATGCCCCATCTCTTTGTTAGATACATTTTAGCCAAGAAAAACCTAAGAACAACTAGAAAGTTTACTCCTACATTGCACTCTTCTAAAAATTAATTTGTGGAGTATCTGTGATCTTAAAACTAAATTTATCATGTTAAAATTTGTGAATGAAGTCTCAAGCAAACCTTAATATCCCACCAACCAACATATGCAGCTGCATTCTCCCATGATCATCTAGCACCAAAAACGCACACAATATATGAACATATGCATACATGCATACATACATATATACATGCATATGGTTCTGTTTTAGGATTTCCATATATATCCTCTCTTTTTTTTTTTTTTTTTGATACGAGCAGGCAATCACACTATTCTAATGTGAGAGCAGCCCAAGGAATCAGCATACAAGATGTCACGCAATGCCCAGGGGCATTCATCTCCATGGCGTCAAGACCATTATTCAGTGTGATCAGCAACAAAGGACGCCACTCAATCTGCAACGCTGTTCGCCTCCTAATAGACATGATGAACAACCATCGAGGAGCACTCACAGAAGGACTCTCAGATGTCATAGAGCGGATGAACTTGCAAGTGCTTCATGTCATCCTGGATCTAGCCTATGATCGTGGCAGAGTCGCCCTCCATGAGGATTCTCTCTACACAGCTCCTGATGTGCGCAAATGATGGCCACCCAGGCAGCCCGGAGCTCTGCTTCGAGGATCGAAGGCTCAAAAAGGAGGGTGCCCCCAGCAGCTAACAGCCTACCATCTGGACCCCGAATGACGCAGTCCGTGCCATCTCTGCCATCTCTGACACTGCCATTAAAGTTGACCTTAGCAAACCCCAGGAAGGAGGCTCTCAGAAAATGAGAAGAACCCTATGGATCATCGCATTCACAGCAGAGGAGTCCCAAAACCTCGAGCTACCAACGAACTATCCAGCAGCATCGAACCGACAGTACTCCTCCGCAAGACAGCAAGATCTCTCAAACACCCGATGTGCAGGCACAACCTCAGCCTCGAAGACAAAGGTGTTCCTGGAAAGCCAAATCGATAAGCAATGTACGCCATTCTATTGCCTGAGGGCTGGCACTCAAGGCGTACTCTGGCGTATCGCATCTAGAAGGAGAGGCAGGAGCCATTAGTGGCCCCCCAGGACTGGCTACCCATCATTCCCCAGACTAAGCACGCTCTCGGGCAGCAAAGCACGACATATTCCATCATCTCATCCTCCAGCCCACAGATCAGACAGACAAAATCTCGATACCTCTATCCCTGAAAAAAGTCTGAGTCGGTAGCCGGTCCCAAGTGACCTTTTAGAGAAAGAATTTGACCTTGAGATGGATCGCCACTCTCTAGATCCAAGCAAGCTCCATTCTCCGCACTGGTGCTAGCTTGTACATCGCAACAAGATCAGAGGCAGGGGCCTTGGGGCAGCATGACCGACCCTACACCCTCAAATCATGACTCTGATGGATAGAAATAGGGATAGCAAGAATCCTATCAACAAGCTAGCCACCAAAGAGACGGGTGATATCATGAGTCCTCCAATCCCTGCCATCTCAGTGATAAGCTCACTAACCCACAATCCATCATCCACCTCCATGCTAACATAGGTGGGCCAATGAGAGAGGAGACTGGATACCCAAGCATCCTAGCTCACATCAACCGATGTCCCGTCACCAATAAGCCACCTAACCTGGGCCACCACTGCCGGGGCACGGATATAGATCTCTCTCCAGATGAAGGAACTTCTGTGATCCATGCGAATCTGGAACCCCTGACTCCAATCTCCTTATCAAACCCTCATCACCCTGCTTTACGGGCAATTAGATTGGATGAGAAATCTAGCTTCATGTCTGGCAATCATTACCTCCTTCGTAACTAGCAAGGACTGGATACCAAGATCCCATCCCATATCGACTAACAGACGACCTCCCAAGATTGCAAGTGAAACCCATGACTGCCCTATCTGGAAACCCAGAGAAAATTTTGGAACTATTGCTCCAGCCCCCTGAGGCTGGAATACGGCACAACAGTATTAGCCAGGAGATAAGTCGGCATAAAACCCAAAACAGATCTCACGAGCACAATCCTCCCCATCATGGAGATGGCAGTGACTTTTTCAGAACTGATTTTCATCAATCCCCTCTCAAGATGAAAGCACCTTTGAATTTAAGCCAATATACTCGCTTTATCAGAAGATAAAAGTTCATTTAATCTTCACCGATTGTCCGAATGTCCACCTCCAGAAGCTTGGCATTAAGAAGAGGCCAAATGCCTTGTCAAATTCCAGAATTTCCACATTATCCAAGTTGCAAGTCAGTTCCGTCATGTTCTGTTTCTTGTGCAGAAGCATGGCTTGTTAGTTGTCTGTATTTTTAATACTGTTTACTGTGAAACATCCCAAAATATATGAGGTTCTATATCAATATGAGCATGTTGGCATTAGCAACTGTAGATTCTGCTTGTGTACGTTATATGTTCAGAGAGCTTAATGCAGTAGCTTTTTTTTTTTTTGAGTCTATCCATTCAATATGGCTATAATAAGATGCCATTTGGAGGTCAAGATATCAACAGAAATTCATTATTTCGAATCCTTTTAATGTGTAATCAATTAACGGAGTTTTGAACAAGTTCTTCTTTTATTTAAAAAGGGGATTTGCTGTTTGACACTTTTCCAGCTACAGTATTGCTGCAATACCATAAACAGTGCCCAGTGCCCAGAACTTTTCTCTTAGGACTTTTAGTTGTGTCCAATAAGCATCCTGTTGGCATACCTTGGATAAAGATTAGATCCTAAACTTAAGAACTCCAACTGGAGTGAAAAAAGTCGGCGAGAAGTTTACTTTTGAAGAGTCATAATTTACTTCTAGGAGAAAGATGGAGAGTCTACAGAAAAGACAATTATGGCTAGATGAAGAACCGATATGTGATTTGTTTTCAAAGAGAAAAAGGATTTCTTAAGGCCAGGTTCAGCCCCCTCTCTCTCCCCCCACTTCTTCTATTCTCTTAACGTTACTATCTTCTTTGTGCTTGCTGATTGACTGCATTAACTTTTCTTGATCTTGCATGATATTTCTGCACATAAACTTCTGAACCTTCTAAGTTTCTTGCAAGCCAACATCAGAATCATCATGGTGGCCATTAAACCTTCATATTACAATTTCTAGTACCTCTATAAGCTCACTAGTTTGTAGGGCAGGTTTATTTAATATCTCTTTTAATTATTAAAAAAAAAAAATCAAAACTTCCCTCTTCTGCCCTATTTCTGACAACTGAACAGCAAGTAGGATATATGTTTATTGGATCTTCCACACACTATGTAGGTTCTCCTTGGTCCTATATCAATCTGGCATTAGAGCTAAAATATGACGCTGCATTCTTCCTTTCCATTCCCCAATCTTCTATTTCTTTTCCCTTGTTTCTTTTCTCCATCATCATGTCATTGAATAAAGAGTTAAGTTTCAGGATTGACGTTCTCCATCAGCATGCCAAATATGAGGTGTTTAGGCAAATGCATGATGATAAGACATCTATAAAAAGAAAAAGATCTAGCATCGATAAATGCAATGTTGTAAGCAATCCCAATAGAGCAAGGCATTAGGCAATGCCTTAATATAGTTTCCTGGCCCCAACTTTTAATTGTTAACGAGCTTCCCAAAAAATTCATTTGGCACAACCACAGATCCAATTATCTAAAGAATCACATTTCAAAAGTGTTGCAACTAAATATTCATCTGACAAAATCCTGTGATTTAAGATTTGTCTGCTCAATATCCTAAAAGCAGCAGATCTTCACATCAAGAGCCGGCAATTGAAAATCTGCCAATTGAAAACCCTACAGTTGATGATCCATTCAATGGCAAAACAATTAAGACCAACATGTGGAGCATTCATGGCAAAACCATGTGATCATGATAAAGTTTAGTAGTGAGAATTTGAGATCATGCAATGTGAAGATACATTCCTCATTGATTTGCAAGATTCATCAAAGAATACTATCAAATGGATGGTTAACAGTTTGTTGGCCATTAGTCTGATGGCACCACAACAACCAAGCATTGATATGATGGTGTAAAAGTTGTACACGCGCCACAATCATTGGATCTTTGAGACTCATTAGTGGATGAAGAGTTTGAGCCACATCAAGATGATGCAAGATCAACACAATGGAAACAAATGATACAAGAGCATTCTTTGGGTCCATATCAGAGTTATGAAAACTGGACTGGTGATTGACCGAGCCAAGGACCTGCGGGTCATCAGCCCAACTTTACCAGATCAATCAGTCAACCAAACTATAACTGAAAAATATTTTTTTAAAAAAAAATTAAAAATTAGATATAATATAAAATATACAACTTGTTGGGTATAAAATACCCCCCAGCCGAAGTTCGTACCAGGAGTGACCCTCCCGGGACTCTGCCGGCGTCCGACCTTGGGCGACATCTTTCCGAACCTCTTCGGCGGTCGAGCTTCCGCAATATTCCCAAGTTCCTCCGACGGACGAACTCCTACCGCATCTCCCGGGCTTCTCCAGCGATAAGTTCCTTCGGTTGTCCATCAGGCTACTCCAAGTGCTCTCTGGATTCTACCATCGGCCGATCTCCTACAAGGGTCAACCGTTCTCCGGACCCCTTCCGGATCTTTTCCGACAGGATTCGATCGACTCCAATCCGAATTTCTTCCAGAACTACGTCAGTTCGCCAGTGGCCGAACTTTCCCAACAGCAGATCTCCACGACGGACGGGCTCCATCCAAGTTTCTACGGCGGTCGACCGCCTTTTGGGTTTCATCCGGACTCCTACGGGAGCCGGATTTCTTCCCCGAACTCCTACTGCAGGCAAACTTCGTCCGAGCCCCTACGGGAGTCGGACTTCAGCTCTGAGCTCCCATTGCAGGTAGACCTCATCCGAATTCTTACAAGGGCCGGACTCCGAGCTTCCGCTACAAGCGATCTACTCCGAGCCCCCATCACAAGCGATCTACTCCGAGCTTCCGCTACAAGCGATCTACTCCGAGCTTCTGCTACAAGCGATCTACTCCGACTTCTGCTACAGGCGATCTGCTCCGAACTACTACTATAAGCGGTCTACTTCAAATTTCTACTACGAGCGGTCCGCGTCGGATTTCTACTGTAAGCCTCCACCCGAGTTTCCCTTGTGAACGAATTCCTTCCGGACTTCTATTGCAGGCAGGCTTCGATCGAGCTTCCTCAACGAATGATCCCCATCCAGACTTCTCCGGGAACCAGACTCCGACCGAACTTCTGTAGCGGGCAGATTCCGGACGAACTCCTACGACGCACGGACTCCAGCGACTGAACCCCTCTAGCGGGTGAACCTCTCTAGCATCATCCGACATCCACTGTCGGTCGACCTTCTGTCGGATTTTGCGTGAAACTGAACTTCGTCCACAGAAAGCCCTAACCGAGCTTCTACAGCAGATGACCTTCGCCTGCAGTACTAGCGCCCAAGGCACCCAACGGTAGAAAGCTCGCCAGCAACATCCGAGCTCTTCTCAGACGGAGAGCTACCCCTCTCCACCAGACACCCCAATCGAGCTTCGGCTGACAGGCCTGGACTCCCTGGCAGGCCACAGCAATGGCCGCGACTCTGCTCCACTTCCTATAACGGATCCCACGCGGCTCTATCATGCTCTGACAAGTCACGACAACGGACATCACTCCACTCTCCACAACAGGCTCCACGTGGCAGGCCACGGTGATGGTCACGACTCCACTCCATTACTCTCCGTAACAAACTCCTCGTGACCCCGAACGGCCCACCACCAGACGGTTACGGACGTCGCTGTCAATCTGTTACGCCCTCCGCCTATAAAAAGGGACCCCAGATATGTTATTCTCTAAGCTCTAATCTCTATCTCAAAACTCTGCTAAAATTTTCGTTCGAATACTCCATTCTTGTTGAGACAGAGAACTGACTTGAGCGTCGGAGGGTCTTGCCGGAGCACCCCCAACTCCGGTTTAGACTTTCTTTGCAGGTCCCGACGGCGACCGCGACTCCCTCGACTCCAGCTTCTCCGACGCCGGGGGATTTTTGCATCAACAGAATTGACGCTAGAGGAAGGGGCTGTGTCTTCGCAGTACCTTGTTCTTAAAGGAGTGCTCAACGGGACCATCTCTGTCATCTTCTCCGACATCTCCTCCGGTTGCTTGCCTGATCTCCACCTGATGCCTCCCCGAAGGGCATCCACCAGGCGGTCAACGACCTCCGCGGCCAGATCTCAGCGAGCTCCGCAAGCCCCGGCTTTATCTCCGGTTTCCCCGGCTCCTCCACGACGACGACGGCAGTCGGCATGGAGCAGTTTGACCTGCTGGTTCAACAAGTCAGAGGCCTCACCAAAGCAGTGCAGGCCATGTAGCAGCAGCCGCAGGCATCGGTGCGGTTGGAAAGAGCGTCGTCGGAGTTCCAAAATCTGACGACCGGGCGGGCCACATGGGCCAGCCACCCTGTCTTTCCCAGAAAAGAAAAATAGAAGGCGGAGAGTCCTCCGTCCGATCATGATTCAACCCCCGGAGAGTCCCTGCCTCCGCTCCATCAGAAAAGCCTCGAGGCCCGCAATCGAGAGGACCTCCTGGATCAGAGATTCCAGGAGATGAACCGCGGATCGAAGAGCTCCGCCGCGCTCCCACTGTTTACGGTGAGGACATCTGCACTGACCCTCCTTTCTCTCAAATGATCATGCAGGAACCAATCCCGCCGAACTTCAAGCTCCCCCAATTCGAGAGCTACAACGGGATCTCGGACCCGATCGACCACCTGGAGGCCTTCCGGACCATGATGCTGCTCCATGGCACGCCAGACCCATCTTGTGTCGAGCTTTTCCGTCTACCTTGAAGGGAGCAGCAAGGAATTGATACTCGACATTGAAGCCGGGTACAATCTTCTCCTTTGACCAAATGAGTCACCAGTTCGTGGCTCATTTTGTCAGCAGCCGGCGTCCCCGACGAGGTTCGGAGTCCCTCATCAACATCAAACAAAAGGAGGGAGAATCCATCCGAGCTTACGTCAACCGTTTCAATGCCGCCGCCATGGAGGTCCGAAACCTGGACCAATCGGTTGCAATGACCGCCTTAAAGAGCGGCCTTCAAAAGAATGACCTCCTCTTCTCCCTGGAAAAGAGGTATCCCAGAGACTTTGCCGATCTGCTGGCTCGGGCCGAAGGGTATGCCCGAGCAAAGGAAGCCTTCAAGCTGAAGGATGAGGAAGCCGCGAAGGAGCGGCGGCGGGCGACTCCGGCAAGCCCGCAGTTGAAAGAGGGCCGAGTGAAACCCGGCCATGTTCTCGGACTCCTCCCGGACACAAGCGCGCCCAGACTCCTATCCGAGCACACAAACAGAGGCCTGGACCGCAGGGTTCGGCGGGGCTCTCCTCCAGGAAGATTCCGCAGCTACGCCCCCCTCAACGCATCGAAAACCCAGGTGCTGATGGAGGTCAGGGAGCAGCTCTCAAGGCCAGAAAGGATGCGCACACACCCCGGAAAGTGCAATCCTAACAAGTTCTACCTCTACCATCGTGACCACGGCCACGACACAGAGGAATGCATTCAACTCCGAGACGAGATCGAGGAGCTCATCAGACGAGGTCGGCTCGACAGGTTCATTCGACGCCGGCCTGAAGGTAGAGAGGATCGGCCAAGGGCCCTGCCACAACCTGAGCCGCCGAGGAGGGAAGAGCAGCCCGGAGATCGGCCTCCATTGGAATCATCAACTCTATCTCTGGAGGACCTCGACGGGGAGCAGACCTTCTACGACCATGGGATTTGAAAAACTGTAAATGTATTACTAACGACTTTGCTTTAAATCAAGATTCCTTTCAGATTTGCATATCTTTCCCTTTTGGCATGGACTCGTAACGACAGGGGATAACCCCTTCAGACAACGAAAACAAAGCCATGTTAGAAACAGGAGGAGAACCTTGTCCTAACATGGGCAAAGTCGAAAGTCCAATTATTTTACGACCGGACGGGGGCGAGGCCATATAACGGTCCTTATGTGCCCCCACAGTCCTATTAGGGACAGGAGGAGAACCTCGCCCTAACACGAGCAAAGTCGAAATCCGATTATTTTAAGACTGGACGGGGGGTGAGGTCCATATAACGGCCCTTATGTGCCCCCACAGCCCTGTTAGGGACAGGAGGAGAACCTCGCCTAACATGAGCAAAGTTGAAGGTCCGATTATTTTAAGATCGGATGGGGGGCGAGGCCCATATAACGGCCCTTATGTACCCCCATAGCCCTGTTAGGGACAGGAGGAGAACCTCGTCCTAACATGAGCAAAGTCGAAAGTCGGTTATTTTAAGACCGGATAGGGGGCGAGGCCATATAACGGTCCTTATGTGCCCCCACAGCCCTGTTAGGGACAGGAGGAGAACCTCACCCTAACATGAGCAAAGTTGAAGGTCCGGTTATTTTAAGACCGGACGAGGGGCGAGGCCCATATAAAGCTCTTATGTGCCCCTACAGCCCTATTAGGACAGGAGGAGAACCTCGCCCTAACATGAGCAAAGTCGAAGGTCCGGTTCTCCTTAGATCGGATGGGGGAGAGGCCCTGCAACGCCCATATGTGCCCCCACAGCCCTGTTAGGACAGGAGGAGAACCTCACCCTAACATGAGCAAAGTCGAAGATCCGATTCTCCTTAGACCGGATGGGGGGAGAGGCCCTGCAACGCCCATATATGCCCCCACAGCCCTGTTAGGGACAGAAGGAGAACCTCGCCTTAACATGAGCAAAGTCGAAGGCCCGGTTACTTTTAGACCGATGGGGAGAGAGGCCCTGCAACGCCCATATGTGCCTCCATAGCCTGTTAGGGACAGGAGGAGAACCTCGCCCTAACATGAGCAAAGTCGAAGGCCCGGTTACTTTTAGACCGGATAGGGGGAGAGGTCCTGCAACGCCCATATGTGCCCCCACAGTCCTGTTAGGGACAGGAGGAGAACCTCGCCCTAACACGAGCAAAGTCGAAGGCCCGGTTACTTTTAGACCGGATGGAGGGAGAGGCCCTGCAATGCCCATATGTGCCCCCACAGCCCTGTTAGGAACAGGAAGAGAACCTCATCCTAATCTGAGCTGAAATCGACTACATCAGGAATAAAAGGAGAACCTCGTCCTAACTGAGTTGAAATCGACTACATCAGGAATAAAAGAGAACCTCGTCCTAAACTGAGCTGAAATCGACTACATCAGAAATAAAAAAGAACCTCGTCCTGACGCCGACTAAGATCCGATCATTCAAGATCTGATAAGAAAAAGAGAACCTTCTCAACGGCCCCTCTACGCTCCCGCGACCCCGTAAAAAGTTAGGGAGAACCCTTACTTAAAAAGAAAAAGAGAGATCTACGGTCATGAACGAAAAGCAAAGCAACACGGCAATGGCTAGGAACCTTCAAACGATGTCGACGTCGAACAAATCAAAAGACACAAGAAATTCGATAACGACGACCTAATACAAAAATGAACAAGAACCTCCGGACAACATCGACATCGAACAAAACAAAAAATGAAAGAAGTCCGGCGGACGACAATTCAACACAACGCGCGGACAAGATAACAAAAAACTCCTTTTCATTTCGTTAACAAGATATACGTTACAAAGCCCAGAAGGCCCAAAAAAAAAAAAAAAAAGAAAAACGACAAAAACAGAAAAAGAGGACACATAGAAGGACGGAAGGCAAAATGAGCCCTAAGGGGCCCGCTTCTTCCGACTTCGAACTTTCGGTTCGACCCTCATCAGGGAGTGCCTTAAGCTTTCGACTTCTTCTTCCAATTCTTTCTCCCTCATTAGCATCTCCATATACCTCCGATGAAACCGTTGGCTCTCGTTCTCCGCCTCTCGAAGCTTTTTCTCAGGATCTCGGACTCCGCGTCCTTGACTGCCTGCTGCTCGTATACCAGCTGGATCTTCAACTGCTGCAGCTCGTCCTCCCCTCCCCAAGGGCGACGGATAGCTCTTCTATGGTTCCTCTCAGGAATTGGAGTTCGTCGGGGTCCCGAACAGGGACGAACTGGGCTCCTTCAGATAACTGCCTTTGAAGGCGGGCGACCTCGTCGGTCCCATCCTGAGCTTCCTCTGTAGTCGTCCACCTGGTGCAAACCGGTCCGGTATGCATTGTAGTTCGCCTCGGCGTCCTGGAGCTGTTGCTGAAGGTCGGAGAACTTCTTCGACCATTCTCGATCGTGGTCGGCCCGAGTCGAAAGTCAGGACGAGCTTCCTTCCAGCTGCCGATTTTCTCCTGTGCAGCCGACAGCTCCGCTCCAAGAGAGCTGATCTTGGAAGCCTAAGCCAAGATCGATCGCTGGCGCGCTTCTTGTGCTCCTCGAGCTCCTTCTCGATGTTCGTCTTCCTCCGCTGTAATCCATGATCCCTTTCACGTGGAGGTTCCGGAAGTAGGTGGCTCCGCAGTAGCCTCTGAGTGGCTCTCCCTCAACTTGCGAAGTTCGTCCTCCATCTCCCTCGACTTTTCTGTTAAATGACGGATTTCTTCCTCAGATGTCGGATCGTGGACCTCAGCGGAACTCCCTATGGCAAGGAAGCGCTTCGCAGGACACTGCCATCGGGAGACAAAAGCGTCAAGCGCGGCTCATTGTAGAAAGAAAAAAGAAAAGAGAAGGAAAGTTCCCCATAAGGAGGAGCTCAATTTTATTGATTGAATGCTCTTAAAGACAAAAAAAAATGCAGTGAAAGAAAAATACAAAGTCAGAGGTCTCAGACCTCCGAAGCAGAAGTTGGGGAGCCCGGTGTTCTTGGAAGGGGGGCTGCGATGGCAGCGCAGTAGGAGAGGGCCCGGCTTCATCTTCAGATGCCTCGTCTAAGAAGCTGAAGTCGAGCTCGAGAAATCTCTTGACCATCTTCTCTTGGCAGAGCTCGAATCCTTTGATGAATGCATCTTGGCCGAACTTGACGTTCAGGTCCCTCATTTCAGCAGAGCCTTGAACTCCTCCACCGCTTGGCCCCTGACCTCCAAGATCAGAATCGGAATCTGCTCCGTCAAATTTGCGACCTCGGCCTCCGCTTCCTCACCATCTCCTCCGAGGCCTGCTTTTCTTTCTCAAGTGTCTTTTGAAGGTTGGCTACCTCGGCAGCCTTTTCCTTGAGACGGGCGGCCTCGACCCGGCGACTTTCCTCCGCCTGGATAGCGTCCCTCCTCGCCTTGTTCATCGCCTCGATGTTGGCGAGGAGCTGGTGTCCGATCTGCAAGGGCGGCCAGAAAGTCAGAATGAAAGCTGAGAAGTTATTTGAATGAAGGAGCGAGGGAAGGAGGAAAGTGAATCTGCTTACCTCGAGAAAGGACCCAGAGAGTCCCAAACCCACTGTTCGGGATCGGCGCGAACGATCCTCTAGACGACTTCGGGCAGGACACACCCGTCGACCAGTCGTTTTATCAGGTCCCTGTCATTGAAGGATTCTCCACCGGCTTTTCCTCGGAGCCGTGGGATTCTTCAATGGCAGCTCGACGGCCGCTGACCCTATGGGCCACCGTCTTCTTTCTTCTCCCCCTCTCAACCCCTGACACCTCCTCGGAGCGGGCCCCCGAAGCAGAGACCTCGACGGGAGAACTCCTCGAAGAGGCTCGGGGAACCGGAGACTCGACGTCTGAAGGAACATCGACGGTGGGGGCCGCTGGACAGGCGTGACCGAGCTCGTCTCCTCCGCTCTGGCCTTCTTTGCCGACCCGGAGGCCGCAGCGCCTTTTCTTTTGTGAACCTTGAGGCCTCTGGCAAGCATCCGTGCTGCTTCGGCGTCCATTCCTAAAAAAAAAAAAAAGAAAGAAAAAAAGGAGAGAAAAAAGAGATCAGCAATGGAGTGAAAGAAGGAAGAGGTGACGCACAGTTAAAAAAAAAAAAAAAGGGAGGAAGAGAAGAGGAGAAGAAGAAGAAAAGGAAAGGTGGAATACTCACAGGATCCAGAGACTCAAGCCGATGTTGAACAAAAATTGCTCCTTCAGAAGGTTGGGAAGGGAAGGAGTTGGATAACTAAGAAATTTTCGGACGGCTTGAAGGTCGTCCTCCCCCAGGCTAGGAGCCCGACGGACAGAGTCCCTCAGGGAGTCCCAAGGGGCAATCCCAGCTTTAAGATCGGACATTGGACGTAGAGGTACTTCCCCTTTCAGTTATGGATAGAAGAGGGAGCACCTTTCAGCAACCCCTTCTTACCAAACTGGGAGGAGAAGTACCACCAGTCCTTTGTCGAGGGGTGACGCTTGAAGGTGTAAAAATACCTAAACAAAGAAAGGGATGGCTGAACTTTGACTATGTGGCAAAGGGAGAGAAACCCTATCAAAAACCTAAAGGAGTTCGGCACGACTGAAGCTAAAGAAATGTCTAAAAAATGAAAAAGAGCGACGACGAAAGACGGAAGCGGGAGCCGGAGCCCAGCACGAAAGGCCTCCTGGTACAGACAGAAACGGCCAGGTGGGGGAGTGCTAGCCCGATCGACGGGATCAGGAAGCTCTAGATCGTACTCCGGAGAAACTCCATACTGAACCCTTATCAGTAGAAATTCGTCCGGAGTCAGAGAACAGGGAATGACATCCGCGCAAAAACCGGACGAGGCCCAGCCCCAGATATGGGTTCATCTACAGTATGAGGGTCCTGGGAGACTGAGGCAAACGAACTCCTGAACCGTAGAGGCGGAGGTGCCAGAAGACATTTCAAGCAAAAACCCTAAAAATCCCAAAAAATCGGAGAAATAAGAGACGAAAGGTCTGTGGGGAACCAGCAGGTAGAATCGGCAGAAGAAAAATGAAGAAGGAACACTTAAATGACGAGAGAAGGAACGAAAGTTCTGGAACAACCTAAGCTGCTCCGAAGAATGCAGAGATGCAGGGATAAGGATGACTCAAGGAACACCTAGGGCCAAAACGAACGCGAGGAAGGTCAGAGCTCTCAAAAGAAGACGGACACCAACAGGACTTTCAGACAGAATAAAACTCCCGAAGGAAGAAGGGCGGGTTTAAATAGACCCTGGGATCCAACGCTATAATGATTGCGGATCTCCCAGGCCGACCCATGTTCGCCACGTGTCCCACTCGCCACAGCAGGCGATTAAAAGCGACTGACAGCTGGCAAGGCCATTATTGCGCCGTACCTAGAGCAACGCTCCAACGGAAGTTCCGAAAAGTCTCTTCGGATCGCCCCGATTTGAAAAGACTCCGGCATGCGCGCATTAAATGCCACGATGTCTGAGGGCGGTCGCGCACAGAATTCAAGGGGGCAACTTCGGCTGTAAAAATTTTCTATACTTCATTCGAAACTCGAACTCGGAAGTAGGGAGACTGGTGTTGGGCATAAAATACCCCTCCAGTCGAAGTTCATACTAGGAGTAACCCTCCCGGGACTCTGCCAGCGTCCGACCTTGGGCGACATCTTTTCGAACCTCTCCGACGGTCGAGCTTCCGCAATATTCCCAAGTTCCCCCGACGGACGAACTCCTGCTGCATCTCTCGGGCTTCTCCAGCGATAAGCTCCTTCGGTTGTCCATCAGGCTGCTCCAAGTGCTCTCTGGATTCTACCATCGGTCGATCTCCTACAAGGTCAACCGTTCTCCGACCCTTTCCGGATCTTTTCCGACAGAATTCGATCGACTCCAATCCGAATTTCTTCCAGAACTACGTCAGTTCGCCAGTGGCCGAACTTTCCCAACAGCAGATCTCCACGACGAACGGGCTCCATCCAAGTTTCTACGGTGGTCGACCGCCTTCTGGGTTTCATCCGACTCCTACGGGAGCCGGACTTCTTCCCCGAACTCCTACTGCAGGCAGACTTCGTTCGAGCCCCTACGGGAGTCAGACTTCAGTCCTGAGCTCCCATTGCAGGTAGATCTCATCCGAATTCTTACAAGGGCCGAACTCCGAGCTTCCGCTACAAGCGATCTACTCCGAGCCCCCATCACAAGCGATCTACTCCGAGCTTCTGCTACAAGCGATCTACTCCGAGCTTCTGCTACAAACGATCTACTCCGAGCTACTACTACAAGCGGTCTACTTCAAATTTCTACTACGAGCGATCCCGTCGGATTTCTACTGTAAGCCTCCACCCGAGCTTCCCTTGTGAACGAATTCCTTCCGAACTTCTATTGCAGGCAGGCTTCGATCGAGCTTCATCAACGAATGATCCCATCCGGACTTCTCCGGAAACCAGACTCCGACCGAACTTCTGTAGCGGGCAGATGCGGACGAACTCCTACGACGCACGGACTCCAATGGCTGAACCCCTCTAGCGGTGAACCTCTCAGCGTCGTCCGACATCCACTGCCGGTCGACCTTCTGTCGGATTCTGCGTGAAACTGAACTTCGTCCACAGAAAGCCCCTGACCGAGCTTCTACAGCAGATGACCTTCGCCTGCAGTACTAGCGCCCAAGGCACCCAACGGTAGAAAGCTCGCCAGCAACATCCGAGCTCCTCTCAGACGGAGAGCTACCCCTTCCACCAGACACCCCAACCGAGCTTCGACTGACAGGTCTGGACTCCCTGACAGACCACAGTAATGGCCGCGACTCTGCTCCACTTCCTATAACGGATCCCACGCGGCTCCATCATGCTCTGGCAAGTCACGATAATGGCATCACTCCACTCTCCACAACAGGCTCCACGTGGTAGGCCACGACGATGGCCACGACTCCACTCCACTACTCTCCGTAACAAACTCCTCGTGACCCCGAACGGCCCACCATCAGCGGTTACGGACGTCACTGTCAATCTGTTACGCCCTCCGTCTATAAAAAGGACCCCCAGATATGTTATTCTCTAAGCTCTAATCTCTATATCAAAACTCTGCTAAAATTTCAGTTCGAGCACTCCATTTTGTTAAGGCAGAGAACTGACTTGAGCGTCGGAGGGTCTTGCCGGAGCACCCCCAACTCCGGTTTAGACTTTCTTTGCAGATCCTGGGGCGACCGCGACTCCCTCGACTCCAGCTTCTCCGACGCCGGCGGATTTTTGCATCAACACAACTATTTATATTTTTCTCATTTTGATGAAAATTATTTATAATTTTTTTTACATTAAATGCCATTAAAAGGCACATTATCGATATTCTACATCATTCTTTAGTTGGAGCATAAATAGAAAAATTATTATTTATTTAATTTTTAAAAAAAGAAAGTAAGGTTGTATGATAATATAGAAAATATACAAAATTTATTAATATTTTTACCTTTCAGCAGTAAAGTTGTGAAAGTATTCAAATGCATAAAACGAAGTATAGAGAAAAGGAATTGTTTATTTTTGTTTTTATTAGAAAGAATTGATTATTAAATAGTGAGTAAATGACAATTTTTGAATAACAAATACAGTTAGTGTAGCTTGATAAACTATCAAAGACAAATTGTTTTGTTGGCGGCTGAGAGCATCTTGAAAAGCCTGTGGTCAAGTTCGATTCTGGATTCAGTCCATTTCAATTGCTGACCAGTTCACCCACTTTCCACCTGCCTGATTCACCAATTTTCTCAGAAAACTGGTCACGCTAGCAGGTCACATGCACTTCAACCGCATTTCTGGTCTTGCATAAAAACTGGACCACTTTGGGGTCTGGTTTGCTGGTTTTATGGTCAAACCAGCCAGTCTGGACCATAACTACGGTCCATATACATGGCATAGGGTTATAATTGGACACCATTTGGACATTCTAATCAACCAAGAATGTTTTAGGAAGTGTTTCTTTTTTTTGAAAAAAAAGGGGTGCATCATCCAGCAGTATTCATGCTAAGTACTGCTACAGCATCATCAATGGTAACAGGCACCCAAAGCTTTGCTTTTCAAATTTTAGTTGGGCCCCATAAGTGTCCCTTTGGCATATCTTAGATAAAGGTTAAATCCCAAATTTTAGGGATTGTAATAGTATCTAAACAAGTAGGATGAAGAAGTTTGTTTTTCCAATTTGAAAAGTCCTAGTATACTTATGGAAGGCATGAAGAGTCTACAAATGGCCTCTTGGGACTGGACAAACGATCAACGCATGTTGTTTGTTTTAAAAGGGTAGTTTCTGCCCCCCTTTCTCTCCCCTTCCCTATAGATTGCCATTAGACCTTCATATGCATGCAATCCAACACCAAAACCCTCCAAATTTCCATTAAACTTTCGTATTATATTTTCTAGTGCCCCTACAGATCCTCTAATTTGCAAGGCAAGTTTGATTGATTTTTAATGAAATCATAACAATCAAAAGTTTTCTCTTCTGCCTAATTCTGGTAACTGAAAAGTGAAAAAGCAAGCTAGATAATTGCTCATTGGAACTTCAATGCATATTCACGCCATCCCCTCAATTTGTCCTGAGTCCCATAATTATAGTAATCCCTTGGTAGCATAATTTCTTGTACAATCTGTCCATATAGCTAGCAAACTACAACCTTGCCTCGAAGATGTAAAAAGCTTTACACATCATAGTACAGATACATTTGTCGATATCTATAGTTGATGCTTCAAAAAATTTGACACTTTCAGCTGCTATGCTTTAGCATGACAATGACTTGCAGAACCCACAGGAAAGATCAGCTGCAACAATTCTGATTATATAGCCATCATGAAATGGCATTCTTCATTTTAATATGCTGACAAAGATCAATGATGCGATGAACCAACATGATGTTCTCACAGAGGGTACAAAAACAAAATATTCTAGAGCATATAAACAGGCTTGTTTGCTGTGCATTATTGACTACTAATTCCTCCCCATTTCACAAATTTTTTTCGAGTCCGGAAAAAAATTGGGATCCCATAATTCCGCCCATCCAGGAAAGTTTCATTCAGCGGGAACACAAAACAGCTAAAGCAACTGCTGAAGAGTACAAAAGAGTACGAAGTATGAATATAAAGGAGAATTTATACTGCTCACTAACCAGGCATATCATTGATAACAAAAATCATAAAGCTGTAGCAAAATCCTATATCATTATCCAAATGAAAGCTAAGATGAACGGACTGGACTTATATGAACATGCGAAAGAAAATACTAGATCATGTAACGAATCGAAACAAATTTGCTTACAGAAGGAAACTATCCAGGCACAAGCCCTTGAGTATTCAACAGCTCCAACAAGATCTTCAGAAACATTACGCAGGAGTGCAGATCTCTCCATCAGCTACCATAAGAAGTTGGAAAATCCGAAGCTCTGCTCGACTTACAACAGGTGCCTGCCAGGCAAACTTCCCTCTAAAAATTTAAAGAATATCTGCTTACACGCCCATCAGCCTACACCTCTTTAAAGCATCAGCTTCTTCAATGTGATCTTCTCCTGCTGAGTGCAGAAGGTGGGCACCCTTCAAAGAAATCAGATAAGGCCGCCTCTAGATCCTCAACTGAATACTTGATATACATCTCAGGGTGCCTACCATTCTCTATATGATGCCGGAACCGGCCAAGGAAGGACCGGAAGGCCGGCAACAGCTTCTCCGATATCGAAATCCTCAGCTCCTCTCTCAGCTGAGTATCTGGAACCAACCATATTGCCTGAGTCCGGTGGACCTCGTCAAAGGCCGTATTGAAAGCCCTGAACCTCTCCCTCAGCGTCGCCTTGGAAACCCCAGAAGAGAAGCTGCCGCTCACATGAATTCCCTCATCCCTCAGGCAGTAGAGGATCCTCACCCACGTCGCCCTCTGGTAGCTAGTTGCCGACTGCCGGAACTTCCCTGTCAGCTTCCTCAAGTAGTCATCTCCGATCAGCTCCCGGAGCTCCGGCGAGCCCTTCACCTTATTCACAATATAGTGCACGTTGTTCATCAAGAAGAGATGGGAGAGGGCACCGTCCTTGTAGAGATTGGCCTTGTTTTCAAGATTGTGCTGGAGTATAACGATGATCCAGATCAAGTGGGCAGCCAGTGGTGACTGGTTCTCCGGCTCCGGGAACTCAATCTCCGGGCCACCAGCAGCCGGATCATCTCCGGCGAACCGCGAGCTCGCCGACGGCACCGTGACGATGAGCTCGACCAGAGTCTGCTTGTAATCAGAGATGAGGCTGATGTAGTTCATCACATAGCGAGTCAGCGGGTGGATAGTGCCGCCAGGGACCGGGATCTTGGAGGGATCCCGGAGGACGGCGTTCTCGAACTCGGAGAGGATCCCCCGGACGGCCTCGGCGAGGCGGGAGTGGATGTCGGTGGCCTGGGTGTAGATGGAGCCAGAGGACCCGGAGTGGAACACGGCGGCGATGTCCGGGAGGAGGTCGGAGATGGCGTCGTGGAGGTCCAGGATCTTGAAGAGCTTCTCCGGGGACCGGCGCCGATGCTGATGGCCTCGGCGAAGCCGAAGAGCTGGATGGCCGCGCCCTTGACGGTCTCGCTGAAGGGGGCGTCGTCGCCACCGGGGACGCTGCCGAGGCCGTCGAAGACGCGCTCGCAGAGGCGGCGCTCGCTGGCGAAGACGATCCGGATGCAGGCCCGGGCGGCGCGGATCCAGCGGCGGATCTTGGCCTCGAGGACGTCCCACTCGAGGCGCTGGACGTCGCCGATGCTAAGCTTCTCGACACTGAGCTGCCGGAAGCACAAGTCCACCACCGCCTTCCGGGAGGAGCCGTACACCTGGACGCACTCCCGGCCGTAGCCGGAGGCGATCATCCGCTCCGCGATGCTCCGGAGATCCGCGATCGCGTCCTCCGGCACCAGGTCGATCTCCCGGATGCTCCTCATCGACCGGTAGCTGCTGCTCTTCCTACTGTGCACCCGGCTGCTCCCCTCCAATCCCGACGCCCGGAGACTCCAGTCCTCGCCGCCTTCTGCATTGGAGATATCGCCTCCGTGTGCATCGGAGATATCGCCGCCGGCCGAATCCTCCTCCGTCGACATCGACAGCGAGCTCAGATCGACGAGGGACTCAATCTCGAACTCGTTGACTCTAGAAACCAGTATATTCCTGAACTCATCCTCCAGCCTGGCCATCGCGATCGGGATCGCGTTCGCCGACGTGGACCCGGAGTAGGAGGACGACGACAACCGGCGGGGACTGCCGACGGCGATGGGGCCCTTGATGGAACGGCGGATCTCATCGACGGCGCGGAGGAAGCGCTCGGCGTCGGAGCGGTCCCCGCTGTCGAAAAGCATCCGGTCTTCGGCGGCCCGGGAGGCCGAGTCCCACCGCATGATCTCCCGCTCCGCCGCCTCCAGCTTCCCCTCCGCCACCGGCGACGCGATCGGGCCTCCGGAGTCGTCCATCACCCTTAACAGCGGTGATCGAAGATAGAAAGAGAGAGAGGGGGGTTGGAAGCCAAAGTAGTATCGAGAGGCCGCCGTGAACTCCTTTGTCCCAATCTCTTTCTCTTTGGGCGAAGAGAGACGGGGGGTGGGGAGGAGACAGCCGAAGCTGAGGTTTGACCCGCTGACTCAGATGGCGCCGATATTCCGGTGATGGCGTTCCGGATTCATTTAACGACTCCTGATCGGACGGTTGGGATGACGACACCTTTCCAGATAATAAAACTTAGATTCTCTCTGATTTGATCCCAGTGCGAGATTGACATGGAAGCGGACGTTGGTTTGGAGAGGCTCCGCCGCGGACACCACATTCAGACCACGGGGCGGGGCCGATTTCAGACACCCGTTACAATGATTTCAGACAGCTGGTGAAAAATAACGGCGCCGTTTGAAATTTTTTTTACATTCTTTTAAAATTAAAATTCTAATTCAGTACATATAATATGGAAAAAATATTATTTCCACGGTGTTAATGGTTCGTGGCAGGTCCAATATCGGCGTTATCGGAAGTCGAGGGGTGAGACGGCGGACGAGCGATCACGCGACGAATCGGGCGCTTCCAGCGTCGGATGGAGAGGGGCATTTGGATATCTTATGATAAGCTGGAGGGTAAATGAGGGAAGAAAATTAATCAGCGAGAATATAGCCTCGGGTGTTGGTCTGGTTGGCTGGTCTCGGTGACGAGACTGACGAGACAGCAAGGCAGCCGATGGACGCGAGGCATGATATGATTGGATGTAATTAATTGGACTCAAAAAAAGAATCTAGATCAGTGACGGTGGGCCCCAGGGAAAAACTGGCTTGACGGCATGGGCACCTTACCGTCCTTGGGTTTGGGGGATGGGATTGGGTTTGTTTCGATTGGTGTGGACTGAGGCTCATCTGGCATAGCGTGCCGCTTTCGGGGAGGGAGCCGCACCGCTCGTGGTTCGTTTGTCAACGATGTGGGTCTATTCCCCAAAGGATTCCACTCCCTCCTTTCGTAACGCTAATGGAACCCCGACATGAGACCGGAGAGATGACCAAAATATGTTTCCTTGTCGATAATTAATTGCTAAGCTCTGGAGTTGCGCTCCGTATGAGATATGGTACTTTTCTCTGCTGATCGACAGGATTATGGTACCTTTCTCTGAGGATTAACAGGATCGGTGTACATTATATAACACGCACAGCTGAGCTATACGCAGGGAGAAATAGAATGTTACACTCAAATATATTTAAGTTCACCTCCGCTGATCAACATTTAAGTACTTTCTGTCCCTAACGATAGAGCTCGGTATCGATGATTCAAATCATTAAATTTAATTTATTATTAATAAATTATTTTAATATTAAATATTATATTATTTAAAATTTTTAATATATATTAAATAATCAAAACAAATATTTATTATTTTTATATTATTTAAATTATTTATTTTTTTAATTATTTGATGTATAATTTAAATATTTTTAAACCATATAAAATTTGGTATGTAAATAATTTAAATATGGTAGGTCACAATTAATGATTCAGCTCATCAATTTTGGACTTTTATTTTCTGATCCAGACCTCACAGAATATGAATGGAGATCCATTCGTATAAAATTAAGTCTATATATATATATTAATATATAGGAATAAATTTGTTAAACTAATACTAATCATAGTCAGACCTATTACGGCATATATTCAGTATCATATTGATTATTATTATAAAAAAACTGTCAATGCAACAAAAGTAATTTTAAGAGAAAAAATATGTATTAGCCTCAATTAAAAGATAAATTGAAATTCTATAAATATCATGCTTAATTATTAGGCAAAGTATGATTCAATAATACAAAAGTGTGCTCTATGCTAAGGATAAATAAGTCTCTAACATACGGTTTATAATCACTATAGTTATACTCATTTAAAATAGAAACATATAAAATTTTGTCACATCAAGTTATAAATGATTATCAAATAAAAACAAAGCAAGCAAGGATAAAAATTAAAATTCAAGCAAGGGAATAAAGAATCAAGTTATTGCTGATAAAAGTTAAAATTCAAGCAAGATTTTAGTTACATTTGACTAATTAGTAGGTCCAATACTTTAAGCTAGAAAATAAGAGACAACTATAACCAATATTTAGTATGTAATCTAATGGTACATAATTTTATTTGGACAAACCCACTAATATTTAGGTAGAATGCAAGTTTTGTTTAAATAAATAGATGTGCTAGCACCTGAGATCATGAATATTATTTACTCTTAATATCTAATAAATGTGCTTCCATCTAAGATGTAAAAAAGCAGTTGATGGTCAAATTTTTAAAAGACTAGACATATTTAGACTTTCACGAGGATAATTGAAGCATGTTTGGGAGGTATGTCATAGATCGGGGATGCAAGCAAGGATACAAATTAAAATTCAAGCAAGAGAATAAGGAACCAAGTTATTGTTGATAAAAATTAAAATTCAAGCAAGGTTTTAATTACATTTGATTAGTTAGTAGGTCTAATACTTTAAGCTAGAAAATAAGGGACAACTATAACCAATATTTAGTATATAATCTAGTGGTACATAATTTTATTTGGACAAACCCACTAATATTCAGGTAGAACACAAGTCTTGTTTAAGTAAATAGATATGGTAGCACCTGAGATCATGATATTATTTACTCTTAATATCTAATAAATGTGCTCCCATCTAAGATGTAAAAATGCAGTTGATGGTCAAGTTTTTAAAAGACTAGACATATTTAGACCTTCAATAGGATAATTGAAGCATATTTAGGAGGTAGGTCATAGATTGAGAATGCAAATAGGAACTTCAAGAGGATAGATCTAGATTGAGGAATTTAGAACTTTGAGTTGGCCCAAATATGGAACAAATATAAAATCATGTCGATCGCTTTACTATTGACATCTATACACAGGGTCAAGTTTTTTTTTTTTTAATTTCTAAATTTCACCAAAAATTTGAATCCCTTCAAGTTACATGACCAAGGTGGACACTTATCCAAAGCCTACCAAATTAGGTCTTCTATCTTTTAACAAAATATATTGAACACAATAAGCTTATATCCTTTGGCTGATTAGCTTGGTATTGTCCTTGTTTATGTGAAACGAATCTTTGCATTTGACGAGAGATTTGTTTGCCTTTTGCGTCAAAATACTATCTTCTACAAAAAGTTTTCTACCTTAGAGCATATAGATGATGGCAAGCTAATCCATACATGATACAAATAAGGTAAGACATCTTAGAGAAACCTTATGCCCATGTGATGATTTTTGGCCAATCACAAAATTATTCCTTTACTGTTGCAAAAGTGCAAGGAAATAAGTATATAAAACATATTTTAACAAATCAAATACAAGGTTACACTATCTTAAGGTAGTTTGTTAAAATTATCCAATGTTGTGCACATAGCTACAAACCCTAGTTTCAACATGCAAAACTTTAAACATCTTTCAAAAAAGAATTCCAATTCATCCTTGTAATAAAAATCACAAACTAAACTAAATTGCCATGTTTGATTGTACCCCAATGATTCTTTATCTTAATAATCCCAATTCATCTCTAGTTCCAAAGTCATTACCTAATCCACTAATGTTGAACCTGTCCTTGAGGACAAATTTCCAAGATCACTCCATGATATATATTGATGTTGGGCAAAAATTTGAAAACAAAAGTATCTCTTCGGTCTTAATTGAAATATATGGAATATATGAAATATATCAATATTAGTTTTAGTATTATATTTTCAAATTTTAGATTCCCATGGTACACCAAACAAGTTAGTCGTTGATATCCGAGGATCTTTTATCATTGAGAGATAGCATACTAAATACAGTGATTTTAGATCATTGAAAATCATAACATTCTAAGATGACCACCACTAGCAATCTAAGATCACATTAATCCATTTGGATCATCAAACCTCTCTAAAAGGATACTAGAGTTGGCTCACCTTTTAAATATAGGGATCTTATCCCCAAACAAAATAAAGAAAAAATTACATAAATATTTCGTCAACTTTATCTCGATTTCACTTACATCCCATGCACTTTAAAAAGTAAGATGAAAATGCCCCTTCATCATTTAAAATGGATTAGATAGCAATCCTCCTAATTTCGAAGGTTGTTCATTTTACATCTTTTGCTTTTGGCTTCTTTTCTTCGGTAAAATTCCAGCAACGACCACCATCCCACCCTTCACTCAAGTCCGACGGTCCCTCCACCATACATGAGTGTGGTAGCCTCTCAAGAATCTTGTTTCTCTCTGCTGTGGTAGTGAAGCACTATTTTCTCCTCTTCTTTAGTTGGTTGTTAGCTCTAGAATTGATTTTAGTGATGTCAAAGAAGTTTGAGTACAAATTATGTTTACTAATAATATTTTTGAGAGTAATTATAGAATTTCTCAATATACTTGATTGATTTATTCAAAAACAAGTCCTCTCAAAAAAATTTTATGTTCCCAAGTTAAAGATCTTTGGTTGGAAGCAAAAAAAACTAAGTTTATAAAGGAAAGATTAGTCTAGAAGTACCTCTCATCAAGCCTATATTTGCACAAATTAAATTTAAGAAGGCAAATCTAGTTTAGAACAAGTTTAATCAAGGAAAGCTATCTAAAACTCTCTTTGGCATGCTTGGTATGCCACTGAATCGATCAAATGAGAAGCTTCGCCGATCCAATTTCAGTTTGAGAGAAAAACAAAAATCAAAAAAATTTAGAAAATTTTTTGTAGTTGACCAAGCCTTCGTCTTAGTCAACCAAGATAAAATCTTAACTGACTTAAGCTTTTGGATAGCCAACAATTAAGTCTCAAACTTAGGATGATGATAGAAAGATGAAGATTCAAGATATTTTTTTGAGCTGATCCTATGATCAAATTAGCTGATCAAAATTGGAGCTCAGCCAACTCAAGAAGAAATATAACAGACTCAATCTCAACAATAGAAGAGAACAGAAAGCAATATAAATCAGTAAGTCTTTTGAGCTGATCTAAAAAATCAATTAGCTGACCAAGTCATCAAGTTAGCCGACGAAGAAAAGATCGAAGCCAATCCAGTCTCAGGCAGATAGAACGGACAAAAAGATAAAATTTTAGCATCTACTGCTGAGTCATCTTCGAGATTTTACTTAGCTAACTCAATATTGAAGATTAGCCGACTAAGAGCCTGGATGAGCTAACTCAAATTTTTTTGATAGAACAATGGCTAGTATTTCAAAATTTTTAAAATATATTTAACTTGTATCTAACAATTATTTTAAAGCTTTCAATGGCTAGAGCATTAATTTTAGATATTTTTTAGGCCATAAATGTGAAGGATTCAATGAGAGAACAAGTTTAAGGAGTTTATTGAGTTATTTTCTTCAAGCAAGTGAGTGGAACTCAAAGAGAAAGAGAAAGAAATTTTAAGAGCGCATTAAATTCAATCCTTCCACGTTCAATCTATGGAAAAAATTCAGTGCAAGGGTAAAATAGTAATTTTAAAACTTTTCAAAATTACTATTTTACAGCAGAAATTATTAATTAATCTAATTAATTAATAAAAATTTATCCTACACTAGGATCTAAATATGATATATAGTATGCATGCATTTAAATTTGAAATTCGAATTTTAACAGTAAACACTTTACTGTAATGTGTTCAGAACACAATACCTTTGTGCGGGTAGTAGATCGTCGCAATCTGATCATCATCGGGAGAGTCTGATCATCGTGATGCAGCCACACAGCGTGTCTGACCTCTGTGGATCATCCACACGAAGCTTCCAGTCTGATCGACTCCTCACGAGTGCTAGCTCGTTGTAGAGCCTTTTTGATGGTCGATGCTGATCGAACTTCTTCGATCGATATCTGCCGATTCTTTGGATGCTCTGGATCATCAGCAGACATGCTTGAGAGGATGTTGAAGATCTTCCTGAAATTTGGTGGGCTCACGACACTCGTAGCTCATCTTCTCACTTCTCGAACTCTAGGCTGAAACCCTGAAGAACTCACTGAAACCCTGCACATATTTTTTCTTTCTTTTCTTTCTTTTTCTCTCGGAAGGATATAGACCTTCACCTTGCACACAAGGATTCCTCACGTCCAGATCTTCTCTTTCAAAAATTTTCTTGCACACGCCCCACTCTTCTCCTCCTTTTAAAACAACAACCAAGGTCTTATCCACGTGAGAGGATAAAGATGAGTAATTGCATATTTGAATTCAAATCAAATTTTGAATTTAAATGGAAACTAATTTATCCCTATCCACTAAGGACGTGAGAAGAGGAGGGCGTGGCTTAATTTGTACGTGAGTGATTTCATGAGAAATATTTTCTCGTGTAATAAATAGAGCGTTAAAAGAGGATAAGGTCAAGGTGCTAAGATTGGTTGCTCATTCAAATTCCAACTTTATTTTGAATTTGAATGGCCAACCAATCATCCTTATCCACTCATTTAGTGCATTAAAGTAGGGCGTGAGGAGGGCTTTGCGTGAGAAAAAATTTATGAGAACTTCCTTCTCGTGAATTCAAATGGGCGCAGTGGAAGTGAGGTGGCGCAGGGAGAATGGGTCAAGGTGGTTTCATTATTTAAACCAACCTAATTGAACCAAATAAGTTAGTCCCAATTAGACTAATTTAAATCCAACTAAATTAAGCTTAATTAGGCTCAATAAAATCTTAATCAAATCAGAAATTGATTAAGCCCAACCCCTGATCAAATCAGGGACCAAACCATCTCGATGATTAGGTGAACTCTTAACCTAATCGGGTCAAACCCAACTGAATCCAATTCAATTGGACTTAATCCAAAAATAATTAATCAATCAAATTGAGTTAATTAGCGATCAAATCACTAATTAAACCTCTCATAAATATTGAGTCCAAATCCGATGGGTAATCGGGCATCAGAATTCAACGATATGTAACCCTGATCGAAGAGTCCCAAACCAGTGGAACTCTTGACCCCGGTACCCAAAATGTGTGGGACTCTTCATCAGCCATCAGATCAGATAGGAACCTCTAATGTGTGTGACCCCGCAGGTTTGAACCTAAGCCGGTAGCACGGAACCAATTCCTATACTAATCGAAGTGACCATCTAGCAATGGTACCCGACGACTGGATAGGTCGAATAGTCGCAATCGCAACACTCAGAACCTACGTGAATATGGTTACTGTATAATTCATCCTTTTGACCTCTGTGTTTAGGATGACTCAGGGTTAAACTGTCCACCCTGATTAGATCATCCGAATCGTGCTCAACTCAAACAGTCCTGTGACTCCTCACAAAGACTACCCTGGCCAAGATTTTGCTAAATTGAAACACGACTATATACAGCTCCTAAACTGGAGTGGTCAATCCCATCTTGACACACGCACCGACAAGTCAAATACTTGACTACACCCAACAGCCTTCCATCACTGAATTAGAAATTCAGGTAGTCCAGTGTCTAAGTGCAGTGAGTTGCTTGCAAGTCACCGTGGCAGTCTCAGGTCAGAGGGATATTTATACCCATATTCCATCGAAGCAAATCTTGACAGCAGAAATAGCTCTGGAGTCGGTCACGTTCAGTGCAGATGTACCTTTACATCTCACCTGTATGCCATACCAGTGTCTCCACACTCATTGGTTAAGAGGACAACCAACCTATATGGCACACAACGACCTATGCTTGATAAATGTTGTCGTCCTTGGTAATAACGTTCATTTGGTCGCAAACAGATTTAAGGACTAAATGACAAATCCTCCTTTATCGAGTCTAAATAGTCCTAAGGACTCACCACAACATAGGAGTTCATTAGAAGATGAAATATTTTGTGATGAAAAATATCAAAATAATTTTTATTAATTCATAATTCATGTACATATATAAAAATGAGCACAACCGTCAACAGGTTGACGATTGGCTTTGGGACATTATTCCCAACAATCTTCCACTTGGTCTAAAGCCAATCGGTGCAGTATCTAATACCCATCTTCGATTTGTAATCGTCGAACTCCTTCACCGCAATGGCTTTAGTGAATGGATCAGTCAGGTTCTCCTTTCCGTCGATCTTCTGAAGGTCGACGTCACCTCGATCCATAATTTCTCGGATGAGATGGTAGCGGCACAGAATATGCTTCGTCCGCTGGTGTGCCTTGGGTTCCTTCACCTGAGCAATGGCTCCAGAGCTGTCACAGTAGAGCAGAACTGGACCAACAAGGGAGGGTGCTACTCCGAGCTCGGTGATGAATTTTCTCAGCCATACCGCTTCTTTGGTAGCATCTGATGCAGCGACATACTCCATCTCGCAAACTGAATCAGCCACTGTGTGTTGCTTGGAACTCTTCCAGCAGATAGCCCCACCATTAAGGGTAAAAATAAATCCGACACACTTTTACTGTCATCGTGATCAGACTGAAAACTAGAGTCTGTAAACTCTATAAGTCTCAAATCCGATTCACCATAAACAAGCCACTGATCTTTAGTGTTTCTTAAATACTTCAGGATGGTTTAACAACCTTCCAGTGATTCTTTCCTGGATCAGATTGGTATCTACTCACTACCCCTAGTGAGTATGCCATATCTGGTCGTGTACATGTCATGGCATACATGATAGATCTCACTGTCGAAGCATATGAAATCCTACCCATACGCTCTCTCTCTTGAGGTGTTGTCGGACAATCCCTCTTTGAGAGAGAAATTCCATGGCCTATCGGTAGATAGCCTTTCTTGGAATTCTCCATGCTGAACCTCTTCAGTATAGTATCTATGTACGTAGACTGGGATAAACCAAGCAACCTTTTAGATCTATCCCTATAGATCCTCATCTCTAGGATGTAGGAAGCTTCTCCCAAATCCTTCATGGAGAACTGTGACGACAGCCAAATCTTTATTCTCTGTAATGTAGGGACATCATTCCCGATTAAGAGAATATCATCCACATACAATACAAGAAATATCACTACTGGACCATTAGCCCACTTATAAATGCAGGGCTTTCTCCATTCTTAACGAAACCATACGTCTTGATCGTCCTATCAAAACGTATGTTTCAACTTCGGGATACCTGCTTAAGTCCATAAATGGATCTCTATAGTCTGCACACCTTAGACTCATCAGTGGATGTGAATCCTTTAGGTTGTATCATATACACCTCTTCATCCAGCTCTCCGTTTAGGAAAGCTATCTTCACATCCATCTGTCAGATTTCATAGTCCAGATAGACAGCTATCGCAAGCATAATCCGAATGGATTTGAGTATTGCCACAGGAGAAAACGTCTCGTCATAGTCTATATCATAACGTTGACGATATCTCTTGGCAACCAGACGGGCTTTATAGGTTTCCACTTTTTTGTCTGCACCCCTCTTCCTCTTGAAGACCCACTTACACCCTATGGGTTTTACTCCTTCGGATGGGTCAACTAATGTCCACACATCGTTGACCTTCATGGACTCCATTTTGGATTTCATGACCTCTAGCCATTTCTCAGAGTCGGATCTCTGCATTGCATCAATGTAGGTGATCGAATCCTCATCGTTTTCATCAAGTTTGATAGGATCGTCGTCTCGGACCAAGAAACCATAGTATCTGTCCGGTTGACGTGGTACTCTACCAGATCGCCTTAAGGGTGCTTGAACAACGGGCTCCGAATCTGATCTAATCAAATCCGGTTCAGGTTCAGCAACTTGTGTCAGTTTTTCCACCTGTCAAACTTTGTTAAGTTCGACCTTAGAGGCAACAGTCCCTTCATCAAGGAACTCTTTTTTCAAAAAGATTGCCTTAAGTCTGACAAATACCTTTTGCTCATCAGTCAGGTAGAAATAATATCCTTTGGTCTCTTTTGGATATCCTATAAAATTACACTTGTCAGACTTAGGTCCTAGCTTGTCCGTAATTAAACATTTAACATAAGTCGGACACCCCCAAATCTTAAGGTGCGAGAGTACTGGCTTACGTCCTATCCATATCTCATATGGTGTTTTAGTTACAGACTTATTCGAAACTCTATTTAGAAGGTAACAAGCCAATTCGAGTACATATCCCCAAAGGGAGATCGGCAGACCAGCAAACCCCATCATGGATCGAACCATATCCAACAAGGTCCGATTCCTCCTTTCAGACACACCATTATGCTGTGGTGTTCCAGGAGATGTCCACTGAGAGAGAATCCCATTCTCTCCAAGATATGTCAGAAAATCATTGAAAAGGTATTCACCTCCTCGATCAGATCGAAGAATTTTAATACACTTTCCAGTTTATTTTTCTACCTCATTTCGAAATAGTTTGAACATTTCAAATGACTCTGACTTATGCTTCATTAAATAGACATACCCATACCTCGATAGGTCGTCTGTGAAGGTTATGAAGTAGAAATATCCACCTCTTGCACTTGAGCTCATGGGTCCACATACATCAGAATGTACCAGAGCCAAGAGTTCACTGGCTTGCTCATCTTTTCCAATAAAAGGTGACTTGGTCATTTTACCAAGAAGACAGGACTCACAGGTTGAAAGTGATTCATAATCACCTACTTCAAAAATTCCTTCTTGAGCCAATCTGTTTATCCTGTTCTTATTGATATGACCTAACCTACAGTGCCAAAGGTAGACTTCTGACACATTATCTATTCTAGGGCGTTTACCGGAGGTTTGAACCACATGAACAGGTTGTGATAGAAAGTAAATTCCATTATTAAGTTGTCCAACAAATATTGTAATACCATTCAAAATGATATTGCAAACGTTTCCTTTTATTAAAAATTGATAACCGTTCATGGCCAAAAGGTCTACAGAAATAATATTTAATAAAAAGCTTGGACAATAGTGACATTCACTCAGAATTATATTTCGAGAATTGATTACAAGGTTCATGATTCCTAATGCTAGAACTGGAACTTTGCTTCTATCTCCAACGTTCAGGAATCTCCTGCCTTCATCAAATCTCCTACTGACCTGCAGACCCTGCATCGAATTGCAAATATGATAAGGGCTTCCGGTATCCAATACCTAGACAGTAGTATCACAAATGAAAAAGTTGTAAGGTATTATCATATAAGTACCTTGCTTCTTCTTCGGTCTGTTCGGGTCCAGTGAGGCAATGTATAAAGGACAGTTCCTCTTCCAGTGCCCCTGCTTCTCACAAAAGAAGCACTCCGCCTGGCTCTGGTCGGACTTGCGCTTCTTGGTCTGACCCTGTGCAGACATCCCAATATGCGGTTGTACCTTCTTATTCTTCTTCTTCTTGTTCTTCTTCCCTTTCTTAAAGGGTCGACGACCAGAAAAAGACCCTCCCACAATATTTATCGACTCCTTATGGAGCTGGTAGTCCTTCTCAAAGTTCTGCAGCAACCTCAACAAGCCGTGGTAGTTCACTACAGTCTTTGTCATTCGAAAATGAGTAAGGAAGGGAAGGTAGGATTTGGGCAGAGAATTAAGGATCGCATCCTTACCGAGCTGCTCGTGCAGGGGAAAGCCCAGTTTACTTAGGCGCTCAATCATTTCGATCATGTACAGTACATGATCAGTGACTGAGGCTCCATCCCTCATCCGAGCATTGAAAATGGCACAACAGTTTTGTGCCTTTCAACGTCGTCAGGCGTGCCAAAGGAGTCGTTCAACATTTGAAGCATCTCCTGTGGTTGGGTGTTCTCAAACTTGTGGTTGAACTCATCATTCATTGCCGCCAGCATAATGCACCGGACGGTGGTGCGGTCGTTGAGCCACTTCTGGTAAGTGTCTCGGACTGTCCCTCTCGCGTTCAGGACTGGCTCCTTAGGTGCCGGATCCATTACTATATAAAGAATCCACTCATGCTCAAGGACGATTTTTAATTTTCGATACCAGCTATCAAAATTAGGTCCCATGAGCTTGTCATTATCTAATAATGACCGGAGCGACAAGGTAGTGGCCATAGCTGCATAAAGAAAAATCAGACCTATATTAGTACATAAATTATTAATACTAAAGATTTAGATTTTGGTCTAAAGTTTCTTCCAGTATTTTTACGAATTGGTAGCCTCGACCTCCAATTCGAAGAATTACTTTAATTCCTTAGTGGGTACTAGAATCCACACAGACTACATATGAGTCCAACTTTGGTTGGTCAACCCATGTGCATCTATGGGTAGGTTCATAACCAATTATTTCTCTAAATAACTTCTAGTAATTAATTTTGCCCCATAACCTAATTAGTAGGCTTTGGCCTCCACTGAAAAAATCTGGTTAGGTCCAACCATTAACATGATTTGATTTGGTGAATCGGACCAATAAATGATCAAGCCCGACTTTGGTTGGCCAACCTAACCACTATCAGAAAGACTCAAACCAAATTATCATACTATGAATGATAATTCTATTAGTCAATAAGTACCAGGCCTTTGGGCCTTCAATGATTATTAAACTATTGGACTCATTATCACTCACTTAATGGGAGGCTATGACTTAGTTATCAATATAACTTAATCATTTTTAGGAACCTAATAATTTTTGAGGATTTTATTAAAGAATCGAAGAGAAGAAAATATCCAGCCAATTTCAATCCTCCCACTAACTTCATCAAGTCAGATTAAAAAGGATTTACTTAAAGCTGACATTAGGAGCACCTAAATCAGTCAAACCGATTTACCTAATGACATGGGTGAGCCCTAATCACCAAATGATCTAATCAAAACCTAATTCACCAGGTTGGCCAGGTAAGTGAGATCAGTGATGGGGATAAGCCATTAACTCATCAGAGATCGAATCACTGCGAGTAGCTCCCGCTTAAAAACCACTGGTCAAACTGCCAAACTTACCTTAGACACCAACCGATTTATTAGTTTTAATTTGATCAACTTAGTAAATAGGTTCCACCGCATAGCCATGAATTAAGTGCATCTTGATCTAGTTAAAGATATGGACCCATTCAACTACAACTATTGGAGTTGAGTTTAGAGTATCTTTGACCTAATCTAATTCAACTTTTGATTAGATTTGACCAATTACTCTAATTTAGTCCATTTCTTTAAGCTAACCTTAGGTCTAACCCAATTATGGACCTAATCCATCTACCCCATTGACCACAAGTTTATGCAATTGTCTTAGGTCTTAATTCACAATTTTAGACCTACTAGACAACACTTAATTCTTTTAGTTAAGTATTTGGACTGATGGGTCAGGATTTGGTATTTCGAAAATAATTTTCAAATTTGAAAGATTTTATTTTCTGTTCACCAAATATGTTGACTCATTTCACAAATAGATCAGCATATTTCATAAATAGCAATCCTATTGCTAATTACATAACAGAAAATAACTCAATCAAAATAAATCATGAATATTCCTTTCGCTGCTTCATCTGTATGGGATATAATCGCATCGGCACCCCTACCACCATAGGAGACCTCATCGAATGGGAAGAGAGGACCTTTAAACTCTACTTTTCTCCTATGACCGGACGACCATGGCAACCAACCCAATTCGATTACTTACTACTTGGATCAAGTATATCTAAATATACCAATTTCAAAATTTAAATTTCAAATTTCAAATTTTGAATTTTAAATTTTAAATAAATTTTAAATTTTAAATTTTTGAATTTCAAATTTTGAATTTTAAATTTTGAATTTTAAATTTAAAATTTCAACCAAATTTCAAATTTTAAATTTTAAATTTTTGAATTTCAAATTTTTTAAATTTTAAATTTTAAATTTCAAATTTTAAAATATAAATTTCAAATTTTGAATTTCAAATTTTTTGAATTTTGAATTTCAAACAACTTTCAAAATTTAAATTTTAAATTTTAAATTTTAAATTTAAAATTTAAATTTTAGATTACAACTTAATCTACGCATGCAAATATATATCATATCTAAGAACCCGCTCTGATACCATTTGTGAAAAAAATTCAGTGCAGGGGTAAAATGATAATTTTAAATTTTTTTCAAAATTACTATTTTACAGTAAAAATTATAAATTAATCTAATTAATTAATAAAAATTTACCCTACACTAGGATCTAAATATGATATATAGTATGCATGTATTTAAATTTGAAATTCGAATTTGAACAGTAAATACTTTACTGTAATGTGTTCAGAACACAATACCTTTGTGCGGGTAGTAGATCGCCGTAATCTGATCACCATCGGAAGAGTTTGATCATCGCGATACAGTCACACAGCGTGTCTGGCCTCTGCAAATCATCCATACAAAGCTTCCGATCTGATCGACTCCTCACGAGTGCTAGCTCGTTGTAGAGCTCTTTCGACAGTCGATACTGATCGAACTCTTTCGATCGATGTCTGTTGATTCTTCAGATGCTCCAGATTGTCAGTAGATATGCTTGAGAGGATGTTGAAGATCTTCCTAAAATTTCGTGGGCTCACGACACTCGTAGCTCACCTTCTCACTTCCCGAACTCCAGGCTGAAACCCTAAAAACTCACTGAAACCCTGCGCATATTTTTTCTTTCTTTTCTTTTTTTTTTCTCTCGGAAGGATATAGACCTTCACCTTGCACACAAGGATTTTTCACGCCCAGATTTTCTCTCCCAAAAATTTTCTTGCACATGCCCCACTCTTCTCCTCCTTTTAAAACAACAACCAAGGTCTTATCCACGTGAGAGGATAAAGATGAGTAATTGCACATTTGAATTCAAATCAAATTTTGAATTCAAATGAAAACTAATTTATCCCTATCCACTAAGGGCGTGAGAAGAGGAGGGCATGGCTTAATTTATGCGTGAGTGATTTCATGAGAAATATTTTCTCGTGTAATAAATAGGGCATTAAAAGAGGATAAGGTCAAGGCGCTAAGATTGGTTGCTCATTCAAATTCAAACTTTATTTTGAATTTGAATGGCCAACCAATCATCCTTATCCACTCATTTGGTGCATTAAAGTAGGGTGTGAGGAGGGCTTTGCGTGAGAAAAAAATCATGAAAACTTTCTTCTCGTGAATTCAAATGGGCGCAGTGGAAGTGAGGTGGCGCAGGGAGAATGGGTCAAGGTGGTTTCATTATTTAAACCAACCTAATTGAACCAAATAAGTTAGGCCCAATTAGACTAATTTAAATCCAACTAAATTAAGCTTAATTAGACTCAATAAAATCTTAATCAAATCAAGAATTGATTAAGCCCAACCCCTGATCAAATCAGGGACCAAACCATCTCGACGATTAGGTCAACTCTTAACCTAATCGGGTCAAACCCAACTGAATCCAATTCAATTGGACTTGATCTAAAAATAATTAATCAATCAAATTGAGTTAATTAGTGATTAAGTCACTAATTAAACCTCTTATAAATATTGAGTCCAAATCCGATGGATAATCGGATATCAGAGTTCATCGATATGTAACCCTGATCGAAGAGTCCCAAACCAGTGGGACTCTTGACCCCGGTATCCAAAATGTGTGGGACTCTTCATTAGCCATCAGATCAGATAGGAACCTCTAATGTGTGTGACCCCACAGGTTCGAACCTAAGTCGGTAGCACAGAAACCAATTCCTGTACTAATCGAAGTGACCATCTAGCAATGGTACCCGACGATCGGATAGATCGAATAGTCGCAATCGCAACACTCAGAACCTACGTGAATATGGTTACTGTATAATTTATCCTTTTGATCAGGATGACTCAGGATTAAACTGTCCACCCTGATTAGATCATCCGAATCGTGCTCAACTCAAACAGTCCTGTGACTCCTCACAAAGACTACCTTGGCCAAGATTTTGCTAAATTGAAACACGACTATATACAGCTCCTAAACTGGAGTGGTCAATCCCATCTTGACACACGCACCGACAAGTCAAGTATTTGACTACACCCAGTAGCCTTCCGTCACTGAATTAGAAATTCAAGTAGTTCAGTGCCTAAGTGCAGTGAGTTGCTTGCAAGTCACCATGGCGGTCTCAGGTTAGAGGGACATTTATACCCATATTCCATCGAAGTAAATCTTGACAGCAAAAATAGCTCCGGAGTCGGTCACGTTCCGTGCAGATGTACCCTTACATCTCACCTGTATGCCATACCAGTGTCTCCACACTCATTGGTTAAGAGGACAACCAACCTATATGGCACACAACGATCTATGCTTGATAAACGTTGTCGTCCTTGGTAACAACGTATCATTTGATCGCGAACAAATTTAAGGACTAAATGACAAATCCTCCTTTGTCAAGTCTAAATAGTCCTAAGGACTTCACACAACATAGGAGTTCATTAGAAGATGAAACATTTTGTGATGAAAAATATCAAAATTATTTTTTTAATTCATAATTCATGTACATATACAAAAATGTGCACAACCGTCAATAGGCTGACGATTGGCTTTGGGACACTATTCCCAACATAATCAAACTTGAAAGAGAGGAAGAGAGCATCAATCCAAGCCAACTACTCTTGTATAAAAGTATTGAAGGCTTCCTCAATCCTCTCAAGCATTCAAAAAAAAATCGAAGCAATCACAACACATCTACCTCGACTTCTTCAGAGCTTAAAAGAGTCTTATTATTTTTAAACTCTATTTTTTTTATTGATTTATTTTGTCAAGTTTCTGGAATATAGAAACTTGGGATAGTGCAAGCCTAAAGTTGAATGGTATAAGATTTTGATAGGTATCTCCGTAAAAATTAATCGAGGTTGCTTGTAAGTCTGGGATAAAATAATCAATTGTAAGATTGTGATTGATGATTTAGATAAAATCAACTATGTTGGATTATGAATTTGAAAAAATAATCAGACTATAATCTTAAAAAAATTATAATTGAAATTTTAAAATGAATTTATTTGAAGAGTAAACGTAGGTGCTGAGTTTAGCACCGAACTACTATAAATTTTTTTATATTTACGGTTATATTGCTCTACTTATTTTTGTTATTTCTACTATCTTTTTAATTACCTACTAATCACTCCATAAATACTTAAAATTATTTTTTGGCACAAGTAGCTTAAGTTTTTTTAAGAAACCCAATTCATCCCCCTTTTGGGTTGTCTCCTCTGGGAAACATTGGTAATGCCTCATTTTTCAAATTTTTTTCTCATAAAATTATGATTTTTATGAATATTATACTCTTATTTATCTTTTTATTAGCTGACTTAAAGTAAGACATCATAACTATAGATTTAGGGATGGAATTTAGGTTTTTTCTTGCACAATAGTATAATACTGTTGACTTTTGGATATGATATCATATTTTAACCTTTGCATATTAGCATGCAATATTCATTGATATGCGTTTTATAATAGTCCCTATGGTCTGCATTTTAATTGTTTTACAATCCATTGATAAGAGATTATTGTCCCTCTATGTGTGTGTGTTGTGGTCCTATTTTTATTGTGCATATGCATAAAAAATAGTTTTTGGACTGATGTGGTCCCTTGTAAGTTTTTTTTTAACCTGTGACCCTTTGTTGTAGTCCCTTGTAAGTATTTTTTTTTGAATCGATGATCCTTTATTATGGTCACACTAGGACTCATGTCGTATCTTTTCGATGTACAATGAAAGTATTGAAAAAGTATCTAAATATGCTTAGATTCAACTTTTTAAGTATGGATTGATATTTCACATATTTTAAAATGTATAATGTATAATGCAAGCAGTTTTTTAACCACTTTTAATATCAGTTTAGTGATTTTTGAATTGATGTTTTATTTTCTTAATTAAGCACTACTTTTGGACTATTGTTGGAGTTGGTTGACATTGAAAGCATCAAAATTTTATTTAGACTTATGTTTGTAGTTTGTTAAGCACAACTTTTTCAATACCCAATGACTCCATTTCAATTTTTTTAACTGAAAGTTAAACTTATGTATATATAAACTTCATATATCACTTATTCATTATTACAGAGATAGACTTTGATTTTTTTCATTATATAGATCCATTATGATGGATCAATCAAGTACCATCCAAACTATTACTGCAGTGGGGGTATGTCAGATACTTTGATAACTATGAACTAGATAGATTTAGTATTACAAAACTCAAGGATAAGTTAGGTCAGTTAGGATATATAAATTATACTTACTTTTATTATCTCATGCATGGATGGACATTTGAAAATAGCTTGAAGGAATTAAGATGTTATGCAAATATTATGGAGATGTTGGCTTTTATGAGAGGGACTGATATAGTGCAAGTATATGTGGAGCACCAAGAGGATGCACTACTTGTGCTACTACTGGTGCTACTCAAGAAGCTACTCCAACTATTATAGAGATGCCTCTAGTTCCTGCATCTCCTCTAACTATTACAGAACTGCCTCCATAAGAGGACAGTAAGAGTCAGTTAGTGGGTATCACAATCACTATTGCAGAGGTATCCATTATCAAGGATGCAGCTACATCCACACCAAACATCCGAATCAAGAGAGTAGCAGTAAAAATGATTGGTGGAAGAAAATTACCTGCATTTGGAAGGTCAAAAGTTGATAAGAAACTGAAAGAGATTACAGCTACCACTTTGGAGCCTATATTTGATTTGACAGTGATAATAGTAGTGATACATCACTTAGTCAGCTAAGTGAATCAAATGACAATTATGATAATCTATTCAATGAGTATGTAGATAGAGATATTATCAATGAAGAGTTGAAATCTTAGACATAGCATTTTCCTCTTCACAGAGGTGCTAGTTTTTTTGGAGAGGAGCAAACCAATGATAGAGAACCAGAGAGTAGTAGTAGCTCTCATTTCCATAACTTGGGTAGTGACAATGATTCATATACCAGGATTTAGAGTTTTGATTATCCTAAATTCAATGATTCCATAGATATTTTAAAAGAACTATCAAACTTTCGGTCAAAATGAAATTTAGCAATGCCGCACCGTTTAGGAAGGAGTTGCAACTTTATAGCATACGGGAGGATTTGATTTTGTATAGAAGAAGAATAAGACAAGTCGGATTACTTTTATTTACTAATAAAGATGTGGGTAAAGAATTCATACTTCACTAGTACAAAGGGAGAATACTTATTAGATAAAGATCTTCCAACCTATGCACAATTATGGAAGATATTTTGAAAATTACAATGTCATATCCAAATTTCTAGTAAGAAGTATCTTGAGAAGATTAAATCCGATGCAAAGTGGAGTATCAAGGACTTTCAAGAACAAATAAAGAAGAGTGTGAAGATTTTTATTTTGAGATCACAATACTATAGAGCCCAGACCAAAGCACTGAAGATTGTTCAGGAGAGCCACAGGGAGTAGTATGCCCACCTATAGGAGTACTACCATATCATCAAGCAAACTAATTCTGGGAGCATAATGTTGATGAATGTCAACAGGCTTGATGAGACTACTTAGCCTATCTTTGGAGGTTATATTATTGTCTTACAGCACACAAGTATGGCTTCTTCAAAGGATGCAAAAATATCATTGGATTGGATGGATGTCACTTGAAGAACTTATTTGGAGGACAACTCCTAGCTGCAATAGGGAAGGATGGTAACGAAAATATATTTTCCATCGCATGAATGGCAGAGATGAAAAACAGCTAGAGCTGATTTTTGACATGCTTATTAGAAGACATTGGGCCCTTAGAAGAGTATGGTTGGACCTTTATATTGGATAGACAAAAGATAAGTCTGTATTGTTCAACATATATATTTTTTTTATTATATTTAAGTACTTAATTATCTACAACTTGTCCACTTCTTCAATATTTGTTGTGGGTCTTGTTGGAGCTTTTTAGACTGTTATTCCTAGTATGAATCACATATTTTATGTGCGAACCTACACGTCAATTTTAAAAGCACTAGGTTCAAGAATAAAAATTATAGAGATATCCTTTGAAACTGTGCCAGAGTGACCATGCTCCATAACTTTAAGACTGCCATGGAGGAGATATGATAATTTAATGAGATCACATGATAGTAGTTTAGATAGTACCCATCTGAGTTGTGGTCAAAGCATGCCTTCAATCCTAGAAGCAAGTCGAGCATGTTGTTGAACAACATATGCGAGTCCTTCAACAAGTATAAAATAGATACTTGAGACAAATCTATTATCACCTGTTGGAGACTATTAGGAGACTATTGATATAGCGGTTCTAAGCTAAAGAGATGGCTTGGATAAAATTACAAGATCTCTTTGTCCTAAGATTCAAAAAAAAATGGAGAGGACTAAGTTGGAGGCTGTGGACTGTCACTGCATATGTGAAGGAGGCCATAGAAGTTGAGCATCACAATGATAGATTTATTGTGGACTTGTAAGAGAGTATTTATGGATATAGGATATAGGATTTAACTAACATCCTATGTTACCATGCTGTATCAGCTATTATATTTATTAGAAGGATACGAAATTCTTTCTTAGTATATGGTGCACTAAAAATATATTTTTTAGGACCTATGAGCATATCATTGAGCTAGATCCAAGTATAAAATCTTGGCTAAGGACATAGTATCCCATTATGTCCATCCTCTAAGTGCTTCTTCAGATAGATCCAAAAAGACAAGAAGGAAAGAAGAAAATGAGCCAAAGAATTCTAACAGAATCAGAAGAAGGGGTACGTCTATAAGATACAGGAATTGCCAACCATTGAGCCATAACTCTAGGATTTGTAAAGGCCCTAGGAAGAAGAAGGCGAAGAAAAAATAATAAAATAATAGATCCAGTCAAACAGGGGCCAAGTTAGTAGGAAAATAGAGAGGCTGCAAGTATTATGGTCTCATTTATATTCAATAATATGGTTACCTGATATTTACTTATGTTTCAGTATCATTTTCAGGCTCAAAAGAGTGGAAGAAGAAAGAAGACAACAGTCTCAGAGCCTGCCTCCTCCCAGCTAGCTCCCTCCCAATCTCCCTCTTCCTAATCAGCTACCTCCTCTCAACCAATTGCCTCCCTCTCTGCAACACTACCATGACTTGTAGCTCACTGCATCGTAGTCAGTTTTGACTCCATTAAAAACTTACATATGGTCTCATGGAAGAAATATTGCCATCAGCCTCATAGAAAATCAGCCTCACATTGTGTCCAGCCTCATAAAAGCACATCTCAGTAGCAACAACTATACTTTTGATGTAATGTATTTGGGGTATCAGTTGGGATGTATGTGGGTGTATCAAGCTTTTAGGGTGATAGATTTGGCGTTTATACAATGAATATTTTGTTGTGATATCTTATGATACTTTCTTTTATTATGTGATATCTTAGGATACCTTGTAATACTTTGTGTTATCTTATATATATCAAAAGATTTGACAGATTATGATATCCTGTGATACATAACAAAACATTATGATACATTCCAATATATTATGATAAATTATCATAGAATTGTGATACAATCTAATACATTCTGATATAGTGTGATACAGGATGGTTCACTATCATTAATTATGATGCAAGATGCTTTAATTCTATTTTTAGACATTATATGGCAATATATTGAGAATTTTTTAAATTTTATTTTGATTTATGATTATGATACCTTGAGTTGGTTGTGAAATTGAAATAGTAGATACGACTGGATGATCTATAAGTTTTTTGTAGCTTATAGATACCCACTAAATTGTATCTGTTAATGTACATTTATTCACCTTTCTTTTAAAACCAAGGGATATATATGTGCAATTGGTTAAAAGTAGAGGGAGTGTAAGTAGAACACAGAAAAAATTTAGAGGAGGTCATCGAAACTTTCTAATTTTGAGCAGGTGAGATTGCAATATTCAGAAAAGAATAGGGGTATCATCAAAACTTCATAAATTAGTTCAAATTATGACTTTATAGTACTTTTACTTTAGAAAATGAATTCCATATTGGTTCTCTTTTACTATGTCTCTAGTTCTTACTTTAAGAAATGCATTCCTCACCTATACGAATTAGTATTCTTATTTGAGGAAATGCATTACATGTTTGTTCTTTTATTATGCCTTTAGAACTTACTTGGGATCAAAATGTATCTGTAGCATGAACAATGTAACAATTATAATGAACATATATGCTGGCAAATTAAAGAAAGATTTTTCATTATATAAATCATTAAAGATTATAAATTAATCTCAGAATGTTCCCAAAAGAAATATCCACTTTTGGAATAAACCTCAAACATTCAATCGAGTATATTTTTATATTTAAAACTCAGATCAAATTACATAACAAGCCATAATAATCTAGTACGTATGCTAGTATACAGTAAACATCTCATTTGGTCCGACTTTTGTAGCTTGAATTTAATCCTCAAGCTTTTTGTTCGATTGCAACAACCTATTAGTAACATCCTTGTCCTTTGTATTTGAAAGTGGATCATGCTAATAGAAATAAGCGCAACCCTTGTTTGTCTGGAAAAATAATTTAGGATGGGAGATTAAAGCCAAAAATCCGATAATAAATCGAAAATAAGGAAAATGGTAACATACCTCATATATCCTGCATCCAAAGAAATGTCGGCCAGGATTTCGCTGGTTTATGAGGTTCTCAAAGATAATTTGATTCCATAATGACAAAAATCGACAGTTTAGGAGGAGTAATCGAAAGAACCTAGTTGGGAATCCTCCATGGTCTCCTTCTCTACAACCCTCTTTTTCCTTCCTGGATTTCTTCTTCTCTACCTACGGCTTGATTGGGGATTTTTTCTTCTCCATCCGACTTGATTGGGGATTTTTTCTTCTCCATCTGACTTGATTTAAGATTTTCTCTTCTCCATCATGTTTGATTAATGTTTCTTTCCTCCCCTTTTGAATTTAGATAATTAGCATCCAAAATCATGAGTTACATGAGGCATGTACTTTAACATTTTTGGCATGATGACTAACACCCTACTATCAACTAATAGTAAGGATATTATCATTTCATAAAAATATGGTATTATGTTAAGATCATGTAATATCATTCTATTAACAGAAATGGATGGTAAGACCATGTTGGAATATTTTGTTAAATAGAAAGGTTCATTTGATTTTTTTTGATATATTTTTTTTTTGATATTTTTTAAAGTATAGAGGATGTAAATCAAGTTGTAACTAAAGTTAGAGAGGTTGTTTCTATAATTTTCTTTAAAAAAAAAATCTAAGGCTTAATCACAAAAAAAACTTTAAACTGTTTGAAAATTTTCAATTTAATCCCAAACTTCAATTTGATGCAATTAGGTCATCAAACTATTATAAAAATTTAATTCAAACCCTGACTATGGATTTCGTCTGACTTCCGTTATAGAATAGTCATGTAAAGTCACGTGACAGCATTATATGGTAGAAAGGAATGACGTAGATTATGTGGATGTTTCCCTCCTCTCCCTCCTCTCCTCAACGTTACCACCACCCTCCTCCTCCCCTAGTCCGTTCACCGCCAAAGCCGTCGTCCTCCACTACCGGCAACAGAAGAACCCCCACCACTGCCCACCCGCCACCACCCCCTCCCCTCTTTCCTCTGCTCTGCTGCCTACCTCATCTGCTCCTCTCACTTCGCCGCCCATCTCCTCTGCTTCTCCTCTACCATTCAAATCTTAAAAATCTATGAAACTTCAATGTGAGTTCTCAATCTTCAACAAATGCTGAAATGTGAATCAAATATATGGGTTTACTGCACTACAAGCAAACTCTATAGCTTGGAGTTGTGAAAGACAAGAAGGTTAAAAAGATGATAAGATTCCACACGTTTCTAGTAAAAGAAATATGGGAGCGAGGGAGAGGGAGAGAGATGTGGTGGTGCTGGCAGTGAGAAAATGAGTAGAAATGATTGGCAGTATGTCAGTAAAAAGACATCCTTCAAAGCTTGGTGTTGAAGATAAGCTCATTCTCTCCTAAAAAGCAATAAAAATAATCAAGGGAGCTGTTGTATAGTTTTTGTGTAGATATAGAAGAATCTGTGGTTTTTTAAGCACCCATGTTGAAAATCTTTAGGTGCTTTTTGGTATATCACTAGTGATGTAATCATCGGAGTGATATGATCACTGGGGTGATATGAATACTGGGGTGATGTGCAAATACCGATGTAATATGTGATCACCATATTTGATATATCACTGAAAATAAAATTTCATTGTATTTGATATATCACCAAATAGCGATAGTGATAATGTATAAAATATCAAAAATGGCCTTATACATTAGTACATAATAATTACTCTACAACTTGATTAAACATTCTTCATTTATAACTCCTCACAAAAATATATAACAATAGTAATAATAATAATAATATTTATTTATTATTATTATAGATATTTATTTTAATAAAACTATTAAAATGATATTATGATAATATTATATATAATCAGGCTTGACTAGGCTCAGCCAATTTTGACCATCAATATCAGGGCTGTCTATTAAGAATGATTTAGCCTGTCAAAGTAAATTTAAAAAAAAAATATGAAGGATTTAGCATGATCCATCCATGCCAATTAACCATATCTACCTATAGAAATAAAATAGATATCTAATAAATAAATAAAAAATATCCATATCATTTAACTAAACCTATCAATAAAAATAAAAAATATATCTAGTAGATAGGCATATATAAAACAAAACGAGGAGGATTTTTATTTTCTTTCTAATTTACTGACTAAGAATATTTTTATCCCAAAATAATTTTAGCACATCACCAGTACGCGGTGATGTGCTATCACTTAGGATATATGTGGTGATAGCATTGTGCAATGATACTATCACCGAATTTATTACTGGATCCTTCATCACTGGATGGGATTTTACAATACCAAATAAAATAATCACATCACCTAACTCACATCACTGGGGTGATGTGAAATATCACCCCCTACAAAACAGTACATTATATTTTGATCACTGATAAGTCTCATTGGATGAGTTTCAAGTACACTTGCAATAGATGATTTGAAGATTCTATATTTCAATGCTATAGTCCTCTAAATTCTTTTTTAACTGATGATTATAGCTTTGACAAAAATTTCAAGTAGAAAAAAAAGAAAACATATGATTGAAGGTGGTGCTGTGCATTCCCATTCTCCACTTGATGGAATTCAAATAGATGAGCACTTTTCTTTCCAAAGGAGCAAAGGAGGTGGGTGGTGAAGTGGGAGTGGGAGGAGTGGAGGAGGTGGGTGGCGAAGCAGAGGAAAAAGATGAAGGGGATAGTAGCAGAGGAGATGGTAGAGGAGAGCGAGAAGAAAGTGGAGAGAAAGAACTTATCTGCCACGTAAGCAGTCTCTACTATATCATCTTCCATTAAACACCACGTGATGGTATATGATGACATCCGACTATTTTTGTCACAGTAATTAGATGGAAGTAAGGGAAGAAATTGAAATATTTTGAAAGTTGTAGAACTTGATTGTAATGAATAGAAATCAAGAATATATATATGAAAATCTTTAAAAAAAATTTAAAATTTTTAAAATAATTAAGCCAAAATCCAAAAGCAAAACTCGGGGAACCACACCACTTACTCGAGCCGGGCACTGTTTGTAAGCATGGACAAAAGAGGCGTGGACACATGAATTTCCCGCGTCTCATACTCTCAATTTGGGACGCAAGTCATGCATAGAACTCGGAAGCAATCGGTTTCGTATGGTCAGCACGCTGAAGCTCCTCAAGCCTATCTCCGCCGACGTGGTTTCCTTCGACTTCCACCGCTTAGCCTACTTCCTGGACTCGTGCACGGCCGCGGGGGACGCCCGCCGCGGCGCAGCCGCGCATGCCCGCCTCCTAAAACTCCACGAGTCACTCGGCGGCTCCCTCTCTCTCTGGAACAAGCTCCTCAATCTGTACTACCGTTGCGGCTTCGCTCCCCGAGCCCATCAGCTGTTCGACGTAATGCACGAGAGAGACGCCATCTCGTATAACACCATGATCTCAGCTCAAATCCGTATCAAGCGTAACGCATTCGAGCCTCTCCGATTCTACTCTCAAATGCTGGCCGATGGCGTGAAACCTAACAACATCACCTTCTCCTCGTTGCTCGTTGCCTCTGATGGCATGAAAGAATCCCACTTTGTGGAGCAAATCCATGCACATTCGATCAAACTTGGACTTAACTCGGATGAATTCGTGGGGAGTGCGATGGTGAATGGATATGAGAGGTGTAGAGGGCTAAAGGAAGCACTTTGTGCGTTCGAGGAGATTGCTGAATTGGATTCGGTCTCTTTCAACATCATGATTGATGTGTGTGCTCGGAGAGGGAGCAAATGGCATGCCATGGACATTTTTTCTCGGATGCAAAGGGAGGGAAATGGAAGCTTTGATTCCTTCACGTTGACGAGTGTACTAAAAACGTGCTTGGAGAAAGAGGATTTGAGGCTCGGCATGCAGCTCCATGGGTGTGCATGGAAGGCTGGCTTGGTCTCAGATGCTCCCGTTGGGAATGCTCTCATAACCATGTATTCCAAATGTGGAGGGGGGATGGATTCTATGGTTGCAGCCTTTCGGAGGGTTTTGGAACCAAACATTATCTCTTGGACCGCAATGATTGCAGGGCTAGTGCAGAATGGCCTGGCAGAGGCAGCAGCAAGCTTCTACAAAGAGATGGTGACATCTGGTGTTATGGAGAATGAATTTTGCTTTGCTAGTGTATTACCAGCATTCAGTTTCCTGGCAAGCCTTGTGCATGGAAAGATGCTTCATTGTAGGATTGTCAAGTCGGAGTTTTCATCAGATGTAATGGTGGGGAATGCTCTATTAGATTTGTATTTCAAATGCGGTAGCTTGGAAGATGCTCAGCTGGTGTTTGAAACAATGAGGAGCCGTGATGTCGTGTCCTGGACTGCGATGATTCTTGGGCTTGGTCAGCATGGGAAGGGAAGAGGGGCTCTCGAAATCTTTGGAGCAATGGAGAGCAAAGGATTTAAGCCGGATGCTGTTACTTTTCTTGCAGCCCTATCTGCATGTAGCCATGGAGGTCTTGTGGATGATGGGCTTAGAATTTTCAACTCTATGGTGAACCATTATGGAATTAAACCAAAGAGGGAACATTGTGCTTGTGTTGTTGATATGTTGGGTCGTTCAGGGAGGTTGAAAGAAGCTGAGAGGTTCATAGGGGAGATGGGGATAGAAATGGATCCGTTGGCATGGGAAGCTCTTCTTGGAGCTTGTGGGATACATGGGGAGATGGAATTGGGACAGAGGTCCGCAGAGAAGATTATTAAATTGGAGCCACAAAAGGATGGGCCATATGTGTTGTTGTCGAATATATATGCTGAACGAAGAATGTGGGAAGAAAAGGAGATTTTGAGGGAGAGATTGGATGCTAGTGGGTTGAGAAAGGAGCCTGCACGAAGCTGGTTTTCAGGTCTTGAGGTTTGAACATTGTGATGATTATTGTCAATGATTTTACTTCAACTGATTCTATAGTACATTCCACTAGCCTTTGCAAAACTACTACAGTTTCCCTGGTGCAAGCAAAATGATGAAGTCATCAGCCGCCCAGTAATCACTACAAGCCATATAATTCTTAACGAGGATAAGAATAATTGAAACAATCTAGATGCTTGGCTAATATATTGCAATTTCTGAAACTTGGTGTTTATTGAATTTCCAGATTGGTGTTCTAGACTAGTATTAACATCATAGAAAGCTCTTTTACCACCAGCAAGGTGCCAGCACTGTTAAGGTGAAGCCCATGTCCAAAAAAAAAAACAACAACCCAGACCCGCCGTCGGCCAGGCCCGGCCCAGAACCACGCACGAACACGGTGCACACGGTCTACCAGGTTTCGCGGTCCATGGTGAGGTGCGTGGACTGAGCGTTCGTTTTCGGGCGTTTCTCACGGTCCACACAGATTCTAGTGGACCGAAGCGCGATCCGACGGTCCTTATCCCTCTTGGTGATGATCGGACGGCTGATATCAAATCCCGATTAATTTAGATCTGATCTTGATCATTTTTTGGACGTTTTTGGGCCGTTCAATGCAGATTCAACGGCCGAGCTTATTTCTTCGATTATACAGCGGATAGGACTCCGATTTTGATGAGGTTTGGATCTAAATTCATCTGGTGATGAGTCCTATTTAAGGAGAGGACTTAGGAGAAGTTTTGTGAGCCTGAGAGTAGTAAAAAAATTAAAAGAAGAGAGAGGGTTTAAGAGAAGAAAAAAAGAGACGTGAGATTTTCTTTTTGAGAGAAAAATAAGAGTGTTTTTTTTGTAAAAGAGAGTATGTGTGAGTCTTTTTTATTTTTCCTCCTCTTCTTCTTTTTTTTTCAATTTTATACTCCATTATGCCATCGATTATTAATAGAAGAACGTTAAGGAGGTTTTACCCATGGACGTAGGCCAATAATCAGACCGAACAACGTAAATCTGGTGTGCTTTCTTTTCTTTTATTTTTATTATTTAATTATCTCTCATATTTTGCGTTCTACGTTTGTTCTAGTTATCTTTTTTCTACAAAACGATCTTATTTTCACTGTACTTGTATGCTGTGTGGATCGAGGTGTGTTCAATTATCCACGGTCTGTTCTTTCAGTTCGGTATCAAAGCACAGGAGACTTTTTTGTAGTTGGATTGATCTGAAATAATGGCGGACAAGGTGACAACCATAAAATATGAGATATCGAGGTTTGATGGATCAAACTTTATACTTTGGAAGATGAAGATGCATGCGGTATTGATCTAAGATGGTTGTGAAATTGCTTTGCAAGGAAAAAAATGCAAATCTAAAGAGATGACAGATGCGCAATATGAAGAGAAAGACAAGCTGACAATGGCAAACCTCTATCTGATGTTGGATGATTCGGTATTGTTCAATATCAAGATCGAGACTACTACAAAAGAGGTTTGGGAAAAATTGACAAGTCTCTATGAAGGTAAGTTTTTGGTTAATAAAATCTATTTAAGACAGTAATTATACAATCTAAAGATGAAAGACGGGGCATCAGTTCAAGAGTACTTGGGTATATTCAATTTCATTGTGAGCAAGCTTGCGGCCTTAGATGTCAGAATTGATGAGAAGAAAAGACCAGCATTCTACTTTTTCTATGCCGGAGTCTTGAGATAATCTTATCATGAACTTAAGTTACGTCGAAATCCTTAAGATGGAGTCTGTTGTTGCATTATTGCTTACAGAAGAGATGAAGCAGAAATTTAGCCAAGGAAGTTCTTCGGGAGAGACCATGGTAGCGTGAGGCAAATTTTTCGAAAGAGAATGTGGTGATCGAGGGAAGACAAGATCTAAATCTAAAGATAAAAAGAAGGTAAAATACTAGAATTGTGAAAAAACAGGGCACGTAAAGAAAAATTGTCGGGTCCAAGGAGTTGATACAAAATCTAAATCGAAAAACTTTCAAAGCAATATAGCAAAAGTGGTTCGGCTACTTCAGATGATGGGGATGCATTGACGGCATTAGAAAGATCTGATCTTGCACGTTATTGGCTCTTGGATTCGGGGGCATCTTTCCACATGACTCCTTTTAGGGAGTGGTTTCATACATATAAATCATTGGATGGAGGAGTATCTATTTGGGTAACAATACAACTTGTCCTGTGATTGTAGTGGGAGATGTTCGGATCAAGATGTTTGATGGTATAGTTCGAACGGTTTCTAATGTTAGGCATGTTCCTGCACTGCATAAGAGCCTACTATCATTTGAAAAGTTTTGTAAGCAAGGTTTAAAGTTTATCGGAGAGAAAGATCAATTGAAGATATCCAAAAGGTGTTTGGTGGTGATAAAAGGAGTCCAAATAGGTAGTCTTTATAAATTAGTAGGCGAGACTCAGGTGGGAGAGGCGACAGTAGCAATCTTAAAGATGGTGTCTCCGACTGTTTGGCATCGACGTTTGGGACATATGAGCGAGCGTGGGCTACAATTATTATCAAACAAGGACCTTCTTCCAGGGTTCAAGTCAGTACCACTAGAATTTTGTGAAGATTGCATATATGGTAAACAAAGAAGGATCTCTTTCTCTTTATCACAGTAGCGGAGTAAGGAATTTCTTCAGCTAATCCACTCAGATACTTTGGAGTCGCTTGATAGATTATTGGATGGATGTTCCTACTTCATCTTCTTCATTGATGACTTTTCTCGAAAGGCTTGGATATATATCCTGAAGCGAAAATTCGATGTTTTTGAAATCTTCAAGAAATTCAAGGCTCTGGTGGAAAATGAAAAAAATTTAAAAATTAAATATCTACGTTCTGACAATAGAGGGGAATATTGCTTTAAAGAGTTTGATGAGTTTTGTAGTGAGCATGAAATTCGACGACAGCTTACGGTTCCTGGGATACCACAGTAAAATGGTGTGGCAGAGAGGTTTAATAGAACACTTATGGAAAGTGTCCACAGTATGATGAGCACTACAAAATTTGACAAGAGATTTTAGACAGAGGCTGCATGTACGGCTTATTACTTGATCAATCGAGCCCCAACAAAATCCCTTGGATTAGAAATTCTCGAAGAACTTTGGAGTGGTAAGCCAGTAAATTATTTTCATCTCCGTATCTTTGGATGTAATGCGTATATGTGGATTCCAAAAGAAAAAAGAGCAAAATTGGATAGGAACTCTCGGAGGTGCATTTTTCTTGACATGCTAAAGAAGTAAAGGGGTATCGGTTGTGGAACCCTATTACCCACAAGATCGTTGTTAGTCAAGATGTTGTTTTCAATGAAGAATCTTTTCAAGGCACCAAAGAAAAGCAAGATGATGAAGCCATTACTTTTGTTGAGTTCCTTGATGCAGATGATAAAATGCAAGCAGAGCAAGCACATGAGGTCGATGAGGTAGCTGATGATGGATTAGGTGCAGAGTCTCCACAATCCTCTCAGGATGCTATCTCACTAGAAGAGCTACCAACGGAGTCTGAGCGGCCTAGGAGGGTCATTAGACCTCCTGCTAGGTATGATGACTATGTCACTTCTTTCATTCCTTATGCTAACCATATTTGTGCTTATGTTGCTTTGGCGGAGAAGGACGAGCCAACATCATATAAGGAGGCATGCGAGTCCACCAATACTGAAAAGTGACATTGTTGTTGCTCCTTGAATTGATTTTGATGATTACAAAGCATTTGAGAGGATTACTAATGATTTTGGCTTGAAAAAAGACTTATTGCATTTCAGGGGCAAAATCATAATTTTGTCAAGATCTGATTCAGAAGCCTCAAGAGCAAGAACTAAAGACGTACAATCTATTGGAGGAAATTTCAACAATTTTGGAAGTGTATTTTGTAAGAAAATCAAGTTTTTATTTTTGAGTTGACCCCATGAGTCGATTCATAGCTTAAAGGGCTGAACGGCACGCTGAAATTTTGGCTGGCACATTCTGTGAGTCGACCCCATGGGTCGATCCTTTGGCATGAGTCGACCCTATGAGTCGATCTCTGCTGCTCTACAGGCCAAAATTACAGAATAGTCGTTTTCTGCTCTTTTTTACAGAGGTCGACCCCATGAGTCGACCCATGAGCATAAGTCGACCCTATGAGTCGACCCCTGTGATGGAAAAATTTCGCAACGGCTAGTTTTTAACCTATTTCAATTGCATTTAATGCTCATTTAATGTGCTCTAACGGCTCTATTTTCAGTCCAGATTACTCTCCACCATTATTTAAAGTTATATAAAGGGACTTAAAGAAAGGAATAAAAAAAAGAGAGAGAGAGAAAAAATTTTGAAAAAGGTTCTTCAAGCATTCTTGTCAACCCTAAGCAAGAGCCCACAAAAAAAGGAGTTCAAGAAGCTTTTATTTCAAGTTCACCAACTCCTCAAGAGTTCATTAAAGTCTCCAACCACTTTGAGGAAATCAAGAAGAGCTTCCTTCTAATTGTGTAAAGTGTATTTAAAGCATTATTTGCTCATTAAAGGAGCTTCATTTGTATTTCTGTACAATTAACTATAATACTCTTTTTGAGTTATTATTTTTGTTTTGGAAGGATTTAAAAATGTGGGAAGGTTGATCCGAACCTTAAATCGGATTGTATTGGATTGGCTTGTATCCGAAAAATAAGTGGTCTAGCTTGGGATAGCTAGAGTCGGAGGTTCCGACGAGTGTATTCAGATTGAATACAGTTTAGTGGATTGAAATTCTCAAGTAGGAGCTTGGGGAGTGGATGTAGGTGCAAGGTTGGCACCGAACCACTATAAATCCTCTTGTTTGTGTTGTGCTTAATTGCTTTCCTTTTAAACTTATTTATTCTCTTGCATTCTTGCATCCAACCATTACCATTGCATCAATTACACTCCCCTTACTTATCTTGATATTGTTAAATATTCTTCATAAGTTGTAAGTTAAGTTTAAATTTTTTGAAATCCAATTCACCCCCCTCTTGGGTTGCATAGCTGGGCAACAAGTGGTATCAGAGCCTGGTGCTCTAGCCCTACTTTGATTTAACCAATCAAAGAGCTAAAGATCTATGGCAACTCAAGTTGGCACTTCTCTAGCCGAGGGGCAGTCCACTAACCGACCTCCACTTTTTAATGGGTCAAACTATACCTATTGGAAAGCTCGGATGAAAATCTTCATTCAAGCACTTGACTATGATATGTAGAGTATCATAGTAAACAGACCACACACACTCACTAAAATTATTGATGGTATGGAATCAACCAAACCCGAAAAAGAATGGGATGAGGTTGATAAGAAAATGGCTCAACTAAATGCTAAAGCCATGAATGTCTTATATTGTGCACTAGATGCTAATGAATTCAATCGTATTTCAACTTGCATGTCTGCTAAGAAAATATGGGATAGATTAGAAGTAACTCATGAAGGAACTAATCAAGTGAAAGAATCCAAAATTAACATGCTCGTGCATAAGTATGAACTTTTTAAAATGGAGCATGATGAATCTATAACTGAAATGTTTACTCGCTTTACTGATATTATAAATGATTTAAAAAGTCTTGGTAAGTCTTATTCTAACAGTGACCTCGTGAGGAAGATTCTTAGGTCCTTACCAAGAACTTGGGAAGCCAAAGTGACCGCTATCCAAGAAGCTAAGGATCTGAACATCCTACCCTTGGAAGAGCTTCTAGGATCACTGATGACACATGAACTGAGCATGAAATAACATCAAGAAGAAGAAGAAGTCAAAAAGAAGAGGACAATCATCCTCAAATCCATGGCTCAACTTGATGAAGAAACTGATGATACGGAAAATGAAGAGCAGGATGAAGAAATGGCTCTCATTACTAGAAGGTTTAAGAAATTTTTGAGGAAAAGGAAATAAGGAATGAGGAAGAGGCCACCCACAAAAGGAGAATATAGTAAAGAAAAGGATAAAGAGCAACCCCTTATTTGCTATGAATGCAAGAAATCGGGACATTTTAAGTCTGAATGCCCACAATTGAAGAAAGGTCCTAAGAAGTATAAGAAGAAGGTCATGATGGCTATTTGGAGTGGAAGTAATGAGTCAAGCTCCGAAGAAGAAGACTCAAATGAACAAGCCAACTTGTGCCTTATGGCACATGAAAATGAGGTAAATTCTGATACTCCTGTTGACTTTACCTTTGAAGAACTTCATGAAGTTTTTTATGATTTAATTGATGAACTAAAGAAGCTAGGGGTAAAGAATAAAGAGTTAAAATCAAATAATCAATCGTTACTAAAATAAAATGAGAGCATTTCAAATGAAAAATTTATCCTGCTTCAAGAAAATCTGAACTTAAAGAGTGAAATTGCCAAGCTAAAACCAATAGTTGAAAAATTCACCTTAAGTTCTAATAAACTTAATATGATTCTTGAAAATCAAAAGGCTGTTTATGATAAGGCTGGTCTTGGTTACAACCCCTTAAAGAAACAAAAGTTTCTAAAAAATATCTATGTAAACTCTTCAAACAACAAGTTTTCAAACATTACTTGCTTCAAATATAGTAAAATAGGTCACAAGTCATACACTTATCTCTCTAACAAATTTTTAAATTCTAATGCAAAAAAAATATGGGTTTCAAAAGGAACCATTGTGACTAACAAAAAAGGATCCAAGAAAGCTTGGGTACCTAAAGTAAAAACTTGACTTTTGCTTGTAGGTGTGTCTAGCATCCCAATGAGCAAACCGAAAATGATATCTTGATAGCGGATGCTCGAGACACATGACTGATGATGAATCCCAATTCATCACACTTGATGCTAAAAATGGAGGGATGGTCACCTTTGGAGATAATGGCAAAGGAAAGATCATCGGTATAGGTAACATTGGTATCACTCCCTCCAAGTACATTGAAAAGGTTCTATTAGTAGATGATTTAAAACATAATTTATTAAGCATCAGTCAATTTTGTGATAAAGGATACAAAGTTATTTTTGAATCTTCTATTTGCATTGTAACTAGTCCTGTTAATGAAGGCATTAAATTTGTTGGACATAGACATGGCAATGTTTATATGGTAGATTTGAATGATCTAACCAAAATAAACATGCAATGCCTAGTATCCTTGAATGCCAAGATTAATGAGACTAATTAGCTTTGGTATCGTAGGCTTGCACATATTAACATGCATTCACTTTCAAAACTCATTAAGAAGGAATTGGTTATTGGTTTACCCAAATTGAATTTTGAAAAGGATAGAATTTGTGATGCATGCCAACTAGGTAAACAAACAAGAGTTTCATTCAAATCTAAAAATATTGTTTCAACTTCTAGACCATTAGAACTATTGCATATGGATTTATTTGGACCTACTAGAACTACTAGTCTAGGAGGAAAACGATATGGTTGTATAATTATTGATAATTTTTTTCATTTTACATGAATTTTTTTTTTGGCACACAAGGATGAAACTTTTCAAGTTTTCTCTAAATTTTATCGAAAAGTCACAAATGAGAAAGATTTTTCAATTCAAAATATTCGAAGTGATCATGGAATCGAATTTGAAAATCAAAATTTTGAAAAATTTTGTGATGAAAAAGGAATTGGTCATAATTTTTCGGCACCTAAGAACCCCAACAAAATGGGATAGTAGAAAGAAAAAATAGAACCCTTGAAGAAATGGCCCGTACCATACTATGTGAAAGCAACCTTCCAAGATACTTTTGGGTGGAAGCAATTAACACAGCATGCTACATATTAAATCGTGCTTTAATTAGACAAATTTTAAAGAAAACTCCCTATGAGCTTTGGAAAGGAAGAAAACCAAATATTGCATATTTTCATTTTTTTGGGTGCCGATGCTTTGTATTAAATAACGGTACAGAAAAAATAGGAAAATTTGATGCAAAATTTGATGAAGTAATTTTTCTTGGTTACTCCTCTTCTAGTAAAGCTTTTAGAGTTTTCAACAAAAGAACCTTAGTAATAGAGGAGTCAATTCATGTTGTCTTTGATGAAACTAACGATCTTCCTTCAAGGAAGAATGAAGGTTTTGATGATGCAGATCCTCTTATAGAAGGGATAAAGGAGATCAATCTAAAAGATTCAACAATTCAAGATGATGAAGAACATGAAGACAAACAAGATGAGGAAGGTGAAGAACGATAAGAACAACCTCAAGGTACAAATAATCTTCTCAAAGAATGGAGGTATGATCACAATCACCCCAAAGCACTAATCATTGGTGATCTTACATATGGTGTAAGAACTCGTTCTTCACTTAAAGATGCATTCAATCATTGTGCTTTTGTCTCTCATCTTGAACCTAAAACTATAGACGAAGCTGAAAAAGATTATAATTGGATTAATGCAATGCAAGAAGAACTTAATCAATTTGAAAGAAATAATGTATGGACCTTAGTATCAAGACCTAAAAACTATTCAATAATTGGCACAAAATGGGTATATAGGAATAAATTGGATGAACATGAAAATGTGATAAGAAATAAAGCAAGATTGGTTGCAAAAGGTTATAATCAAGAAGAAGGAATTGATTTTGATGAGACTTTTGCACCTGTTGCTAGATTAGAGGCAATTAGACTTCTACTTGCATATGCTTGCTTTATGAAATTTAAATCATTCCAAATGGATGTCAAAAGTACCTTTTTGAATGGATATATTGCTGAAGAAGTTTATGTAGAACAACCTCCAGATTTTGAAAATCATGCTTTTCCTAATCACGTTTTTAAATTAAATAAAGCTCTATATGGTTTGAAACAAGCACCCAGGGCTTGGTATGAAAGGCTAAGCAAATTTCTACTCAATAATAATTTTTCAAGAGGAAATGTAGACACAACTCTTTTCATTAAAAGAAATCAAGATGATATATTAGTTATACAAATATATGTCGATGACATTATTTTTGGGTCTACTAATGAAACTCTTTATCAAGATTTTGCAAAGCTCATACAGAGAAAGTTCGAGATGAGCATGATGGGAGAACTCACATTCTTCCTCGGATTTCAAATCAAACAAATAAAGGAAGGAATCTCCATCACCCAAAGCAAGTACACAAGAGAATTACTCAAAAAATTTGGAATGGAGAACTCCAAACTGATTGGCACACCCATGAGCCCAACATGTAAGCTTGACAAGGACGAAGAAGGTAAAAGTGTAGACTTAAAATTTTATAGAGGTATGATTGGTTCTCTATTATATTTAACTGCTAGTAGACCTGTTATTATGTTTAGTGTTTGCCTATGTGCTCGTTTTCAATCAAATCCAAAAGAATCACATTTGAATGCAGTTAAAAGAATCCTTAGATATTTAAATGGTACACAAACTTTAGGATTATGGTATTCTAAGAACTCACTAATTGACTTAATAGGATATTCAGATGTCGATTTTGCTGGATGTAAATTAGATAGAAAAAGTACTAGTGAAACTTGTCAATTTCTTGGAGTTAACCTAATCTCTTGGTTTAGCAAGAAACAAAATTTGGTAGCACTGTCTACAGCCGAAGCTGAATACATTGCAGCCAGAAGTTGTTGTACTCAAATCTTGTGGATTAAGCAACAACTCGAAGACTTTGGTATCAAACTTAATGAAACTCCCATAAGATGTGATAACACTAGTGCTATAAATCTCACTAAAAATTCAATTCAACATTCTAGGTCAAAATATATTGAAATCAGGCATCATTTCATAAGAGAATATATCCAAAATAAAGACATAATTCTTGACTATGTTTGTACTGAAAAATAATTAGCTGATATCTTTACCAAGACTTTAAGTGAAGATAGATTTTGTGAAATTAGGAGAGAACTAGGAATCTTTGATCCATCTGCATAAGTGTCTCTCTGATTTCAAGGTATCATCACCAAAAATCTTTTTAGCTTCATTCTCATCTTTTTCTTTTGAGATCAAAAACTTAAAATTATCATTCTTATGATCAATTTTTTGGGTAAACATCCTTCTCCTAATATTTTAATTTTTTTTAAAATTATTTCATCATTCTTCTGAATTTCTCTGTGCCATGAGTCGACCCCCAGGGTCGACCCTAGGGTAAACTTGTAATATTAACTCAATCCTTCGGGTGCTTTCTTTTTGTTGGAAAACCTCCCTTGAGCCGACCCAACTCTCCGTCTTCTTCCTTCCACCAAGCCAAAAGACTCCCTCTTCTTCCTCAAATCCAAGTTTTTCTCCAAAACTCTTCTCCCACCATCTCTCACCCTCTAAATCGCCCTCTTGGAACCAAGCTCCTCCCTTTCTCCTTCTTCATTTGGAGCGAGTCGAGCTTACCCTAGACTCTACCCATCTTCTCCAAATCGGCACTCCACTTCTCCAAAATCTTTGTCTTTCCACTCAAAACCCTTCATCTCTCCCTCACATTTGCTCTCCTAAGTTCCTTGCTGTTTCGGCCTGCGCAAATGGCTCCGAAGATGAACTTCCACAGAGGAGGAAATCAGTTTGCGGGTTGGAGGAGAGTGTGCACCGGAAGAGACAAGCAACCGAGACCACTTCTGCTTCAAACCCTGCTCCTGCATCAGCTCCAGCTACAACCAGGTCTCCAATCAGTCCTAGTAAGGTATCCCTCTCCGATAGGAAGGTAGAGCCCGGCAAAAATATTGATTTCAGATTTTTTGAAAAGGAAAGATTCTCTATCGGATCAAAAATTAAGGACCAAGATTGGAAATTCTACTGCTCCTAAAAGAAAATACTTATGTGGATCTTGTTAGAAAATTTTATCTGAATTTGGGATACAGCAATGAAACAGTAAAGGGAATAAAAATTAGCCTAGATCCTATGCTTTTGGGGAAAATTCTTCATTTATCTTGTGAGGGATACACAAACATGGAACTCCCAGTTAAAGAGGAGGGAATAAATATTATTCTAGGAAGAACCTTCACTGGAAGCCTAAACAAATTAGAAGCTAAGATTCTTTCTATTGAGATGAGGCTGCTACACCAAATGGTAACTAAGTTATTTTTTCCTAAAAGTGGTAGACATGATCTCCTTTCGGGTCGGGACATCTGTATTATGTATCATGTGATTACTCAAACCTCCCTGAACCTCCCGACATTAATGTTTGAGGCTATGAGAGAGACCTTGAATAGGTCCAAGGCACACTTGCCTTTTGGTATGGCTCTCACTTTAGTATTTAGGAGGTTCAGAGTTAGCTTTGAGGGGGAGGCAGTAGCTAGGCTATCTCATTCCGACACTATCAACCGCCATACTTTGCACTGCATGGAATTTTTCAAAACTGATGGTGGTTGGACAAAAGGTGTGGAAGAGAGAGCTGAGGACAGAGTAGAGGAGGAAGGACCATCCTCACCCCTCCATGATCACAAAGCAGCTTCACCAGATATTCAGTTTATTTCTGATCACGAGGCTGGCCCGTCAGAGTCCGCGAGGAGGCATACTTCAGTTCAGCAGCCGGACAGCAGAGCACATCCTTCAGAGATCAGATTGGCTGATGATCAGATAGAGATGATATCTCAGTGTGTAGCTTCCATACTATCTCGTCAGTTGGGTATTTCAATTTTTGGACAGGAATCGACATCTCACGATGTATCTGATCAGACACTGATCCCTCACATCTCCACTATTTTTCAGATGATTGCTGATCAGTCAGTACGCATTGAGCAGCTTGAGGGTTGTATGTTGAGACTGACTGGCAGAGTACTTGACTTGCAGGGGTAAGTGTTAGCTTTAGCTCATCCACAGCCGCATGAGGACATCACTGAGGTCTCAGACCTATCTGCGGAGGCAGTCAGACTGCGAGGAGTCTTAGAGAGTGGTTTTGACTTCCTGAGGAGAGAGATCAGGGGCTCTAGTGAACATGCTTCCACTCAGTTCAGTGCACTGCTATAATTTGTTTCGAGAGCTTTGAACCTTCTGGACACCATCAGACTCTCAATCGTAGCTCAATCTTTTGCTTCTCAGTCTTCAGGATCTTCTCACCCCTCCACTCGTGTTGGCACCTCTACCCGTGGCAGAGGCAGACACGGTCGACGTCGAGCTCGTGGACATAATCCTTCATCTTCTCACCCCATCTCTAATTCATCAGACTCCGATCCGTCCAGCTATGATATCTATTAGATCCAGTGTAGTCTGTCCTTTCCTCAGTTTTTATCTAGGATCTATCTTATGGGCCATGTAATGTAATGGTGACTGATTGACTCTTGGATAGTTTCTATCCATGTCTTTTGTACTCTAAGTCAACACTTATGTATTGAAACATCTATGTTTTCAGTCATCTTTTGGATATATATATATATACACTTTGACTTTCAATGAATATCTCTGAATGTGATCAAATTGAATTACTTTTAAATTATGAAATACTTGAATAGCAATATCTGTTAAATGAGCAAATTGATATATCTTTTATGATTGCTATATTAAGGGGGAGTAAAACAATAAGCAATAAAGAAATAAGCAATAAAGAAGGAAGCTAAAGGAAGGAATAGAGAAAATATTTTTTAAAAAAAAGAGAAAAAGGAGGAAAGTAAAGAATCTCAATTGATGCTGTCAAAAAGGGGAGTAGAGAATCGAGATTGAGATTGAGCAATAAAGCAATAAAGATTGAACGTTGAGTAAATTGTTAAGCAAATGGGTACATGTGTCACATGCCTTTTTCTTTCCAAGCAAATGCACTTATAAGCAAATTTTAAATTTATCTTTAAACTGATTATGATGCATTTCGTTCCAATACTTGGCTATAATATCTAAGTGATGCATCTTCATAAATTTAAAATTCATGTTCAATACTTTATATATGCTTTTGCTCAAGTATTTTGTCATCATCAAAAAAGAAGAGATTGTTGCTCCTTGAATTGATTTTGATGATTACAAAGTATTTGAGGGGATTACTAATGATTTTGGCTTAGAAAAAGACTTATTGCATTTCAGGGGCAAAATCGTAATTTTGTCAAGACCTGATTCAGAAGTCTCAAGAGCAAGAACTAAAGACGTACAATCCATTGAAAAAAATTTCAACAATTTTGGAAGTGTATTTTGTAAGAAAATTAGATTTTTATTTTTGAGTCGACCCCATGAGTCGACTCATGGCTTAAAAGGCTGAACGGCACGCTGAAATTTTGGCTGGCACACTCTGTGAGTCGACCCCATGGGTCGACCCCTTGGTATGAGTCGACCTTATAAGTCGACCTCTGCTGCTTTACAAGCCAAAATTATAGAATAATCATTTTCTGCTCTTTTTCACAGAGGTCGACCCCATGAGTCGACCCACGAGCATGAGTCGACCCTATGAGTCGACCCCTGTGACAGAAAAATTCTGCAACGATTAATTTTTAACCCATTTCAATTGCATTTAATGCTCATTTAATGTGCTCTAACGGCTCTATTTTCAGTCCAGATTACTCTCCACCATTATTTGAAGTTATATAAAGGGACTTAAAGGAAGGAATAAAAAAAAAAGAGAGAGAGAGAAAGATTTTGAAAAAGGTTCTTCAAGCATTCTTGTCAACCCTAAGCAAGAGCCCACAAAAAAAGGAGTTCAAGAAGCTTTTATTTTAAGTTCACCAACTCCTCAAGAGTTCATTAAAGTCTCCAACCACCTTGAGAAAATCAAGAAGAGCTTCCTTCTAATTGTGTAAAGTGTATTTAAAGCATTATTCGCTCATTAAAGGAGCTTCATTTGTATTTCTATGCAATTAACTGTAATACTCTTTTTGAGTTATTGTTTTTGTTTTGGAAGGGTTTCAAAACGTGGGAATGTTGATCCGAACCTTGAATCGGATTGTATTGGGTTGGCTTGTATCCGAAAAATAAGTCGTCTAGCTTGGGATAGCTAGAGTCGGAGGTTCCGACGAGTGTATTCAGGTTGAATACAGTTTAGTGGATTGAAATTTTCAAGTAGGAGCTTGGGGAGTGGATGTAGGTGCAAGGTTGGCACCGAACCACTATAAATCTTCTTGTTTGTGTTGTGCTTAATTGCTCTCCTTTTAAACTTCTTTATTCTCTTGCATTCTTGCATCCAACCATTACCCTTGCATCAATTACACTCCCCTTACTTATCTTGATATTGTTAAATATTCTTCATAAGTTGTAAGTTAAGTTTAAATTTTTTGAAACCCAATTCACCCTCCCTCTTGGGTTGCATAGCTGGGCAACAATTGTGCTATAGAGGAGGAGATGGAGTCACTTCGGAAGAACAAGACGTGGGAGCTTGTAGTTCTACTGGAGGAGAGGAGTCCGATCGGATGTCGGTGGGTCTATAAAGTGAAGAAGGATACAGATGGAAATGTGGAGAGGTTCAAAACACGTTTGGTGGTGAAGGGTTATGCTCAGAAGGCAGGAATTGATTTTGATGAAATCTTCTCACCAATAGTTCGTCTTACTACTATTCGAGTTGTCTTGGCGATTGCGGCAGTCATGGATTTGGAGTTCGAGCAGATGGATGTAAAAATGACTTTCTTGCATGGTGACTTGGAGAAGAAAATTTATATGGTGCAATCTGAAGGTTTTGTTGAAAAAGGCAAGAAGAAGTTGGTTTGTCGGTTGAACAAATCATTGTATAGTCTCCAACAGGCACCGAGGTGTTGGTACAAGTGATTTGATTCCTTCATTATGGGTTTGGGATTTGATCGACTGGAGGTAGATCATTGTGCATATTTCTGCAATTATGATGATGGGAGCTTCTGTATCTTGCTATTATATGTCGATGATATGGTGGTCGCAGGGAACAACAAGAGTCGAATATCAGATCTGAAAGCTCAGTTGGCTGGGGAGTTCGAGATGAAGGACCTAGGAGCTATGAACCAAATACTCGGGATGAAGGTGCTACAAAAGAGAAAGGATAGGAAGATCTGACTTTCACAAAAGAGATATATGGAAAAAATTTTGCGGCGCTTCAAATGCAGAATGCAAAGTCGGTGTCTACCCCATTTCCTATTCAGTTAAAATTGTCAGCAAAGCAATTACCCAGTACGGAAGTAGAAAAGACTGACATGGCCTGAGTACCATATTCATCAGCAGTAGAGAGCTTTATGTTTGCCATGGTATGCACAAGACCAGACATTGCACAAGCAGTGGGAGTTGTGAGCTGATATATGGCAAATCCAGATAGCGACCATTGGACAACAGTAAAGTGGATCCTTCGGTATCTGAGAGGGACTACTGATCATTCACTCTGTTATGGATCAGCAGGATTGGAGTGCATCGGGTATGTTGATTCTGATTTTGCAGGTGATCGAGACAAGAGAAGATCTCCCACAGGCTACGTATTCTCCATGGGCGGCGGTGCTATTAGCTGGGAGTCTAAGCTTCAGTCAGTGGTGGCATTATCAACGACAGAGGCAGAGTATATTGCAGTGGCACACGTATGCAAAGAGGCTATCTGGCTTAAGAAGCTTTTTGGAGACTTCAAAGTGAAATAAGATATGATGAGGGTGAATTGTGATAGTCAAAGTGCATTGCACTTGACGAAAAATCTGACGTTTCACTCTCGGACAAAGCATATTGATATTCGCTATCACTTTGTAAGAGATAGGGTTGATGATGGTCTAGTCTCATTGCTGAAAATCCATACAGATGCAAATCCAGCAGATGTGTTGACAAAATCGGTGGCTCGGGAGAAGTTCAATTGGAGCAAGGCTTCTCTCGATCTTAGAGCTACGTGAGGAGTGGGAGGTTGGCAAGGCCTTCAAAGACGACGTTCTCGTGAGTTCGGCATATGTCTTCAAGTGGGAGAATTGTTAAGGTGAAGCCTATGTCCAAAAAAAAAATAACCCAGACCCGTAGTAGGCCAGGCCCGGCCCAGAACCACACACGAGCGTGGCCCAGCGCGAGCGCGGTGCACACGGTCTACCGTGTTTCACGGTCACGGTGAGGCACGTGGATCGAGCGTCCGTTTCTCGAGCATTTCTCCGGTCCATGCGGATTCTGATGGACTAAGCACGATCCGACGATCCTTATCCCTCCCGATGATGATCGGACGGCTGATATCAAATCCCGATTGATTTAGGCCTGATCTTGATCATTTTTTGGGCATTTTCGGGACATTCGATGCAGATTCAACAGTCGAGCTTATTTCTTCGATTATACAACGGATAGGACTCCGATTTGATGACGTTTGGACCTAAATTCATCTGGTGACGAGCCCTATTTAAGGAGAGGACTTGGGAGAAGTTTTGTGAGCCTGAGAGTAGTAAAAAAATTAAAAGAAGGGAGAGGGTTTAAGAGAAGAAAAAAAGAGACGTGAGATTTTTTTTTTTGAGAGAAAAATAAAAGTATTTTTCTTATAAAAGAGAGTCTGTGTGAGTCCTTTTTATTTTTCCTCTTCTTCCTTTTTTTCTCCAATTTTGTACTCCATTATGCCGTAGATTATTAATAGAAGAACATTGAGGAGGTTTTGCCCATGGACATAGGCCGACAATTAGGCTGAACTATGTAAATCTGGTGTACTTTCTTTTTTTTTATTTTTATTGCTTAATTATCTCTCATATTTTACATTCTACGTTTGTTATTGTTATCTTTCTTCTACAAAATGATCTTGTTTCCACTGTACTTGTGTGTTGTGTGGATCGAGGTATGCTCAATTATCTACGGTCTGTTCGTTCAAGCACTTGTCTTCCTCAACATTGCAAAGAGTGAATTTTTTTTGGAATATATAACTGGTACACCCATCTCTTCCTCATTTGACTGGAGAAGGATCTGCCACTTAGAAAGATACAAACTATTAAGTCTTCCATTTAGTTCTGAATTGTTACTGCATAGTGCTTTCTTGATCCTCAAATGTTGATGGAAGCACCACTAAAAATGTAGGTAAAAAAAAAAAAAAAAAGATTATTTACTGTGAAGTTGATCAGCCTACTTGCTCTCTTCCTAGTGCTCGACCTCTGATGGTGTAGAGATTAAAGTATATGTTTTTGTTTCATCTCTAACTTATGTTTATGACATTTGAAAGGAGAGGACTTATCTTTTATGTGGTTGTGAAAAGTAATAGGATTCTAGGACACTAATGTCAAGTCAACAAACTGTAAAAGATAAATATATGTATCTACCGTGCTAAAAACATTTGATATCTTAAATTATATAAATTTTAGATAACCCATAACACATTGACTAGAATGTTAAAGATGACACACCAACTCTTTTTCCATTTGATGGAAATCCAGATTTTCTGAAAGGTGATTATACACAGTTACATGGTAAAGGACTTATAAGCCGAGGACTCTTATCTTCATATGATGCCAAGCTGATGAGATAGGAAGTAATATAGTTTTATTTCAGCTAGGTCTAAATGATCTGCAGTGTTAGTTTCTAAGCGCAATAGGGCATCTGACCATTTCTGCAGACCATATGCTGGGATTATTGAAGATGAAATCTGATGTCTCTTTTTTCCATACCATTCCTGACATTTTAAGACATAAAGTAGTGATTGCTCGGTAGGCTGCTAACTGTTTTGTGGTTCTGAATTTCTGATAAAAAAGACATGAATCAAATGACATGCTAGATCAGTGTATGAATGCGATAAATTCCTTATGTATATATATACAGATACAGATTGAAGAATTTATGCAACAGAGAGCATAAATAATCTGCTGCAAAACGGAGTAGCAAAATAATCCTTTGGTAAAGTAAAGTGAAAACAAAACAAATGCAAGCAACTTTGTCATCCTCCCTTTCTCGTGTTTTAAGCCTAAAACTCGCTACCTCTGCTGTGATGATCAGTGCTTTTAATCCAGCTGCCCTCCTACCTTCCCTCTGTAAGGCTTGAGGATCTGAAAAGAGCAAAGCAAACTCACATCTACACACATCAGTGCACCAGCATTATTGAACTCCCCACAGTAGTTTGGAGCTGAGAATATTGTCACCAATTGCCTATCTGCAAAGAATTCATATCCATCTTCCACAACCTGTTTCGTTGAAGCAGTTTGTTAGGTTATTACGCCTTGAAAGTCACAAAAACCTAAGAAAACAACATATTATTTAACTTTTGCTAGAAATAATAATGAAGTATACCAAAATGATTTTTTTTGCTTAAAACTAAATAAACAACATTTCAATTCTCTTTGTTATCCTTCACCACAACTCTTCCAACATGCAACCCTTTTTTAGGGCATCCTTTCCTTCTAAAGTTAGAGATTAGATGATCTGAGTTGAGATCAATGCTCAATAAAATGTTGATTAGGCATACATACTTACTTGATGTGCACGACAAATAAGATCAAGATCATGCTTTTTCAAGAACTCGGACACTTTATCAACCCCAAAAGTATATGAAACACCTCGATCATTCTCTCCCCATCCTTTAATTTCTCCGTCGGGATCCGACCATAATAAGTCACACAACAATCCTTGATCCGGCACATCCACTGGCCTCTCAATCTGCCTTATCTGATCCAAGTGCTGCAATTCTGGTGAGAGCCCTCCATGCATACAAAATATCTTGTCATCAATGACAGCAGCTACTGGGAGGCAGTTGAAACAATCAGTAAAGAGCTTCCAAAGCCTAACACTGAAACGACGCTTGCATTCATCATAGAAGCCGTAAATCCGATTAATCGAAGCACATTCATGGTTTCCTCGAAGGAGGAAGAAGTTGTCAGGGTATTTGATCTTGTAGGAGAGGAGGAGGCAGATCGTCTCAATGCTCTGCTTCCCACGGTCGACATAGTCGCCAAGGAAGAGGTAGTTGGAGTGTGGAGGGAAGCCACCATATTCAAATAGTCGGAGGAGATCAGAGAACTGGCCATGGATATCACCTGTAAAAAATATGGCATACCAGTATGTTTTATCAAATAATTGTATGGTAAGAATACTCATGAAATGAAAGTCCAGGATGTAATATGCTGGTGAAGTCATTAGTTATTCTTGGATGCTGAGAATTAAATCCTATAGTAATTTTAGCACTATAACCTGTTGAATTAGCTTAATTTTTATCAATCACAGCCTTATTTTAATGTTGGATAGAAAACAAATAATATCACGCATTAATCAGTTATAAACTCACAAGAAATTAGAATACATTTCTTGTTCCTACAGGCAAGTTGGCAAGCCTTGTTGTGTTACACTTGCTATTGGACATGCTTTTAAAAATCTTTCCAAATGTCTCGGGACAGAGCCCAACATCCTCGGTGGAGCCTTGCAGGTTGAAGCAAGGGAATGATGGTTTGCAGAATCGAACCTCTACCCCTCTTTTATTTTACTTCATAGATTTTTTTTTTTTTTTTTTCCATTTGATGATTCTAGGTTTTATCTTAAAATCATTATTAACAGATTAAATATTTGATTTTCTGAAATTTCAAACGAAAACGAACCATCAAAGTCACGTGCAATTGAATTGAAAGAACGAATAAATTTAAATATATGCCTAATGAATGTGCAAAAGGCGGATTACAAATAAATGACAAAAAATTGAAACTAAACAACTCATTATGGCAATAATCTTAAAAATCCATGAGCCACAACTAAGAAACACATATACATTATGCTAGCTACCAAAATGACCTTGGGGATAGAATCATAAGCACAAGTGTGGGTCATAAACAAGTTCGCTTTCATACTCTTAACAAATTTATTTCTATTTAGGGTTCAAATCTGTCATAATGCGTTCATAATTTATTTATTTATTTTTGTTTTGAAATGTAGTTCATCTTCAATTTTGGAAGAGCAGAGACACAAAGAATCATTAAAATTAAAGCTGGCCAAAATTTTAAACACAAACAAATTCAATATCACAATTTAACAATTTTTGCTCCTAAGTAAGTATGGAGCGGATTCAGGTTGTATCTTTCACACAGAACAATGATCCATCTTCTTTCACGATGCCAACTGTTGCATCGCATAATAATCTTTTAAGATCCATATAAACAGTGATGGAGAGAAGAAATTGGAGTGCTTAAAAAACTATACAATGCACGATCCAATAAAAAATTTTCCGTACAAAAATACAACCGTACCCGTATGGTGCAAGGTCGCGAGCATTACCACAGACATTGACGGGTGCCTCCAATTCGAGGAGGACGGGTTGGCGCAGAAAGATTTCTTTCGCAGTAACACAGACATGGCGAATCTCGGCCTCGCTGAGCAGAATCTTCTTGCCACTCTCTTTGTTCTTCTTACCTTCGAGTAGCCTCTCGATCAAATCATCCAAAGCACTCCCATCCATTATATTTCCCTCTATAGAAGAATTGTAAGAAAAAAGGATTACAAAAAAAAAAAAAAAAAATCTCTCCGATGGTTATCTGAACAACGTCATGGGAGATTGCTCAATGGAGAGAGAAGAAATAAAAGAAAGAAATGGAAATCGGAGATTGAGGGGGTCAAGTGGTCTGAAATGGAGAGGGGAGCCTCTCTCCGCCTCATGTGCCATTGCCACGTCAGCTGTTAGGATGCCATTACCGACCATGGCCTCCGTATGACTTGGGCCCCATTTTTGATATACCAACGACAAAATGGACAAGGGCAGCTCTACTGTCACCCCAAAAACAAACCAAAGAATTGAACCCCATAGAAGACATGGAATCCCATATGGTTGCTGATCCTACTAAATGTCACACCATGATCTCTCTATATGTTTTCTTTCTTTTCTTTTCATATAGGTGATGCAATGAATCATGAAAAAGAAAATGGAATCAGAGGGAGAGTTAAGGTAATGCACCTATATTTAAATTAGGATTGTCAAAACAAACAAGTTAGTATGATTAATAAATGACCCAAGATTGATATTTGGCTAGCTTAATTCAGCTTGGTTGAAGCCGGTATAGGAATATATATATATATAAGTAAAATGATTTTTTAAATTATATTTATAATTATTTTTATATTTATTTATTAAGTATATTATATTTTATAAAATTATTTATCGGCAATCAGATGTTAATTTAAGGGTACACTGTTAGACATGCACTGTACATCTTCTAGTTGTACACGAGCAAGATGTCTTGGATTCAATATGTGAAAGCTTAGTAAAATGTCATTGTCTTTGAAACTCTTTAAACCAGCCATCGTCAGGAGCTTGAGGTCTGCTTGATATTAATTGACCTGAACTTGAGCTTAGTTGAATTAAAAAAAAAAAAAAAAAGACTAAGCTTGAATCAATTATCCTTTGGTTCATTTGGTGGCCTTGCCACCTTGTTAATACCCCTAATTGTTTTCTATTGCAAAGTTAATATCCCTACTTTTGATGGGGAACCTCAATTTAGATCTCCGTGTTACTTGTTGCAATGTGACACCTTAGCAAGGAGTCAATAGGTCCACTGATATCTAGCGTGTGACATCTACCAATTGTGTCACACGGATGCCATGTTGGATTTTGACAAATATCAAAGTATCTAAGAAAATAGATATCGCAAATTTGCTCCCTCAAACATCTAGTTTGTTGCCATCTCAAATATTAGCCACCTCAGCTTTTGAAACAAAAAGTCATCATTGTTTTCCAGGGGACTAATCATGTGTAAGCAAGTGTATCTGCGCACTTAAGTCATGATGCTCTGGTTAGAAAATTGAAATTATGGTATTGGTTTAGTTAATTTAGATTCATTAGATGAGATGGTATTCTAACATCTGCACTTAATACAATATAGGCAGTCCATCAAATCGCCTATTTCTATTTGAAAAACATTCAGTATGCTGCTATCATTAGTTTTATTAAATTTTCCAGATTTTCTGAATTAACCTTTATGCATAACCCTGCCTTTCGAGGGGTCATTTGTCACCATCTATATATTTGTTTATGAGGTAAAATATATACTCTTTAAAATTAGTATAACAGCTTGTTCATCACTGTTTCGACAAACTCTGACAATGGTTTCGTAAATAAAATCACTTTTTTACAGCCTGGGAAGCAATCTTAATTATATAACCAACTACTTAAAAATTATGAAAGAGCAGGAGCTTCAATTTCAAATTGCAACTAGAAAAGGAGGCTCTTAACAGAAGACAAGTTCTCTGAATTCTGTCACATATATGTTATTGTCCTTTGAAGTTGAGGTCTTTTTTTTCTCAGGAATCATTGAAGTTGAGTATTAACGATCTATAATTTAATTTCTTTCAGAAAATAGGACTATCGATAATCTCATATAACAGTTGTATAAAAGATTTTCGATGGATCCGAGCAATTCGACTGCAACACACACAAGAAACTTAAGATTTGTATCATTCTACAAGTATATTCATGAACTATAGAAGAACAAGTCTTTTCACCTCAATTTCAGAATTCAAGACAGGTATTAAAAAAAAAAAAAAAAAATCTAAACAAGCATCGTGAGTAATCCAAGGCAGTTTAAGACTTAAGGTGACACACAATTGTCTGAAAACCAGTAATTGAAGACCTCAAACTTTATAGCAGACTCCCCCCTCGCACACATATCCTTCCTTGCCAGCCTCCCCTTGCCTGTCTTGAGGGTCCTCACCAGGCAAACCACCCTCATCGACATCATCCATCTTTTTATCCTCCTCCAATGCACACTTGGGGTGCAGATCAAAGTCACACTCCTCGCAATAGAAAGACCACCCTTTGCCTTCCTTCCCGCACCGGTCGCAGAAATACCCCCGCCGGTGGGTCTTCACAAGCTCATGCTCCTCATGGAGCTCATGTTTCACTTTCTCTGGCCAACCCTTTGCCATCTCCTCGCTTTCTGCCTTGAGCTCCTTTATTCGCTCCTCAGTGAAGGGGTAAGCATCAGCTCCATGGTCCATCACCAGCTCTCTTGCTTCCTTGGTGATTGTTTTTCCAGTTGGGCCAATGGCAACAAGGGATGGGATGCCATAGATCTTAAAGGTGCGGCTCAAAGAGTTCTTCCTTTCATCTCCGAAGGGGAGGGCTAACCAGGGCATGCCAGAAAAGAAGTCATCAAAGGAGCTTTGGTCCTGATCACTTGAGACAAAGATCACTTCGAACGCACTGTCCTTCTCCTTGATCTTGTGGTATGCCTCAATTAGCTTGGGCAGAAATGCACGACATGGAGGGCACCACTGCGCGGAGAAGTAGAGAAGGATATTCTTCCCAACAAGTTCAGATATGGGAACCTAATCCAAGAGGAAGGAGACAAGGTAAGTGTGAAAACTTGCTTCCTAAAGGGATGTTGCAAGAATGGTTTGGAGAATCATTCGGCCAAAGAAACATTCATTAACTTGTCTTTATACTATGCTTCAAATTGCTTTACCGATTCCATGCAACCATTTATCTGCACAAAAATAGGAAAAGAAACATGCATTGATTCATGTTGTTGTTTAGTCCTTCCCATCTATCCAAGGACACGTTATGTATCCAAGCTTTTTCTTTATTAACCACTGACACCCAAGGAGTAATTTAAGTACCACCATTAAAGTAAGGTTGAAAAGAAACCTTAACTCGATTTTTGAAATGTTTGCTATGTAAATAGAAAAGAGTGCCGATTATCATCATTTTTCTTCAAACATTTAAACATGCTGCTGATTATATAGATAATATGCATGCTTTTGAGATCCTATCACCACAAAGTAGGTGATATTTTTGTGGGAAAGAGTCCATGCTGCCACCTACATAATCCAATGTCATCTGCTGAACAGGCGTATTTTTCTTTCCATTTCATTCCAACAAAATCATTCTTCAGGTACAAGACACGATTTCTATTTTATAATTCATGAATTTGATTTAAGCTTGTACTAAAATATTAACTATTGAATGCCACTGTTGTCAATGATGAACTCATAAGGCAGTCTTATACCTGGTTTGAAATAAGTGGACCTAACAATGATCAAACGTGTGTCATAACAAGGATACTTAAAAGTCAGGGTTTAACATGGTGCAGCATTAAAAGCCAATGAACTCAAATAAACTCAAGATGATGTTTAGCTAAGCAAGCACTAAACAGAATTGGATAAATCCTCACATCGAACCAAGCAAGCAGTACACTGAACTGGATGGAATCCTTACCTTCACATTGCCTTTTCCAATGACATAATCTCGCTCCCCAGAAACAAGAAGTGACTCCAATGTCTGCGCTTCCATCTTCGCCTTCTCCATCTCTGCAAGCTCTTCCAACTTCTCTGGAGAGAATGGGTATGCCTCAACCCCATACTCTTCCACAAGTTCAGCAGCATTAGCATTCAGAATCTTCCCATCTGAGCCGATCACAACAAGTGTGGGGATGGTCTCGAGCTCAAAGTAGCGGGCAAGCTTTTCAGAACTCTTGTCCTTGACAGGGATGGCGAGCCATGGCATGCTAGCAAAGCTTTGCTCGAAAGATGATTCATCATCATCTAAGGATACCAGCACAACCTCAAAACTCTCCCCCTTTTCCTTCAGCTTGCCATACATATCTGCAAGGACTCTGCTAAACCCATTGCATGGCCCAAAAGAACTCAGTGAGAAGTACAGACCCACAATCTTTCCTTCAAGCTCTGTCACAGGTACCTGTTCGCAAGGAGGAAGATCAGATCAAAAGGAACATATCAGAATCGAATTCGAAGTATCAAAAATAACGACAAAGAATAGCAATCACCTTATTCCACTGTTTGATATCACAAAGTCACGAGAGGAGGAAACCAGCACACTCCGAAGAGTTTGATTATCCTTTGCAGCCTTCTCCTCCTCTTTCATTTTCGCAATCCTCTCAGGTGTGAATGGGTACCCCTCTGAGCCATAGTCTCTCACTACCTGCACAGCCTCATCGGTGAGAACCTTGCCACTCTTATCAAGGATCACAAGGTGGGGTATTCCGCTAACATCGAACAGCTCGTTGAGGTGGTCTCGGGTCTCAGAGTCTGAGAAAGGAATGGCAAGCCATGGCATCTCGAGAAGTAGTTGTTAAATGACTCTTCATCCTCATCAGAGGATATGAAGATGACCTCAAAATCCTCAACCCGCGATGATATCTCATTGTAGGCTTCGACCAGCTTCGGAGTGAACCGGTGGCAGGGACCACACCATGAGGCTGAGAAGTAAAGACCAGTGACTTTACCATCTAAATTGCTGATCTTCACCTGCAGTGTTTCAAGTTTAAAGATGTTATCCATTGTTCGGTTCTTTAAGCCATCAACAACCATTGAAATGAAGAGAAGGTTGATATACCGTAGGATATCAGAATTATAAAGTTTTTTTTTTTTTAAAAAGGAGGAAATTATCTTGACCCTCTCGAGGTTTGGGGTAATTACATAATCCCATCAAAATATACGCATAACCCCACCGGAATATAAAAATTTAAAATTTAGAAAATAAAAATTATTAAAATATCAAATATAAATTTTTTAAGACAGAAATAGGTTAGACAGTAATGGTGTCAGTAAGACTATTAGTTTATTTAACTGAAAGATATAGGTAGAAGGCTACGTGCCATGCATAAAACAAAAGTTAAGTAAGGGAATGTATTTTTAAAATATTGGATGAAAATCTGTAAATATCTTAAACCTCGAGGAAGGTCATTGTAATTTACTCAAAAAAAAAAAAAAAAAAAAAAAAAACCTCTCCAAGCAAGGAACAATTATAAATTCGGAGACTTCTGCCGTCTGGATCCAATAAAAATATTAATAATCTTCAGGATTATATTGATATGTGCTGGATATATGACTCGTTACCAACTCATCCCTTTGAGAGCGAAGGTGACGCTTCCGTTAGAAAACAAAAAATAAAAAAATAAAAATAAAAATAAAAACTTGACGGTAACGCGTCATAAGCGTTAAAATCAACAAAATTTTGATCACCTCACCTTATATTAATAACACAACTAAAATACAATATAATATTACTTAAAATATAAAATTTCCAAAATAGCACCACTACTTTGCTACTCTCAGCCCCTATATACTGTTTAAACTACAAAATAAGAGAAAAAAGAAAAGAAAATCCTAAACCGATACAGGATCCCAGAAACTTTAAAAATAATCAAAATTTGATAATCAAACTGGAAATAGAAACAAAAGAACGGTCGCCAAGCTGATCAAAAGGATATTGTAACACCCCGCCCCCCCCCCCCACCCACCCGCCGGCGCAAAACCAAAAAAAAATGGGGAGACAAATAAACGTTCTTTAATATACACCGTCACGAAAGGATATTGTAACGCCGGTATAAAAACCAGAACGTTGTCCGGGAGAGCTCTCCGTTATGATAGCCGTTATTTAACTAACAACGATGAGTTCCCAAAATTCGAGGTAGCTTTAGAAGTAGTATGCTTATATTACCAAAAAAAAAAAAAAAAGGTCGGGAACAGTCGGGAAAAGATCGCACCTGATCGCCGTTGTTGCGGACGAGGAAGTCCCTGCCCTCGCCGGAGAGGAGCGATTTCAGATCGTGGGCGTCCCCCCCGTTAGCGACTCCTCTGTCTTCCTCCATTTCTTTTTCCGTCGACTCTCCCTCTCCTCCTCCTTTTTTTTCCCTGGACCGCTGGGTTCCGGACGGGGTTAGAGAGAGCGCGTTTTATACAAAGAGGAGATTCGCCGTGTGTTCCTCCGTTAAGTGTCTTTATGATTTTTTTTTTTTTTTTTTTGGCTCTTTATCGTTGCTTTGCTGCGAAGAAACAGACCGACTCAGGAAGGCTCGGCAATCGCGAGAGAGGACGGTGCGAATGGAAAGGGGTTCGGCCTTGGTTCGGCGGTTTTATTACGAACAAGACACGACGGCTCTCATCGTAAATAGACGGAAGTGATAGGGAGCTTCATGGTAATTTGGTTGTAAGGGATACGACGGTTTGAAAGGTGACGGGGTATTTGGGTATTCTAATATATAGCAGAGACCGCGGAACACGTGTCAAAATTACGTGAACTTTTTATAGGATGAACGGTCTCGATCGAACGATCAATAGCGGGTGATGATCGAGTCAAGAAGCACGGATTAGCTATCTGGCTTGGGACAGCATTCCATGTTCAAAATGGTAAAACTTATGAGTACAAGACCAACATGAAACGTAGTTGTCCAACCAAATCTTTATTTTCTGACTTTCGAGGTTGTATTGACATTAGAACGATGTGATCGTCTGTATAAATTAAAAAATATATATCCTCATTAAACTTATGTTATATTATCTTTCTTTTTTTTCTAAAAATCTTCCAAACAATTCATTTAACCAAGGCTTCCCTACACAATTATAAAAATTTATGTTATTTTTCTATCAAAAAAATCTAAGGTAAAAAGGCAGATAATCATATTTTCTAGCACAGATTCAGTCAATATATAAAGATATTTATTTCTACAACTGATGATTACGTGAAATAATTACCAAAAGGAATTTTGTAAATTCTTAGAAAACAAATAATTTTAGGTACACATCCTTCTATAATAATAAAAATTGAATAAAAACAGAGTGCTATCCAACTTTTCATGGTTTATCATAGTTATTTTATTATTGATAAAAATTTGATATATCACTATCAATTGATACAAGTGTATCCCAAGAACTACGAAGCAGGTGGCCCACAGAATCCCCTATTTCGATATTCAAATTAATGTCTTTGCATCATTTATTGCTGCCATTATTTTTGTCTACTTTGTTTCTCCTTTTATTGTTTCGATGCGTCCACCCCATTGACTCTTTATGTTCGTGTCTGATGTCCGGGGAATAATCCATACGTAGCTAAATACTCAGAATTTCAGGAGAACCAGTGCAACGGAGAGAGAGTATTGTGCTTTTCTCAACAACTTCGAGTCTTAACAATATCATTTTTAATTTTTTTTTATTTTTTTTGGAGTTTGCACAATTGGGTGCTTATCCCAATCTCCTAAAATACTATAATCCTTCTGTATCTCTGTCTGCCCCTTCTGAAATTTATTCCGTAAAGAATTAAAATAATATTCCAATCAGCCCTTAAGTCCCGATCAACATCTTCTAGGAGATATTTGGTTGGAGAGAATGAAAGTCTGAAAATAAAATCGAAATGGGTGACCTCCATTCCAACTATTTGGTTGGAAAAAATCTCATTCCGATTCCGAGGTGAAATGAGAATGGCTCAATCTATATAGAGCTCAATCCCTACTCTCCTTTATAGATTCAATTTTTCATTCCAATTCCAATTCCGATTCCGATTCCAATTATGAATCAAACGCTTTGGAGAATTTGATCATTCTGATTCCGATTCTCATTCCCATTTTCATTCCGGTTACGAACCAAATACCCCCCTATTTTAGGCCACTTAATTAGCTTCTTCTTTTTCCTTTTCCAGCATCCTTTTGGTTGTACGAAACATGTAATTCTACATATATAAATACATATATATATATATACACATACATACATACATACATACATACATAATATATATATATATATATATATATATATATATATAATACAATGGAGGTACTGCTTGTGTAGAGCTCACTATCCGCCATATATATATATATATATATAATATATATATATTATATATATATATATATATATATATATATATATATATATATATATATATAATATATAATACAATAAATAAAGGTACTGCTTGTGTAGAGCTCACTATCCGCCACGTAGACATCTGTAATACCCCATAAAAACAGAGTTATAATGGGTAGAGCTCTTATTTAATACAATCTTTTACCAAGATATAATAATATGATATTAGTAAATCTATATTAAATAAAAAATTTTACTAGTATTGTATATTTGATTGATGTACGTTGATGTTAATCAAAATTACTTTTATTGGCACTAATATCCTACACAAATCATTAAATCATGCTAATATTTGATTGATTTCTATCAATATAGCAAAATAATATATTATTATAAGACAATAAGATCATCATCCCATGAAAGCCTTTAATAACATCATAACAGAGGTATAATAAGTAGAGCTCTCATTTAATATATTTGTTAATCAAAATATAATAATAATATTATTATTAAACTTATTAAATAAAGAACACTTATTAGTATTACCAAAATTAATATAGAAATTAATGACATTATTAATAACCATAACCATTTAATGTATGATGATATTAATGAAACATACTTTTCATTAGTGCTAATTTGCCACACATATCATTAGATTATAATAATATTTTTTATTAATTTCTATTGATATAGTAAAATAATTTATTATTACAAATAATAAAGTCACCATCTCATGGAAATTTTAATAAAGCTAAAATAAGTAGAGCTCTTATTTAATACAAATTTGTATCAAAATATAATAATATAATATTATTATACCATTAAATAAAGAACTTCCATTGGTACTATCAAGATTAACATAGAAAGTAATGATGTTATTAATAACCATTTGTTTAATTTATATTGATATTAATAAAAAATATTTTTTATTAGTGCTAATATCCTATATGAGTTAAATTACCCTAATATTTTATTTATTTCTATTCATATAGTAGGATAATATTATTTTAAAATAATAAGATCATAATTCTTAATAAGAAATAAAAAAAATTATATATAGGGGATATTTAAATGTGATGCAACAGGGTTATTAGTGGTAGAGATGGCAATCAGATCAAACTAGATCAGATTCAGGCTAATGAAATATAAAATAGATTAAAAATTAATTAACTCAAATTTGATCTATTTATTAAATAGATCAAAAATTTAAAAATAAATCAGATTATTTTATTAAATATGTAACTTAACTTGACTTATAATAGGTCGAACCAAGTTAAATAAATTAAAAGGTTTATCTTTGCCGCTTTTAATTAGTGATTGTATTTTTATTTTTAAAAAACTCAAGCTTAAGCAAACCGGCATATCTTTTGAGCTTCAAATTTAATATAATCTATACTCTCCAAGTAACAACTGTTAATATACCTCCTTTCTTTGCTCTAATTTAATGTTTTAATCACATAAAACTACATCGATCTATTTATTAAATAGATTAAAAATCTAAAAATAAACTGATCTATTTTATTAAACATGCCACCTAACTTAACCCACAATGAGCCGAATCAAGTTAAACAGATTAAAGGGTTTATCTTTGCCGCTTTTAATTAGTGGTTATATTTTCATTTTTAAATAACTCAAATACAAATCAATTGGCATATCTTTTTGGACTTAAAATTTATTATAATCTATAATCTAACCTCCAAGTGATAGCTGTTAGTATGCCTATTTTCTTTACTTTAATTCAATGTTTTAATCACGTGGCACTACATCTGTAAGTGATGTATTATTTTCGTAACAATCTGTAAGTGATGTATTGAATGTATACAACTCCACAACATGAACTCCCATGATGCGTCACTGACTCACTGTCCGCATTTCTCCTTTCCCATCTCACACGTTTCCTTTAACCATAAAATCAAAGATTCGAGTCCTTCTTCTAGTATTTATTTATTCTTTTATTTATATAATTATATAAAAATAAAATAAAATAAATCTAATATATCAATCTTGATTTAAATTTTATTTATTATTTATTTATATAAAATTTATTTTTAAATTAAAAATAAATAATATGTGCATTGTTATGCAGCATTCTAATATTAGTAAAGTGCAAGAACAAGCGGCGACTGATAGTAGACCACCAACAATAATGAATTGTCATAAAAAATTCAACGGCGTCGCTAAAATAATCCAAGATCTCACCAAAAAACTAACCGAAAGATATTATTTATATTATTTGATCTTATAAAAGTGCCCAAAATTCCCCCAGTGGTCCTCATATGTTCTTCATGTTGAAATCTTGATGTCCTCATTAAACTAAGAATCCAAATTCATTCAAATATAATCACAAATACCATGATCAGTCAATGATCAACTCCAATGATTCATACTGTAATATTTCTTAGTTGACAGAGGCCATGAGAGATTAATCGAAAGATATTATTTGAGTTATTTGATCTTATAGAAGTACCCAAAATTCATCCAATGGTTCTCATATGCTCTCCATGCTTAAATCTTGACATTCTTATCAGGCTAAGGGTCCAAATCCATTTAAATCTAATCACAAACACCACGATCAATCCATTATCAACCCCAATGGACTCATACTGTAATATTCCTTAGTTGATAGAGACCATGGGCCAGATTCGCCCAACTATCACTATAATAATCTAAGGCCTCATCCAAAAAGACTAACTAGAAGGTATTAAGTTTCTTAGTACTACATAAATATCCAATATATGCTCAGTATAAAGCCGATGTGTGACTAAATACAAGACCACACCGGTCCTCACAATCATCTACTTAAAATTTGTACACTTCTTAAGACTCCAACATGTAGCATATTTATTCAATATACTTTTTTCATATCATAAACTGACTAATTTATCTTAGTACTCTGCCAAGAGTCCTCCACAAATCAGTTCTCAATTTCTTTGCTGTAATTTCTAGAGGTCAATTTAGTGTATAAGAAAATAGCCTTAATTAGATGTTTGATGCAGAAGTGAGAAGCAAGAATTTACCAGGCAGATATGGAGAAACTAGTACATTTCCCTTTTTTTTTCTCGGCATGCATAAAGCTCAGATTTATTATGTCATTTAAGAGAAGCTAACATCATATAACAAACCTTTAATCGATTCCTAGAACTGAGAAACTCTAAATGGCCATGCATGACCAAAGGGAATAATGAGATTTTGTGGTGATGGAGGGCCTTTACTAAGTCACCTTCTTTATTCTTACTCTTTAACTCTTTTAACAGTCTAATACTTCGGCAAATACCAGTACCAGTATTTGCCTTCCAGTAACTAGTATCCAGACCCTGCAAGGTGATTTTGTCAATAATCTCTATTAGAAGAAAGTTACTTAAGCCTCGGTTCTGCTTTTGTGGGGGAAAATCGAGATACGAGTTACTATAAAGAACAGTAAGAAACTTTATACATGGATTCAAAACAATGCAACAGTTATTGTTGACCAGAAAAATAACCATCAATGTATAGGAGACAAAAAAGAAGCAACGCAAATCAAAGCATTCAGAGCTTTACCAGTTGAGTACCCATAAAACCTGAGACACCATCCTTATGAATCCCCACATTGAATCACTCAAATCATCCTCTGCAGCGTCAGCCATGTACATAGTCTGCAAACAAACACACACACACACACACACACAGAAAAAAAGAAAAGAAAATCCTGTTGCATTAGCCTGACATAACCCAATTTATACTGCAAGATTACTATATGCAATCCAGTAAGGAAGAGATGACCTATAAATACTTCCTAAAGATCAAATGCATCCTTTATCATGGATGACAACAGATCGGATATGGGTTGGGTTGGCCAAAACACTACATGCTCCACAATTGGGAACTTTGTACCCATACCCTTCCTAGGTTGGGTCAGGTGGGGTAGAGTAAATGAAGCACATTGTGAAACCGATTGTATTATAAGCACTTACACTGACTGAAACGAGAGAAGCACATAATAAGCTCACACATTTCTCTATAGGACAGATCAAAGCCCATAAATCAGGCGAAGCTAGCAGTAAAGATCTAGCATCTAAAAAACACAATCAATTGCAGAGTCTTTAAAAAGTCCAAATCAAAGCAGCTAAGAACCATAAATTCATAAGCAAATGTCTAAAAGCTTGAGTTTTAGCAGAGAGCCAAAAAAAAATCCTTCCATGGAATTCATCAAAAAGCTCCTCCAGACTCTAGTACATCCATTGTATAATTAGCAATCATAAAGCAAAAAGAACCAGGATGGATTGGCTGTCAATTGAATTCACAGAGAAGAGTATATAACCACAGGCTTAGAAGCCTCGATTGATGACCTTATGGGAGTCCTAAAACAAGCATATAGGGTAAAAGCAATAGTGTGAAGAATGGTTGCAACAAATAACAAGCAGTTAGGGGGTTGCTATAACTGTGCTTGGAATTATTTAGAATTTGTCCATTAACATAGCTTGCATCTTGTCTAGGAAATAAGTCTGAGCACAAATTATTTTGCATATTTTAGGGAAACCAAGAAATTTAGGCATCCACAGTAAGCTCAGCAACAATTCATCTTCAATAACTTCATGCATCCTGTCTCAGAGTTTGGATGTTCTGGGTTTGGGTCCACTTTGCTGGTTTCTGCCTTGATGGTTACTCAGTTTCCTCCTTTCCGAATGTTGCTAGCTGTACGCTAATCGTCCTGTGTTCTGCTGTGTTCGTGCTTCTGTCTTCTCCTGGAGTTGTCCCCTTCCTCTTCTTGGGTTCAGGTTGTATCTTTTTCCGACATCAACCATTGGATTGCGCAATGGCCACTTCGAGATTTGTGCAGACGGATGGAAGAAAAAGGAACGAATGCCTTGAGATCCATGCAATACGTAATCCAATGGTTGACAACGTGAAAAAAGATCAATCATTATTTTGTGCGAAAGATAGAACCCAAACCCCTTATTCTATGTCCATTTTTTATTTCTTTGTTCCTTCCTTTCTTTCTCTTTTTTTTATCCTCCTTTTTGATCATTTCATGAATCTCTATGAAATGATAAATTGCAGGGGGAAATGGTTTTTTTCTCTTTTTTTTCTTTTTCTTTTTTCAGTGTGTGTGTTTTGTAGCATAGTGGTGATGGTGGTGGAGGGTTAAATCTTAAAAGCTTCGTAAGCTGAAATTTTGTGCACCGAATAAAGCAGCAAAGCAATTATTCTGCCAATTGCCAACCATCCAAAATGGGAGAATATTTCGACCCACCAGAAGATGTACATAAACACATACATAGGTTTCTTTTTTTTCTTTTTTTTTACTTTTTTGTCCCAAACACTTTGGTGTTACTTGTCTTACAATCCATATCCTTTGCCATGCTGAGCATCTCCAAGCTCTTTATTCCCAGTTCCTTTTAGGTCTTTTGACTTCAAGTGGGACCCATTCCCTCCTTGCCAAGCCTACTTTTGACTAGACTCTCATAGAATTTTTATTTGTGTTATTGGCATGTTATCATCAAATAACACTCAATAGGAACCATTTCACTTAATCCAACTCCTTCACTTTAATGAAGGGCATTTGAATCTCATTTCAGTTTCTATAGCACTACAAAGCAAAAATTCCCAAAGTGATGACTTTTCAGTCATATGTGAGTCATTGTTACAGGTTCAGGAATATTGCCAACAATGTTCTGAAAATAAAAACATGATATAATTAAACTAACATTCATGCCCTAATAATGGTCTTAATTTTTCCATAATTCGAATATTTGGAGGGTGAGTGTGTGTTGTGTGCGTGAGAGAAAGTAATGCTAGAGTCCTTCAGGAATATTTTTAGAGATGAAAAGGAATACTGTTGATCATTATCTACAATGTCAATGTTCCCTACAAACAGAAAATTATATGCTTTGCAAGTCTCTCATTTATGCGTCAAGCAGATACAAAATGGGAACCTCTAACCATACGATACAAACTTGTTTACATTGTAGTTTAAAATCATCCAAATCAGTTGAATTTTGGTTTGAATGTGTTTTAAGATGCATAAATCAAGATCCAGTGTCCATTTTGCTCTCAATAAATACCTCAAAGGGCATGATTAATGGTACAGATTTTTACTATAAGAAAACTAATCTATATATATGGATTCCTTATATTATGCATCTAACCATTGATATAGATTAGCAAATATAACTCAGGTTAAGCAATTATAACAACTGATCATGGAAGACCTAACTTTTTTTTTCTTGTTTCACAGACTTCATCATAATGTGCACTTTCGAACCATTTAAAACTATAAAGAAACTTAATTTTACTTGAATGATTGCCAGAAACCTCTTCTGCCAGGGTGCATCATTTTAGACATTCATGACTTTTCCCCCAAAATCATATCAAATGAAACAACATTTAAGAGCACAAATAAGTGTATTCTCCCCCATAACATACTCAGAGCACATAAGAAATAACTAATTCTTCTTGTCAAGCTCCGCACATCCCAATAAATACATCTGAAGCATATCAAACAATAAGCAACAGGAAGACACACCTCCAGAATGATAACATCGTCGACATCTTTACATCCACTGGATCCTAAACAACATTCACCACAAGAGAACACTAAGATAGACAAAAGAAAGCAATGTTACAATCTAAAATTACATTAAAAACACTGAAAATGGCATAATATTGGCAAATGCCGATCGGGCGTGCACAATAATTGCATGCCCCAAAACTCGACAAAATGAAACAGTGATCTCTTTCAATTGAAGATGAAATGAGATAATTCACCACGACAAGATTTACTTGGAGAGAGAAGAGAGAGAAGGCATGGCATATAGGATCACCACCACCTTCACAACAATTAAAATTTCCCAATTTTTACCACCATAAAAATCACCGGCAATAATTGCGTAACGTAGGGGTAACTAGCATGGGTTCAAAACCAACAGAAAAACTACTCTTTTTACCTACCAGCAATCAATCACATTAACCTAGCAATGCATTGAAAAGAGAGGGAAAAGCAGCAGAGGCTTACGACGGGAGAGAGGGAGGGGGGGAGCGCGGATAACCCTGGGCCTCCTCCTGCTGGTACGATGCTCCGCTAAAACTGGGAGGTCCCGATCCCGTCTACTGATGCCGAGGCGAAGGAAGGCAGGTGGTGCTGAGCGGCGGCGGCGGCGGCGGGAAATGGCGGGGGGCGCATAAGCTTCTCGCCCCAACCAAAATATGAACCGCTCCGGACTCTCTTTTGTTGCAGCGACAGTATCAACGGTCGGGCAACTTCCATTTTTATGTTGGGCTGGGTTGGGTTGGGTTGGGTTAGGCCGAGAAAGAAAACTTTTGTGATTGTTTTTGGGCCTCGTTCACATTGAGCGGTGCCCCGCACCCCATGTCATCCGATAACAATATATAGCGTCGAGAAATTCTTTGTACACCGCGAACAGTGTAGAAAATCCAACATTAAGTGCAACACTTTATATGATCAATCTATATAGCCATCGCTTTTCAATCACGAATAGTGTAGAAAATTCAACATTAAGTGCAGCACTTTATATGATCAGTCTATATAGCCATTGCTTTCTAACGCATGCCTGTAATTCTGCTTTTTGTTTAAAAATTTTTCATGACAAAAATATCCTCACTCTTTAGAAAAAATTATGACATACTATAGCATATTATGATTTTCTACATGTAAAATATCATAATATGTTCAGAAAATTATGACATCATGTGGTATATTATGACATCTTGCATCAAATTATGATTTTCTGCATGCAGGATATCATAATATGGCTCAGGATGTTATGATGTAGTCTAAGATGTTATAATATAGAAAGGATATTTTTGTCCAACTATCTTTCAACACACATTTAATACCTACAGTTTTATTTTTTTGTTTGAAATTTTGAATAACAAAAATATCCATGCTCTTTGAAAAATTTTATGACATCATGTGGTATATTATAACATCCTATGTTAAAATTATGACTTTCTGCACACAATATATCATAATATAGATATAAGATGTCATAATTTTTTTTAAAAAAAAATATTTTCATCATTTAAAATTTTCAAACTAAAAAACGAAACTACAAGCATTAAATACGTATTGAAAAATAGTATCTACATAGATCAATTATATAAAATGATATATTTTACGTCAGATTTTTTACACCGCCTATGGTGCACAAAGAATTTTTCATGTAAGGTGAAGCTATTTTTCAGATCTAATGAATTGTGGAAGATTATCATTCAAAATGGATTTGGGCGAAGTTTCTTTTAGTAGCTTATGTTTTGTTCTTGATAAGAACTCTAACATCCTTGATCAGTTCTGCATTCATCATGTCTGATTCACTCCTTTCTCCTGCCACCTCACATTTATTTGATTTGTCTCACCATCGTTGGATGATCAATGTAGTTGTTCCGTCTCGATCCTTTCATCACTCTTTTTGTCCCTTCCACGTATCTCTATTCCTTCCCGACGAACAGATCTAGGTTTGTGCCGCATGGGGGACCGAAATATTAACTCATATTCTTAGTATTTTTTTTTACTTTCAAAAAAATTAAAATTAATAAATTTTGCCATTCATTTTAAATTATTTATTTTATTTGCTTGTGAAAAATAGGCAATCTTCTAATCCCATTCACTATTGAAATCATGAGATAGGTCAAATGCCAGCAACACTTGGGTAAACAAACATATTGTCGTTCCAGAGATGAAACTCACACATGTATGTATCCAGCAATTTGTTAAATACAAATGTAGTGTAAGTACATCCACAAGAATCATAAATCAAAATATCTCTGAGTGGTCTTGGGGCTGCCCTCACATTCATCCAAAGCATGTTTCTAGAATGCTCCACAATAAAAGCAGCCATCCAATCAGCTGTCGTATTCATCTCTTAAAAAATATACCTGATATCCAAGGCTGCACACCCCATCAATAAAATCGATATATTCTATAAAAAGGGATGAACAGTATCACCCCACACACATATCCTGTATCCAGATCCCTACTCTGGCAAAATTATCCTCAATGATTAGATGGTCGGCTCATAACGTCTGTCGTGCATATGCGATCCTCATTCAAGTAGCCCGAAGCTTCGCTCTAGGAATCGTAGATTCAAAAAGATGGCTCCCTCTAGCCACCACAAGTTTGAGCATAGGCCCGTAGATCATAAAATCAATGCCTCCATGCTTATCCCTGATACTACCATCGAAATTAACCTTCAGGTACATTAGAAGAGGGGCTTTCAAAAGATAAAAATTCAACAAATCACTACATGAGCAAGATAGGAGTCTCAGATCTTTGAGGACCTCGAGGTTACCTCAATCAGCTCTACTACTAGGATGAAAACTCTCTCCAGAATGAATCTTGTCGAGCATCTTCTAGACTCAAATATCAAATTATTCTTAGATAACCAAATATGATAGATAATATAGGTTGTTCATATGCCGATAGTCCTAGTCACAACAATCCCACTACTTCATCTCATAAAATTCAAAAACATTAGAACTAGAGCCTCGGCCTGCATAATGAACCGATACATACCCGTAAGGTACCAAACATGTTTGGCTCTTGCATACAAGATGTGTTCCACTATCTCATACTCCCGACCATAGAAGGGACAAATAGACTAGAGATCTATACCTCTATCCCTGATAAAGCTTTTAAAGTCTTAAATTTAAATTTGGATCACCTAAAAGTATTTGAAAATGGAAGCTTGTGTGGCGCAACGGTCAACATTTTGTCAAGGGAGTGGGCGTTTGGAACTTGGAAGAAGAAAAATTGGGATGGTGGGTTAGCAACGTATACCTTATTTTCTTAAGTAGCTATATTTTTTTTCAATCAACAATACTCATTCATGGTTGTAATTGGTTGAAGAAATTTCTAATATTAGCATATATTTATAGCTTTATAGCTGATTCCCTAATTATAGGAGAGAAATAAGGAGACCCCCCGCATAAAAATTGAATGGAGTTGGACCATTTCCAGACCAACCGCAGACATGAAAACTTGCAACAATTAGCAATGATTTTAGCTGGACCCATCTTTCCAAAGAATCATAAAATCCAGTCCATAATTAATGGCAACCTAAAATTTAAGGGCGCGTTTGGTTATACTTTTTGATTTTTAATTTTTAAAAAATATTTTTTTATTTTTTTTATTAAATAAAAATTAAAAAAAATATGTTTGGTAACTACATTGCTATAAAGCAACAGGCAATATTTGAGGATGGCAAGTGAAGAGCTTGACGAGAGAGAACAGTTCGGAAAAGGAGTGAGAAGGAGATGGGGAGGTGAAGAACTCGACGAGGGAGAAGAATTCGGACTCTTTACTTTTTGATTTAGCATTTTCGATGTGGAAAAGCAAAAAAAGCAGAAAAGTAAATTTTGAAAAGCAAAAAAAATTTGCTTTGTATATAAAGTAATTATTTTGATTTTTTTTATTTTAACTTTTTATTTTTCATGATGTTATCAAATATTGCTTTTTGATTTTTATTTTTAAAAATTAAAAAATAAAAAAATATATTTTTTTAATGACTAACCAAATGCACCCTAAGGGAGCAACTGCTTTCTGGCTCTTCTAGTGAGAACTAGGATCATTTTTGTTGATATGTTTATATCAGCAAGTAATTAACTAACAAAAAGAGGGAAAGAAATTCAGATAGCTTGCAATATGTTTTCATTATCTTTATTGTGGTTCTAATAATGTGAAGGATACCAATAGTTCCATATCGGTTGTGAGTCAAGAAGACTCGCACTTATAAAGAGAAAAAAATTTTTCCCACGTGAGGTGCCTTTTAAAGGACAAAATCGTGAGGCCCATGGGTCAGAGCAGACAATACTTCACGTGATGGGTCGAGCCTTTGTTCGCAATAATGGCGTGCCAAGTAGGGGCAGCAGTAATCGTATTCACTATGGCAAAAATTAGGGCCCGGCATTCTATTGCAACCGGATCGATGAGACACTCTTCCCATCGAAAAGAGGTTCCTCCCCCTCCTCCAGTAGCAGAGCCTAGTTCTTCATGTACTGTGATCATCACGGACGTCCAGATCGCTGCAATCGTGCAGCAGATGAATGTCCTCACAAAGGCAGTCAAAAACCTCCAACAGCAACAAACCCAGCAGCAACAGCCACCGACGGAGCAACCGATGGCACAATCGGTGCCGTCCAGGCACAGCCACCGTCATCCACGGCGATCACCGTCTCCTTCTCTGGAATGACCATCTCGGCTTCTCCCTCAAGATGAACAATGACATTCTCGGCACTCTCAGCATGCCACTCATCATTTCCGACATTCTCCCTCTCCTTCCCATCTCAATAGTATTAGGAAGGAGAAATGACCGCGAACACCCTCCGTGTCTCCTTCAAACTCGTTGGGTGGTTCTACCCTCGAAGTTTTCCAATGGCAATTCAATGATTATGAACGTAAATTCCAAGAGATCAATCGCCAACTCGCTCAGCTTCAAGTGGAAGGTCGGAAATCCTCCGACTACGACTTCCACACCGTCCAGCCACTTTCTCAGTACGTCTTGGACCAACCAATCCCATCTCAGTTCAAGATGCCTCAAGTGGAGCCATACGATGGATTCATCAATCCGATCGATCATCTTAAGAGCTATGAGACTCTCATGACGATTCAGGAGGTGATCGACGTCCTCTTATGCATCGGCTTCCTATCAATTTTTCGAAAAGCTGCTCGAGATTGGTACTCCAGGCTTCAGTCGGGAGCATATATTCTTTCAGACAGCTAGAACATTATTTTGTGGCTCACTTCAACATCAGTCGAAGGCCGCCACGAACTTTTGATAATCTCTTCTCGATTAAGCAAGGAGAGACTGAAACACTTCGAAATTTCGTAGCTCATTTTAATGCGGCCATGCTTGAGATCAAAGATCTCAATGAAAATATGACTATCTTGACCACAAAAAGAGATCTGAGGAGATCTCGATTCACATATTATTTAGATAAAACTCTCTCTCGGACTTATGCCGAACTTCTAGAGCATGCATACAAATATATGAGCGTAGATGAAGGAGCTTCTGACCAACGTCAGATAGAAGGCAAAAGTCAGAAGAAGAAGAAATAGAAAAAGGGAAGAACTTTGGCCGAATCAAGTCAGCCACCATCCAATAAGTGAGCTTCACTCCGACGACAGAGTCTAAGACCGGGTTATGGCAGGTATGACTCCTATACTCTTCTTTTCACTCTTCGTGCACAGATCCTTATGGAGATCGAAGGAGCGGAATATCTACAACACCCCCCACTGATGAAAGTATTACCGAGGAGCCGCGATCGGAGGAAGTATTGTCGGTTCTATCATGATCACGGTCATGATACCGAACAATGCATCCAGCTCAGGGATGAGATAGAAGCCCTGATTCGACGAGGCTACCTCAAAAAATACTGGAGAGATCTGCCGACTCAACCACCTGCTGATCGACGATCCCAACTGCAAACTGAGGAAGTTGTAAATAATCAACCGACTGCGGGGGTGATCAACATGATCTCCGGATGACTGGAGGAGGGGCCAACTTCTGAAGATGAGTCGGCAAAGCGAAATGACTCAATAATGTAATAACTTTTTCGAAAGAAGATGTTCGAAGAATTCAGACTCTCCATGATAATGCTGTTGTTGTTTCGACAACAATAGCGAACTATGATGTAAAAAGAATCCTTATAGATAAAGAAAGTTCAACTGATGTTTTGTTTTATTCGACTTTCTTCCAAATGCGACTACCGACTGATCGACTCAGAAGAGTCTCGATGCCACTGGTCGGCTTCACAGGAGATGTTGTTACAGTGGAGGGAGAAATTTCTCTCTCCTTAATCGCTAGGACCGAACCACAACAGAACACTATTTTCATAACGATCATGGTGGTTTGAGTACCTTCAGCTTATAATGCCATACTCGGATGATCTGGGCTTAATACTCTGAGAGCAGTGGTTTCGATATATCATTTGTTAGTCCAATTTCTGATAAGATATGGAGTCGGAGAGATGCGTGGAGATCAACAACTCACCCGACGTTACTTCATTGTCTCCATCCAAAATAATAAACCTGAAGACTCTTTACCTGTTGACAAATTGGATCAAAGAGAAAATCAGGAGAGGGGTGAACCGACCGAACAACTAATTTCCATCTCGTTAAAAGAAGAAGATCCCGAGAAAACAGTCCGAATTAGATCACAATTATCCGACTCAGAGCGGCAACAACTAATAAAATTACTCAGATCCAACGTCGATATTTTTGCTTGGTCGGCCACCGACATACCCGAGATTCCTTCAAAAATAATAACTCACCGACTTAACATCAACCCAAATGTTAAGCCGGTGAGACAGAAGAAGCGACATTTTGCTTCTGAAAGATAAAAAGTCATTGATGAAGAAGTCAACAAACTCCTCGCAGCAGGCTTCATCAGAGAAGCTATATATCCTGACTGGCTTATCAATGTGGTAATGGTAAGAAAAGCCAATGAAAAGTGGAGGATCTGTATCTACTATACTGATCTGAATGTAGCTTGTCCGAAGGACAGCTTTTTATTATCGAAAATTGACCAATTGATTGATATGACTTCTGGCCACCGACTTCTGAGTTTCATGGATATCTTCGCTGGATATAATCAAATCCATTTGGTATCAGAAGATGAAGACCATACGACTTTTGTGACCGACAAAGGCATATATTGCTACAAAGTAATACCTTTCGGTCTGAAAAATACCGACGCTACCTATCAACAGCTCGTCAACAAGATCTTCAAGATACAGATAGGACGAAACATGGAAGTATATGTGGACGACATATTGGTGAAGAGTCTCCAAACTTTAGATCATGTTCGAGATCTGGAGGAAGCTTTCGACAAACTCCAATGGTATCAAATGAAATTAAATCTGACTAAGTGTGCATTTGGGATAATCTCTGAAAAATTTTTCGAATTTCTTGTTTCATAATGAGGAATCGAGACTAATCTCGAAAAAATCAAAGTCATTATTAACATGAAGCATCATAGTTCAAAGAAAGAGATACAATAACTCAACGGAAGGATTGTCGTGCTCAGCTGATTTATTGCTAGGTCGGTCGAGAGATGCTTGTCATTCTTCAAAACTTTACGACAGACGAAGGATTTCTCATGGTCGAATGAATGCCGATAATCCTTCAAAGACTTGAAACAATACTTGGCTTCTCCATCTTTGCTCACAAAATCAAGGGTCGAAGAGACATTGTATCTCTACTTGGCAACTTCAGCAGAAGCGGTTATTTCGGTGCTCGTCCAGGTGGATGAGAGCCAAATCCATCGATCAATCTACTACACCAGTAAAATACTTCACAATGCCGAAGTCCGATACTCAATGATGGAGAAAATGATTTACGCCCTAATCATATCGGCACAATAACTTCATCCGTACTTCCAAGTCCATCTGATTGTAATTCTGACAGATCAACCGTTGAAGGCAATCTTACATCGATCGGACACGTCAGATCGGATGGCAAAGTGGGTAGTGAAGCTTGGCAAGTTCGACATTCAATATCGCCCATGACCGTCCATGAAGTGTAAGTCCTAGCCGATTTTATTACCGAATGTACTATATTCGACAATAAGCTAGAAGATATAGATGACAACACAATAAAAGAGGCTATGACTCCCAAATCTGACTTAAAGTTGATCTGGATGCTGCACATTGATGGAGCATCTAATGCACAAGATAGTGGAGATGGCCTCATACTCACGAATTTTGAAGGGGTAGTCACCGAGTATGTCCTTCGATTCAACTTTAAAGCCTCAAATAATCAAACCAAATATGAAGCACTTTTGACCGGCTTAAAGAAAGCCAAGGAGCTTGAGATTTATAGTTTGAAGGTCTTCACCGACTCACAACTGATCGCTGGACAGGTCAAAGGTGAATTTGAGGCCCGCGATCCCATTATGATGAAGTACCTTCAAAGATGAAAGATTTTACGGCAAGCTTGAATATTTCGAGATCTTTCACACTCCTAGAATCGAAAATACTCGAGCCGATGTACTTTCATAATTGGCTACTACTGTATTCAACTCGTTGGGTCAGATATTTGTTGAATATCTTGAACAGTCGAGTATTGATAAAATCGAGGAGGTATTGCAGCTCACTATCGAACCAAACTGGATGGATCCGATTATTCAATACCTGACCGATGGAATTCTTCCTGCTGACTTCTTAAAGGCTAAATGACTCCGATGGATGACCTCTCAATATGTAATGATGAATAGTTATCTTTACAAAAAGTCATTCTCTCTCTCCTTGCTGAAGTGTTTAGGACCTACAGATGTCAATTATGCACTTAGAGAAGTGCACGAAGGAATTTATGAAAATCATTTGGGGGGCATGTCTCTAGCTTATAAAGTTCTGCAACCAGGATATTATTAGCCCACCATGAAAAAAGATGCAGCTGAACTCGTTCGAAGGTGTGAACCATATCAAAAGTATGTAAATATATAATATCAACCGGCTAGTCAGCTGACATCGATTGTAGCACCATGGCCCTTCATACAATGGGAGATTGACATACTCGATCATTTTCCCTGGTATCTGGTCAGAAAAAATTCATAGTGATCGCCATCAGCTACTTTATCAAATAGGTAGAAGCCGAACCTCTGGCATAAATCACTGAAAGTAAGATGGAAGACTTCATTCAGAAATTCATCATTTACAGATTCGATTTGTCACACACCATCATCATCGACAATGGTCGACAATTTGACAACCAAAATTTCAGAGAGTTTTGTGTGAAGTTTCATATTACGCACAAACTCACATCGATCGGCTATCCACAGTCAAATGGCATGGTGGAAGTAACCAACCGGACAATCCTACACGGACTAAAAATTCGACTGAATGAAGTCAAAGATCTCTAGGTAGAAGAATTATATCCGATCTTATGGACGTATCGAACGACTCTCCGCATACTGACTGGAGAATGTTCCTTTAACTTAGCTTATGAGACAAAAGTAATGATACCGCTTGAGATCGGATTGCCATTAACAAGAGTGGAGCAATATAGTGAGCTGAGCAACTCCGAATATCGGAGAGCCAACTTAGATCTCCTTCCAAAACTCCGACAGCAAGCTCAAGTTTGGATGGCTGCATATCGGCAATAGATTGCCCGATATTACAATGCAAGAGTCAAGCCGAAGGTCTTTCGACCAGGAGATTTGGTCTTAAGAAAAGCAGGAGTCTCAAAACCCTTGGATCAAGGAAAATTATTTTCAAACTGAGAAGGACCTTACAAAATATCTGAAACTCTTAGACTGGATGCATATCGGCTAGAAACTCTCGAAGGGTCGATGATTCTCCGAACATGGAATGCCGACAATCTGAAAATGTATTATCAATAAAATCATTGATATGTATATTATTTAAAATACAACCAGAATTTCAGAATCACAAGCCTTTGACAAGTTTTATTAATTACTGACTATATGTCGGCTTCCATTGTCAAAGTCAAGCTATTTATTATACTTTGACACGAAGTTTATCTCAACCTCCACTATAAAAATTGAAGAATCAACTACTTTAGTGATGACTGTATTTCGGTTCTCATATAAAAACTGACATACCAACTACAATCTCAACCGACATCGACTACACAAGCTTTCACCACAAAAGTCGAATCGTCGATTATACTTCGATTCTCAATGTTGGCTCTCCATTGTAAAAGCTGACTATCATCAAAAGACTAATATGCCGACTTAGTCCCAACTAAGTGGAACAAAAAATATCAAAATGACCAAGATTGAATTGAAATTATACCGACTAGACTATGGCCAGTCGAGGGATATTCGGCTTGCCATCGATTATCAGATAATTCGACGTACAAGCCCGACCAAATATCGGGCATGGGATATTCGACCTATAATCGTTATCCTAATTTCTATTAAGTACATCAAAACGACTACGCGACTGATGGACATTCTACAAGTCCTACCGAATGATCGGATCATCGATTAATATTCGGTGGTTATTCTACATTGCAAGCATTATGAACAAGTAAAATAAGAGCCTAAACTTAGAAGGAGAATACTTTCATTCACTGTCAAAAAAGGAGTTACAAAATTGGACTGAAGTCTGACTATAAGTATCATATTACAAAAAAAAAAGGAATACATCGACTAAGCTTCGTCATCATTCCTGTTCCTTTGCTCAGGTGTAGCATCATCGACTTGAACGATTTCGGGCTCAGTCGATGCTTCTTCTTGAGTCAGAATAGCTTCTTCTTCAACAACTCTGTCTTTCGATCTTGGAGGGACGATGCTGCTCAAGGCGATGCTCGGGTATAATTTCTGATCGCATCTCAACCGTCTTCATACCCGATGCAGTACGAAGCGAAGCCATTTTCGAGGATCTCTTCCTTGTATTCTTTCAAACCTCGAAAATCCTTGACTGCCCGACCCAATACTTTTCTTGCCGACTCCACTTCCGCCTTGGCCAAATCAGCATCAGCTCGAGCAGAGGACAATTCTTCTTCAGCCAGTGCCAACCTTTTTAGGCTAGCCCGATGACGTCTATGTTCAGCTTCGAGTTCTTTGATACATCCATCTCGCTCTTATCGAAGCTGATAGATAGAATGCTTCTTACTCTTGACATATGACTCAAGAGCCGAAATAGCCCCATAAGCCGACTTAAGTTCGGCCCCCGAGGATGCCAAGTCATCAATTAGTCATAAAACTTCCTCTTGAAGTTTGGCTTCCTGCTTTGCCACCGACTTAAGTTGTTCAAGTGCAGCCGCTTTCTCAGCATCGGCGGCTGCCACCTTATTCTTCCACGCACTATGGATGTTGACGAACTTCGTGTAGCCGACCTCTAGGTCAGATATGTCGTAGATCAACTGCAGACAGAGGATAAGTCAGGTTAAAAAAAAAAAGTTTACCAAAGAAACTTATCCTGATGATTGTCGAATAAAAGGACGAAAATATCTCGATCACCGATCGTTTCCTTCGGCACTCCCAATCAATCGAAAGAAGAGTCGCCTGGCACAATCGCTTGGCCAGTACAGAATTAACCAGGGCCGATTCGTCGAGGGCACTTGGAGGTCGAAGTGCACCACATGGCCCTCCGATGTTGCATCATCCACCGACATCACCGAAGCTTTCCCCTGATCTATTATCGGCGGCCCCATGTTTGAAAGCGAGGGGAAGCTTAAGCTTAACTGTGCCCCAATTGAAGGAGCAACTGGCACAGTCGCAGATTGTTCGGGCTCTCTTGCCTCAGCCCGAACCTCCTTAGGTGGTGGGACTACCGATGTTGTTTCGATAGTTTCCCTCGTCATCCTTTCCTCGGACGACATCGTAGGGAGCACTGTCGGAGCTGACAGTGCCAAGACTGGTTCAAAAATCGATGCCGATAGGGCATCGGGTTCCACGATCGACATTGAAATACCGACTGGAGTTGGTGCTTGATGCCTCTTCGACAGTCGTGAAGGCCCGACCTCAGATGCTGCCCTCTTTTTGGCAGCATGCTGATGAATGTCGACATTTGACACGCACATCCTCTGCTGCATGGCTGCAATTACAATGGAGGTCAGTATAATTCAGTAAGTAAAAAGAAAGTCAAAAATAACCGACCAACTCTATTATACCTAGACGAGGAATCGAACTAAGGCCGGCGTCATAAAAGGCCTGTTCGGTTACAAGCTCTTTCTATTTCGGCACCGACATATTTTTTAGTCGGTGAAAGTCCTCCTAGTCGTCGACCTCTACTCGACTGTTGTCATTGGGACCGGTTCGTGGATCGCCCCAACAAGAAGAAAAACTCCAAGGAAGGAAAGAAGAAGCAAAGAAAAACTGATTCTTCCATCTATGAATGGATGATGGAAGATCAGTAATAAAAAATAGACCTTTTCGGAGATTAAAAAATCACCATCCTCGGGCCTTTGGATGAGGTCGGAGGATAAAGAAGGCTCAAAAAAGAGAAAGACAAGGCATGGTCGGCAACATCCGACACAGCAAAGCAAAGCTAATTATTAGTCGGACCGAAATCAGTTCCAGCTAAGTCAGGCAAAGTCCGTAATAATCCAAAATATTTTAGATAAATTTTGAAATAAAAAATCGAAGATCTGTCCGAAGATCTTTGACATAGAAGACCACCTGACCCGAAGGTGGGTTATTCACCTGACCATCGGCCCTAGGGGCGAAAAGTTGAAACTGCTTCAGGATACAAAACTACTTCCGAAGCCGTTCAACGTTCGGTTCCGAAAGTGAAGAGGCCTCTACATCCAGACTTGATGAGGATTCATCAATCAGATTCTCCGATCGATCTTCTCAAGAAGGAGAAGCTCTAGCTATGAGAACGACTCTGAAAAAGACAGAGACTTTAAAGGAAAAGACTCAAAAGAAAGACAAAGCTGACCTGAAAGTTGGGAGTGATAACCTTGGACGTTGGGGCAACAATCTAGTAGAGTCACAATACCAAAAATAGTGAAAAGTAAAAATTTGGCTGAGAGTGACCCTATATATATAGGATCCCTCAACGGTCAAGATGAAAGCAGTCAAATCGAAGATCTACCAAATGATGATATGTGGCAATATCTGGACCAACTATTGATCAGATGGTTCGATGCACGTACCCCAGATTGAGCCATGTTACCTCTATCCGCATGAACAATTCTGATCCAATAACATTCGGACACGTGGAACAAATCTACTTGTCAGAATCATATCATCAGACACCGAATCGACTTTTCGAAATGACGCCTGATACTGACAACTGATGCCGAATCGTTCGATCAGTATGACAGATGATTGTACCTGCCAACATGATAAAATAATCGATCATCCATATCTCAAAATAAACGACATCAAAATCGAGATTCGATGTGATAAAAAATAGCTCTCTTCATCCAACGTGACAAACTATGTGATAATACACACATCGACTCACCTTGGACTTGGGAGTGGGGGGTAACTATTGGGATAAATCAATCAACCCCCGACTCAGGTCAACCGACTATCGACTTCGACTCAACAACAGTCGATCAATCGGATATATAACTCTGACTCTACATCGACTGAATATGCGGTTCTGACTCTTCATCGACCAACTGAGCAAACCGCACCGACCTATTACCTACTCACCGACTAATGATTTGACTACTACCGATCAACAGTGATGACTTAGACTATCGACATAACAGAACTACTAACCAACGATCGCTCATGGATTTTACTGACATATGGTTGGTTCTACCGACATATGGTCGGCTAATCTGCTCAACATACCATAAATGTCACGAACGGTTACCGACCACATATCACGACATGATCAGTGAAAATTAATGATTCACTATGCGATTATGGCTTGATGATTTAGCGCCATAAAATACAGAACCACGTCCGACGGTTACGAAAATCTCATCTATAAAATGGTGTAAAAGAAACAGGACTGGTAAGCCAACTCTGGGCCAAAACTCTACTATTGCTTACATTAAAATCCTGTTCATCAACTTTCCTCCCTCCAACTTTTTTCTTTGATTTAGACATCGGAGGGTTCCTGTCGGACACAAATCTGGTCTGCGTGGATATTATTTTGCAAGTATTCGTTTTCAGTGACAGACGATGGAGAGTTGGCCGCAACAATCTTAAATATCAAGATAAAAAGAAATCAACCTTTTATGTTTCAATATTTTTTTAAATGTACTTATTAAGAAATATAATTGCCATTCAAATAATAGTTTCTAGGAAAACCAAATGAAAAGAAACTGTTGCAATAAAAATAAATCTCCCAAACTCAAATCAGATAAAGAGGAATTCTTAATCTACAAAAAATATATTTTTTAATAAACTAGACTTCCAATAGATGATACTTAAGAAAAGAAAGATAACAATGAGAAAGAAATATGTTGTTATCTCTTTTTGTTACCCATATCTATCCCAACCTACCACTCTAAAGTCTAAATCTAAACGGAGGGTAAAGAAATAAGAAAATTTTTTAAGACAAGCTTCACTCCAAACTAGCAATTAGAGACATATAATGCATATTTTAAAACAAAAGGTTACATATTTATAAATTACAAAAGTATTGTACATAAAAATAATATTTTAATTTTAAAATGTAATAGTAAACAAATGGGTTTTGAATTTTGTAATACTTTTTTATTTTTATTAGATAATGTTTTTAGGAGAAATGTACAACGTTGCTATACTTTTGAGAGATCTTTTTTTTTTTCAAATGGAGTCTAAAAAGAATTATAGAATATGATTTGATTTGGAAAAAAAAATTCCTTCCATCTTTTCATTAGGTTGGATTTTAAAAGCACTTCATTTTTTTTTTCATATTTTCTTCTTTAAAAATAAAACTTAATAAGAGGAATAATCATGTATTATTGAAAAAGTAGAAAGATATTTTCAAAATAAATGAATGATCGATGAAATCAAGATGGAATCATCCCTGATTTAGAAGCTATCATTTTCATATATTAATATAAATAAATTAAAATTATAAGCATTTGTCAGATGGAAACCACTTGAGAAAACCAATATGGATCTTCTTGAAACAAATTCCTTGGTTAGTCTTTATATATTTTCATGTGTGTTTAATACCATATTTTGCTTTTTTTTATGATTATGTTTCTAGACTTCAAATATCAGAGCCTTCTTTTGACTATAATATTCAGTTCTTGCTAGTATGTTGTTTCATACATTCATGTTTGTTAATAGCAGCTACATTCTCCAATGCTTAAGTGGCCTAATTATTTTTTAATCCTTTTTTATTCCTTCAATGATACAGAATGCACTTGTGGCTTCTTAAAAAATCATGATATTTAATAGTCTTGAAAGTGTTTTCTGATAATAGACATTGTGGTTGAGTTTGTAGACTACTTATATTCTAAATGGAAATGTAATATAAAAAAGTTATATATTCTTCTTTTTATGTTTTTGAACTGGCCAAAAATTCATTCCCCTCTTCCATAAACAAGTACTTTAGGAATGCAATATGGTACTTTATTGATAGGAGATGATATATAATTGAAAATAAATATATTAATGACTCTTATGCTAGGGAACCGGCTAGTATTGGTTTTGTAATTTGAGTAGAATGAATATTATAGCTTAGGATGCATTAGATCTTAAATATTTTATTTACTTCTAGTTTAACTCCTCCAAAATAATGGATTTGTTTGTGCCTTTTTCAATTATTAGCGTTACGGTGATTACCGTAAGTGCCTCAGATCAGTGCTATATCACAATACATATTAAGCTCTCAGATCATCAATGCGATCGCTTACCGTCGTATGAGCTGAGGAGTCCATCTCTATGCTGAGCTGAGACATCTCCGAGGTCTGACCTGTGAATGAGCTGCTCAACTGACTTATCTCTTCAATGTGTGCGACAGCTGTCTATCTCGAATAGATAAAATTTGGCGTAACTATCTCCCCTGATCTCGAGAGAGTGATTAAGGACTGAATTATCTCGTCCAGTTTGGCATGTCTAACAACCTAGCAATCTCGAGATCGTGCAATCTCACAGCTAACAATACAGCTGTCTGACATCTTTCTATATAAACAACTAGAGCCTCAAGGACCAAGGTAAGTTCAATCGAATTTTTCTCAGAGAATCCATTGCTGCTCCTTTGTTTTTTGTTTTTCTGACTTGAGCGTCGGAGGGTCCTCGTCGGAGTCACAACCTCCGATTTGAGACTTGTTTTGCAGGTGATTCCAGCACCAGCATTCCCACGTGAGGTTTTTCACCATGGATTGGAGGATCTCTCCTGTGGATGGAGCATGATGTGTCGGATCTGAGGGTCCCGCATGAGAAGTGGATGCCAGAAAACATCCAGCAGGAGTCTCCATCTCCAGAGATCCCTCAGTCTCTATCATCATTGCCAAATCCTTCTCCGGATTATCGACCGCCTTCTCCATCCATGCTACCTCAGTCAGGTCTTTTTCAAAGCATCCCTCGACGTTCATCTCTGATGCCGTCTCCATCAGTGCCTCGTCGATCGAAACTTCTTCTGGAGAATCTTGTGTCACAACTTCCAATGGTAGGGCCATGGGTTCAATAGTAAGAGTGGTATATTCTTCTTCTCTGATCGCGAATCCTATTTCAGCAATCAGAGCCACGACCTACCTCCTACGAGTCAGAATTTGCTCAAGTCTCTTCATACGCTGTGAATCCATTTTGCTCCAAAAAATTATGATGAATAATCAGCACAAAAAAAGATCTGTGGCTACTTCTACAGATCTATGACTATCTGTGCCTTCAAAGAATAAATTTAAAGGAGGAAAAATATGAAAAGCCGCTGCAAAGTGATTAAAACCTCGAAGAGACCGCCGTTTGAGTGGCCCATCAATTACGTCCATCTGCATCAGTCTTATTAGGCTGACGTCATCCGTTTTAAATGCAGAAGGCAGGTGTAAAAGCAGAAGCGCGTGGCATTGAATTCGAAGTATTTTTGGAGTACTTCTTTCGTCTAATCCTCAGACTCAGGAGTAGGGGGTAGTGTTACGGTGATTACCGTGAACATCTCGGATCAGCACTATATCACAATACATATCAAGCTCTCAGATCATCATCGCGATCGTTGGCCATCGTATGAGCTGAGGAGTCCATCTCTATGCTGAGTTGAGGCATCCCCAAGGTCTGATCTGTGAATGAGCTGCTCAGCCGACTTATCTCTTCAACGTGCGCGACAGCTGTCTATTCCGAATAGATAAGATTTAGTGTAACCATCTCTCCTAATCTCATGAGAGCGATTAAAGACTGAATTATCTCATCTAGTTTGGCATGTCCAACGGTCTGACAATCTCGAGATCGTGCAATCTCACAACTAACAATCCAACTATCTGATATTCTTCTATATAAACAATCAAAGCTCCGAGGATTAAGGTAAGTTCAATCGAATCCCTCTCAAAGAATCTGTTGCTGCTCCTTTATTATCTATTTTTTTGACTGGAGCGTCGGAATGTCTTCGTCGGAGCCACAATTTCTGATTTGGAACTTGTTTTGCAGGTGACTCCAGTACCAGCATCGCCGCACGAGGTTTTTAGGCGTCCATCTTCCGACCTTACTGATTTAAGCAGCAATAATTAGTATTTTGAATTTATTAAAAAAGTCTTCAATTTTGTTTCATGCATCATGTGTACACCATCTCTTTTATAATCACTGAAATATTTTGGGGGGGGAGGAGGGGGAGATAAAGGTGGAAAAAATAAGAGAAAATGTGAATCTAGTTAGTTATATAAAGAAAAATATGTAGTTCCTTCGTGATCCCTCCAAACCACAGTCCATATATCAAAAGAGAAATCCAAAATTTAGAACTCTTTCATCTATATATGAGAAATTTTACAATTAGACACAGCTCTTTGACGTTTGCTTTCTTCTCATATAAGAAAAAATTAATCTTTTCGTTCTCTTGATGAGGTCACTCCCTTCCTTTCAAATTATAATAAGTGGGTGTCCGCTACCTTCCTCTGTGCACAAAAATGCTTGCCTATATTTTCCTGCAAGTTGAAAAGTAAAGCTCTGGTTTCATGTTACAAATCAATATAACATATCTTATTGCAAAGAATAAGAAAAAAAATCTTAAAGAAGATTATAAAAGGAACATAATTTATGTTGCTAATATTGTAATAGGGGTATGATGCAACCATGAAAACATGAATTATGAGAGCAAGGGTAGCTAGATTAATAGTATAAGCAATAATATTAAACATTCTTCTAATTTTTAGGCCATGGTGCAAGACATGCATGATATTTCTTTTTTTTTTTTTAATTTTATGTGTCACTTGCTGCAATTTTAGTGAGATGGCTGGTAGGCATGCATGATTATTGGATGGAAATGCAAGGATTAAGGTAAGAAATAATACTAACTATTTACCATTGAGGATGTAATAGTGAGTGAATGATGTTTATCCTATTGATAACAATATTGGAAAAACATAACCAACTATAGTAGTTATGTTGTATATATTTTGATTAAAGAATTAATGTTGCATAAAAATTCAGTAGTCATATCTATTGTAAGCAATTACTAACTCTTATGAATTGCATTAAGGTCATTATTGATTGATAGAAAAGAGTCATATATATTGCATCATATTGTAACTCTAAATGAAAAAGGAGTGGAAAAAATTTTAAGTCATCATCTACTGTTGTTGCAATAGGTCATGCTGGATAGAGGGTGTGTTGAAATGGGAAAATACATTTTTTGGTAAAAAAAAAAGAAAATACTTTAAGCCTCAGTTGCTGATTTTGACAAATCTATAAACAATCAACTCTAGTATTTTGGCAATAAATCTCGCAAGCTATACCATTCTCCTCTAATCACATAGCAAAAGATTCTTTATATGGAAAGAGTCTGACATATTAGAATCCCTGGATCAAACCGTGCAAACCCTATTTTCTTCTTTCTAGTGTCGTCTATTTTCATTATTGATTAAAAGAAAAGAAAAACAAAGAAAGAAGAAGAAGAAGGCGTATTCGTGTGAAAACGTGATGGACGCAACCTTGGTATTTCACCAACCATCGTCTCCTAATGGTAAACGTCCCCTGGCAAATCGCGTCGTCACGAGATGGCGAACGAGACGCTGTCGTCGTTCCGCCTCGCCGACCTCTCCCCTACGCCCCCGACCCGGCGGGCCGACCGCTCCCCGACTCCATCCCTCACGTACGCCGTGTGCGACGGCGGTGGCGCCCTCTCCGACTCCGCGGCGGCGTGCGCGGTCACCACCTCCTCGATCTTCGCCGCCGCCTCCGCCACCTCCGGCCGCCGGTCCAGCTCCGGTTCCACGCATTCCACCCCGACCCGGAGCAGCCGCTTCATCTCCGGCACCGACTTCTTCGCCCCCGCCACGATGGCCGGGTCCAACAGCTCAGCCTCCCGGCCCTCGGAGATCGCCGACGTGGCCCAGAGCACGACGTCGGTCCCCCCTTTGGCGTTGGTGAGGTACTGCGAGGGGAACTTGCCGGTGAGGAGCTCGAGGAGGATGACGCCGAGGCAGTAGACGTCGGACTTGGGGGAGACGTGGCGGTGGTGGAGGGACTCCGGAGACTTGTACGCGAAGAGGGTGGCGGAGGCGGTGGAGGGGTTCACGAGGGGGACGAAGCCGTAGTCGACGAGCACAGGCTTGAAGTCGGCAGTGAGGAGGACGTTCGCCGACTTGAGGTTGCCGTGGGGGATGTCCACAGACTTGAGCTCCTCGTGGAGGTAAGCCAGGCCCCGGGCGATCCCCTGGGCGATCCCCAGCCTGGTCCCCCAGTCCAAAGCCGCGTGGTCGGCGCCGCGATCACCTGCCATTCCCCAAAATAGATCTCCTCATCAAATAAATGAATGGTTCCAGCTGTGAACAGGTGAAAAGAAAAAAGAGAGAGAAAAGTTCACCGTGGAGGAGATAGAGCAAGCTCCCCTTGGTAACAAACTCGGAGACCAGAAGCTTCTCATCCTTGCGGAAGTGGTAGGCCAGCGGCGGCAGCACGTTGGGGTGCTGCAGCCTCCCCAGCTGCCGCATCTCGACGTCGAACGTCTCCTTCCCCACCCGGTTCATGTCACGCACCCGCTTCACCACCACCGCCACCCCGTTCCCCATCACCGCCTTGTAACATGACCCTAAGCCGCCGCTTCCGAGCACCTCTGCCGCCGCCTTCATCAAATCCGACAGCCCGAACACCCCCCTCCCGTCGTTCACCACCACGAGGTCCCCCGCCCCGCCTCCCCCTCCCGCATCCCCTCCGTTGACGCCCGGATTGGCCGACGACCCCGTCCTCCTGTGTCCACCGCCCGACTCGCTCCGTTTGTGCGCCGGCTCTCGCCGTTGATGGCTCATCACCCTCGCGTAGTCCTTCCGAGGCGAGCCGCCGCCGCCGTCCCCTGCCTCGACCTTGCTGTGCTCGATCCCGAGGGTGTCCGAGTCTCCCACCGGGTTCTTCTTCAACGCCGACGTGCCGATCACCACCGCATATGCAACGAGGATCAGCGCAATGCACGCCGCCGCCACCTTCCCAGCCGAGCTTCTTGATGCCAACGTCGCCGGCGGCGCAGCGCATGGCTTGTTCTCGCCGCACAATCTCGAATTGCCTTCAAACGAGCTGGAATTGAACTTGGAGAAGGTCGTCGGGATCTCCCCCTCGAGGTCGTTGTTCGAGACGTTGAAGGAGGAGAGAGACGGCAAGGCGAGCACCGGAAGCGAGCCGGTGAAGCGGTTGTTCTCGAGGCGCAGCTCCTGGAGGTTGGTGGCCTGTGAAAGGGAGGTAGGGATGGGACCGGCGAGGGCATTGCCATGGAGCCAAAGCCGCTTCAGGCGAGTCATGTCTTTAAAGAAGTCGTCAGGGAGGGAGCCGGAGAATTGGTTGCGGGAGAGGAAGGCGGCTCTCAAGGCGGGGAGCTGACGGAGAGGAGGGAGGGTGCCGGACAAGGAGTTTTCATCGAAACTTAGAGAGCGGAGGTCTTTCAAGCTTAAGAGGGCGTCGGCGTTGACGCGGCCCGAGAGGCCCATGCGAGCAAGGTTGAGGTTGGTGATGGTGCCTTCGGGGGAGCAGATGACACCGGCCCACCCGGGGTCGGACTTGCAGGGGTGGGAGGAATTGCCGGAGTCCCAGGAGGAGAGGGCGGTGGCGTTGGTGAAGGATTGCTTGAGGAGGAGGAGGGCATTGACCTCGGAATATGTGACCACCGCCGGTGGAGAGTCGGAGGATGCCAGTGGGACGAGGAAGAGGAGGAGGAAGGGGAGGAGGGAAAGGGCAGCGGCCATGGGTGGGAGTGGAGATTAGGAGCCGCTGGTTTTATCTTTCCTTTCCTTCTCGTTTTCTTTGTTGTTCTGTTCTATGTTGATGGGAGGAGGGACGGAAGGGGTGGTGAACGGAGGATGGACTAAGAATAGAAAGAGATCCACGTTGACAGCGTTGACCCAGTCAACAGCGCCGGGGTGGGGGTTGCGGACGGGGATATGACTCGCATATATTTATCCATCAAGTTTCACCTAGACTTATATGGCGGTGATTATTTGTGAAAACAGTACTTTAATAAATCTTCTGAAAATTAGTTAGGTCCATGACTCCATTTTGAATTGCGACATAGCGACTTAGTAATAGTCATAATCTCCTCTTTCAAACTCATCTTAAAAAAAAAAAAAAAACTTCTCAAATGTAAACCTAACACACTTATCTACCTAAAATGAGTGCAGATCCTCTACGATGTAACACAAGATATAATGCATCACTTTAGTCATCTATTTTAAAAAATAATATATAGATAGACACATACCATACATACATGTGGCACGTTTTGTTTGCTGGCCATCCAATACGGTGCATGACATTCTGTGATGCATCATGCATACCATAGAGGATCTAGCTCCACAAAAAATTATGACACACTGAAAATTTATTTGAAAAATGAAAAGTTACCACTCAGGGTCCTATCTTTAACAAGTCTGCATCTTAATTCTTGATAGGCCTATATATAAAACAAGATTTCTACCATAGGGCATCACCCAAACAATTGCAACTACTTTCTACCAAAAAAACAAAAAACAATTGCCACCACTGAAGGTTTCAGAGGCTCTTCTATACAACACATCATAGAGATTTAACATTACCAAGCCTACAACTATGCTGGATTTGGACCAGGTTAAGCATGACCTGGACCCAACTTGGTTTTACCTTTGATTATGATTTTTGACCTACTAAAGTCATTCAGGCTAAACCAGAACAATCATGCTCAGTCCTTTAAAACCAAATTGGACATGGCCTAAGGTTTTTGCCCTAACAAAAAAATTATGTATATAAAGTCAAGTTAGATAGAAGAAAACCATTCTATTCTCGGAATAAAAATTAGAGTAGAAGGTTACCATTAATGCCATTGACATCACAGGCTGTTGCACAATACACCAACGTCTATAATTGCGGGACCGGAGTTCGGAAGGGCAAGTTCGGTCGCAAATACCTTGGGAGGAGTCTAACTCCAACCTATAAAACCAAACACGTTGCTGCTGAATCAGCGGATAGGAGAATAAAATTTTGTTTTGCGATTTGAGCAGGGGCCGCGCGAACGCGAATCCCCCTCTACGACAAATTATGACGTCCACTCTCCCACTTGGGGAGATGGTAGGCCAGGGCTCCCTCCAAGTGCAATGAGGGCCCCTAACCCAGGCCATGGGCCTTGTTGGTCACCCATCGACCCCGTCCAGGTAAGTATGGTTACCAGTTGGCCCAGCGTCTCTACTTATCGAGAGTCCCGCACTCTCACTCTCCTGTCCCATCCGATATGGGACTAAATGTTGCAAGCATTTAGTTTATGCGAGCGGAGCTACAGCGGAAAAGGCTCTCAAAAAATTCAGCATTTCAGCCTATACCTATTTTGACTTGGCCATATATGTTCATTATTTTCAAATACTATAATTGTTGCAGGACTTGGTTACCTAAATCTATACTAGAGTGATTTTTAATCTAGTTTCATATAGGAACCTGCTTCTAAACTCTAGAACAAGAAGAGTAAATGTGCCAGTCTGATCATAATTGGTTAGATTAAAGCAATGCCATTTGGTTAGACTAGATGCAAACAACCACTTGGTAAACACACCAGGACAGCAAGTTTGGTTGGAAGAGGCATTTGCTTTAGGGGTTGCTTTCCAAGACCAGAAGCCTAACACTGACTATCCACAAGGACATCCACATACATGAACATGTGCAGTCCACAACTTTCCAATAAAGGCAATTGAGCTTCCAGTGCATGAACCATTTCAATACGCTAAATACAAGCCCAGTCCGAATATTTTTGGATGTACACTACAAGAATTTAAATTTTTATTGACGAACATTTAGTAGTGAAATATAGATCTAATCACCAAAATCTCATATTTAATGACGATAATAAGAAATGGTCATAACAAATCATTTTGATTAATATTTTTAATGACAAAGTGAGATTTCATCGTAAAACATATATTTTTTATGATTATTTTTTAATTTATTATAAATAATTTATTATTAAATAAAATTTTTTATGATGAAAAATAATTTTAGCATCAAAATTAATTTTGATCAACTCATTAGTGATAATAATATAATCCATCACCAAAACTTATCTTTTTAGTGATGATATTTTAAAATAATCATTGTAGATATATATTTTTAGTAGTCATTAAAAGTTTATATTTTTAGTGACAATATATTATGTTGTTATGATTTTGGTGTCAACATCGATATTGGTCATATCACTAGTGATAATTTTATAATTCATCACTAAGACTTATATTTTTAATGAGGATAATTTAAAATGATCACTATATATATATATATATATATATATATATATATATATATATATATATATATATATATATATATATATCTTTTGATGATGAACTGATAAAATAATTATTAATAATAAATATTATTATATATATTTTATAATAATATTTTAAAATAATCACCATAAGTATATAATATTAATGATGAAACTATAGAGTAGTCATTAAAAATCTATGTCTTTAGTACCTATCATTATGTTATTACTAAAATCTTATATATTATAATAAAATAATGATATCATCAACAAAAATATTAATTATAATAATATTTAAATAATACACATATTAATAACTAAAATAAGATGTGGACCTTGACTTTGTACTTAGTATGCTATTAAATAAAGTTTTTCATTATGAGAATTGGATTAAGATTAGAGAATGATAAGATGTATCTAATACCATATGATTTTAATTAAAAATTTGAAATATTTTTTAAATGCATTAAACTATTAAAATTTATACGTCCTATCAAGATTCAATTTAATAAAGTTGATTATATATGTTATATTTAGCTGAATTTTTTGATGGATCAAATATTTACTTTTAACTTGATTTGATCCGATATATTTAATGAATAAGTTATATGAATTAAAATATTTTAATAATTAGAGAAAAATAATTTTTACTACAAAATATACTATCAATATTGGAAGCAACATATGAAAATCAGGTATTAATTTAAGATGTAATTATTAAAAATTTTCATGGAAACCAACTTAACTAAGGATTTAGATCACCCATTTAACTTAAGTAAAATATATAGTATAAAATATTAAAAAATATTATATATTAGATACTAGTACTTGTTAATTATAACATAAATAAAAGGAGCTATAAATTATCTACTTTTAAAGGGCTTTAGAAAAAGAAGATGATTAAATTGTTATAAAAAATTAATAATAAAAAAATATATCATAATATATTTAAAATAAAAATATTTTATAATATAAAAAATTTTAAATAGTATAATAAACTATGACTTCATAGTAGAAGTTAATGTTGTCATGATGGTTAGATAGTAGGCAAATATCTAATAGAATATATATATATATATATATATATATCCTATCTTCATAAGATCTCTGATTGGATCTAGTTGGAATAAATATAGATAGAGATGGTACAATCCAAATTGACAATAAAAATATTTTATTTTGATGAATTTTTATAAAAATTTTTAAATCTTTTGTCATAAAAAAAATCATCACAAATGCTTGTCTTTAATGACCATTTTCATTCCGTTACTAATTATATCATCTTGTTATGACCAATAAAAATTCATCACAGAAAATATTTTAGCAATGATATTAAATTCTCATTAAAACTTATTTTTAGTCACTAATTTCTTATCAAGTTGTCATTTTTCAGATCTTTAATGATCATTTTTTAATCTTTTATTACAAACATAATCGTCACTAATATTTATCTTTAATGGCCATTTATATTTCGTCATTAAATGTAGTAGTTTTTTCTGATGATCTTGTATGGTACTTTTAGTAATCATTTAATGACGAAACATTTATGGTCATTAAAAATTTTTATTGATGAAAGTAGAAAAATTTGTGATCAAATTTTTCATCGCTAAAAACCTAAATTTTTGTAGTGATAATTGGCATTTTATATGCTTTCCAATACTTTGGAAGATAAATATATCACCATATTTAGAAATTAATATTGATGTTCAAGAGGGATTGAACTCTCATGCATCATTCTCTGAATATAAAGATTGATATGGAAGTTGCACACCTAGAGCAAGATCAGCAGCCTATCAATAAATATCACAATAGATATTCTAGATTTTCAAAAATAGGCCTATCTGTTTCCATACATGAACCAACACTGCCCAAGACTTTACTTCTTTAGGTCTTGATCATTTGGAGGGCTGTGTTGTGGTGTAGAGCGGGCTTCTTTAGTCCCACATCGATTATGAGTCAAGAAAAAATATGACTTATATGGATTGGAACCTTCTCTCCCAACGTGAGGCATCTTTTAAAAGACAAAAGCCTATTGAAGCCTAAAAGCCTACTAAAGCCTAAAGATGGTCATGAGTCAAAGCAGACAATACCTCACGTATTCGGAGGCGGAGGCATAAGCCAACCATCTAAGCCATTCGACCTCTTGACCAATGGCTACAATATTGGCAGGAATACCTCCTATCTACACATGCTCTCTCTTGACTGGGGGGCTGTGTTGTGGTGTAGAGAGGGCTTCTTTAATCCCACATCGATTATGAGTCAAGAGAGAACATGGCTTATATGGATTGGAACATTCTCTCCGAAAGCACATCTCCTCAAGCCATAGAGAATATGAGAGAGAAAGGGACAAAGTCTTCATGATTTTCTTTTGAATATATTAATTTGAGAGTTTGTAACTAATTGCAGATTATACTGATCTTGTCATCCAAAGCCAGGCGTCAGGTTAGGTAGAGCTATTCATTGGAATTTTATTTGGTACAGTCTTAGCCGAATTTGCCTGCAGAGCAGATAGAAGCCTATAGATATATGGCAGAGGATGATATAATAGAAATACTGTGATCCCATGGAGGTGGGTGTGATCTTCATGCAACATCAGAGAGAAGACAATGGTTTTCTGGGCAACTTAATAGTCCTTGCACGATTTTTTTTTTTTTTTTGGAGGGGCATATTTCCACCACTTTTATGGGTGATGCATATCCTTTCAGTTCTCTGTTGCTTAAGAAATAAGTTATAAAACTGTTGCTTGCAACGCTTGCTTAGTCTTAGATAATAGTGGTTTTCCGGAAAATTTGTATCTTCAACTATGAAATTAGACTAGAATCTTAGCATGGGTTGATAATACTCCTTGCTTGCTTCATTTTTAAACAATGCATCTCGTTGGAGGCCAGAGTGCCCACATATTAAGAAACTGGTGGACCAATCCCAATCCTATTTTCAGTTGCCTCGAGGATATGAAACTGCTGCAAATGATAGGGGTCTAACTTGACCGGACCTTCCTAGGCTGGCCCAACTCACAGTCACCTCTGCTAGCATTCCTTGCTTCTTTTCTTCTCCTCTTTTTTTTAATTAATCTTTCTAAGTTTATGTTTATGGATGCAAATTAACTGAGCTCTTCATGAAGATCTTGGGCTTGATTTAACAATTGGCTTCTTCCAGTCCGTATGGGTAGAAGATGAGGCAAACTCTAAGATTTCTTTTTTTTTTTTAAAAAAAGATTTAGACCTACAAATGAGCCAGGCATAAATAGTCATTAGTTCATGAAAATAAGTCTGACCCGAGGCTAGGCCTGAAGGTCAGTACGTTCAAACAATTCACCACACAAGTTTTACTCAAGCATCATGGAGCTCAGCCATCCTCTTGATTTGACCTAAATAAACTGAAGCTCGACTCAGCTCATTGGCAACCATATTCCATGCTTTATTAGATATTTAGGCTTGTTCTTTTCTATAAGAGGAGCCTATTGAGTAGCCAGCTTTAGTTAACCAGATCAACTTTTGTGGGAAATTTTGTTTTCATATCATGACACCTACCAAGTTTCGCAAAGTAGTTTGCTTGCTGGTTTTATCATTTTGCTACTTTGACCCCTTCCAATATCTTTTACCATTGGGAGCAATTTGGAATCCTTTAATGGGATGCTTGGTTTATAATCAGAATTGAAATCGAAACATATTAAAATGAGGATCAAAATGGTCAAATCTCCTAAAGCGTTTAATTCATAATCGGAATCAAAATCGAAATAAAAATCTGAATCCATAGAGGAGAGTGAGAATTGAGTTTTAGATAGATTAGACCATTCTCATTGTATCTCGGAATCATAATCGAAATAGAACTTCCCTCAACAAAGTGACTGGAATGGGAGTCATTCATTCTGATTCTCATTCCAGACCTTCATTCCTCCTAATCAAGCACCCCTTAAATACAGTTACATGTAGCTAAACTTGTAGGTGTAGATTGTCCTAATCATAATAATTTATTGTATTAATATAATACAAATATATATCAATATTATTAAAAATATTATATTAGCATAAATATTAAAATAATATTAAAATATGATAAACATTATAATATCAATATTAATATAAACATTATATTATATTCATATAAATATTAGGATAATATTAATATTATATTATATTAATATTTATAAGGATAATATTATATTAATATTTTATAAAATCTTAACTATGGATTTTTAAAGGATATTTTTAGAAAAAAAAAGTACCATCAATTTCTATCCCATGAGAAATTTTCAAACTCATCTCTCTTATAGATTTATAATTTTCATGAAACGTGAGAAGTATCTTCCCATGAGAAGATGATTTTCTATTCTCTTTTCTCTTAAAACTCCAATAAAAAAAGAGGTTCCATCTCCATTTCTCAGAAATTATCTCTTTCTTCCCCTACTTCTCATGAACCAAATGAGTCTCAAACTCGATCCAAATTCTTTCAGGCCTAGCTAATGATGTACCTGAGCCCTACTTCATCCCAATAGATGCGCAGGTCCACCGTGTGCTCGCCACCGATGGCTTGAAAATCAACTTTCGTGCCCACAACACTCATCTTCATTTACGCCGAGTGCTCCGACATGAAGTCTACTCCCAAGAAATTGATGTAATATCTATTGGAGGCATCCTTTCCTTTTCCCAATCTCTCCTCAAAACACAGCAAATGAGCTTTCTAAATCAACTACTCTTAACTCAAGTTGCACTGCGGTATGACTTGCAATCTAGCTTCAATTATAGGGTTCGGAACAACCCTTCATGGTAAAAGTTCTTACCATGTTGGAACATTTTAGCAGTAACAAAGTGAATTCTATAAGAAACTTAAGACCGCGCGCCAATACATCTAAAATCATCACCAGTGGATCCACATGCAAACACAATCAAGAATGAACCATCCAAAAATTCTAGAAAGTCAACTGAAAAATAGATATGATGGTAACTTAAGAGTTACATTTATGGGTTCTAGAAAAATGTCGGGACATTAGCATTCCTCTCGTCATAGGAACTCATTAAGTCATTGCAAACCTCTCTTTCTCAAATTTTGGTATGAAGGTCTTGGTGCAGCAGCACTTTCCTATTCTCCAAGGATCAAAACTCTTCAGGTCCCCTACTTGTTAGGTCTGAAGGTTGGTTAAGGTCAGTCTAGCATAGCAGTCTCCTGCACATACCACGGTGCATTATTGGAGACAACTATTAAGCATTGACGCTTAACTAAAGATCTGCATCTGTGCAGTGGATGTGACCAACAAGGGCAGGAAAAGTATGGAGAACTTGGGAAGAACAGAAAGGAAATGTCAGTTTTGATAAAAATGGAAAGAAAAATGCTCAAAAATGCCCTTGGACTACTGTCAATGCACATGAAAATTCAAGTACTTGATACCTTGGCAACTTCTACTACCCCCTTTGTATCGCATCAATTCTTGCGAATCATACAAAGTCCTTTGTACCATATGGCAAAACGAACTTTCCATGTGTATGCAATAGGCTGTAGCATCACTAAATATGGATGTATGAGTGAATATATGTATACATGCATGCACAGAGACTTCGTTAATGAAAGCGAACTTTTGAGGCAGAATATGTTAGAAATTGAGTTCTCGCAATGAAAGATTTTTTTTTTTTTTTTTTCCCATTCTTCCTCCATTAAGCGAAGAGTAGGTAATGCCCAATCATTGCCTTCTAATGTAGTTCCCATATAATTAAACTAATCTTTACAGGTTTCCATGTTATAACCAGATTCGGTATATGGTCTATTCCCCCTTTTTTTTTTTTTCAAATTCTCGATACCAAATATTAAGTAGTGTATGTCTTGGAACAAGTTCCTAATTATCACGGCCTTTTGGTGAAAAATTTGAAAAGAGAGAAATAGGAGAATTGTTCAAGCTAAGTAAAGAAGAGCTTCCGGCATCCTTATTGAAGTTATTCAAGAGTGGAGTGAATGATTTTCTAATGCCTCTTCAAAGCTTCAAGGCTTTATCTTTTTTTTTTTTTGGTAGAAGTCTGAACAACAAAATACTGAGATCTAATCTAATATATCTATATTAAAATGGAGGCTTCTATGTTTGCAAAGCCTTCATCCGTCATATATACATGATTTTTTTTTTTGTAAATTTAAAACTCTCTTGATTGTATAATTATAAAAGTTATGATATTTAAGAGACAAATCTCATATGGAAGCTTCTCTTAATTGCATAATTAATCAAAAATTATGATATTTAAGAGACAGGTCCCATATGGGATGCTTCAAGGCTATCTCATTATGTATTAATTGAAAGGCATTTTAAAGTATACCATGATAGACTTATAAGCCGACAAACGATATTAGAGCATTTGATGGTAAAAAACTTTTATAATTTACGAGCAAAGGAAGGACATGTAGAATCCTACTCCTATCATGTGTCGATCTAAGACAAACTATCAATCCATCGATAGAAAGATGCCTACCCATTTAGTAGCCTGATAAGGCAGATGAGAACATAAATTTTTTTTTTAAAGGCTTGACAACTGAGATAGCACTAATGAGGTGTGTGTGCATGTGCCTATATATATATATATATATATATATATATATATATATATATATATATATATATATATGTTAAAATAGAGTCTTGGCAGAATCTCCATTCATTATATGTAAATCTCCGTCCATCATAATAATGACATCAAATTTGCTATTTTTATAGTAAGAGTGATGGTACAAATAATGGTATTTTTGTATTTTTGGTTAAGGGATTTTAAACTGAAAAATCTAATGATGATTATTAACTCCATTATTTGATGGAAGGTAAACAAATAATGATATTAATATCAATAAAAGACCATTAAAGTCCTCAATAATCAAAAAGGGAATTGGAGTAGAATTTCTAAGATCAAGACTTGATAAAAATATTAATTAATTAAATAAATATATTATATATTAATGAAATATATAATTTTTTTAAAAAAAATTTAGAGATGGTATATTTTCTAAATAAAAGAGACGGTGCTGGTAAAGCCTTCCTCCACTGTATCTACAAATAAGTAGTAATACATAAAAGAGTTTCTGAAAAATATTTTTATATTATAATAGAAAAAAAAGAGCATTTCAACTTAGTATTTTGCCATCTTCGAGCATTTCTATGGTTGGTTTTGTTATAATCTCAATGTGATAATATTAATAATATTATTAATGATAGTATTTTAATAAAAAAATATTAGTAAAATAAAATTTCTATAAAATTAAGAAAATATTTATTAATAAATAAATATTTTAATATATTAGTAAATTATAAATTATTTTCTAAATAATTGTGTAATTAAGAAAAATAATATTTTAAGAATATTATATTTTTAAAATAAAAAAATATATCCTTTGTGTGGATTTTATGCTAGCAGAAGGATTATAGAACCTTATAAGAACAAGGATCATAGACAAAACAGGACAAGAAAGGCACCCATAGACTGACAGCATCAACTAAAGAAAAAGACCGGCAGGCACTGAAGAAGCATACACGGCAGCAACACACCCTGAGTCCTGCCATTCGGCCCTGCCCGATAAAAGGTGTGGACACTGCATCTGCAACCAGAATCCAGGCAAAATCAGAGTATAAAATATCGTCTGGCTTGAAGGAAAAAAATGACCCTTTAAAGCTTGAGATGCCATCCAATCGGCAGCCAGGTTCCCTTTCCTGCAGATACGTAGCACCTTGAAATCACTCAAGGATGATTTCCATCTGATAATATCCTAAGGGAACGAATGATGTGGTTAACCTACATTTAGAGTAAGAATTGATCTAGGATACCACGGTGGTAGAATGTCCCTGCAACCAGACATTAGTAACAATAAAGTGTTTTAAGAGGCATTACAAGTTCCAAGTATAGAACATAAGCTGGAGATAACTTCTTTCCACCTGCATTGCATAAAGAAGCTCACCTTGATGGTCCCGTATAACAAAGCCTGCAGCCGCCTGATCACAGCGGAGAGATGCTGAATTCTTTTTTAAAAGATTTTAGTTCTGGTTAAAACCCTTTTGAATGCACTTCTTGTGTCCTCTCATTTCATTCTCATACATGAAGGTATGGGTGACCCCATTTGTTCTCACAAGAAAGGATGAAAATAAACAGTCCTCCAGTAGTGACTCAAAACCCCCAATGTCCTTCTACAAGTAATGATGGGAAGAAAACCATGGCTATTCCCATGTACCGTCAACTTCATTGGATCAACCATATCAGTGTATTTGAAGATAAATTCCCACCGTGCAAGATTATAGAAACCATCAAATTTAACATTCTTCAAGTAATCCTAACATACTCAATATTGTTTGAGAACCTACCCACCTTATCCTTGCATGTCTTAAACAAGTTATTCAATCTCATTCACCAGCTGTGCACCCAACACTGCGTTTGGCTAAGCCCCTCCATTCCCTCCTAGGTCCTAACATTGATGTTTCACCAGAATCCACATGTCCTTTTCACTCTCCTAATGAAAGCTTCAACTTACCTAACTTAGAGTGCTCCTCACTTTTTAACAACCACAGAGCTTAAAACTAGGCCTCAATAAAAGCAAGACATTTTAGCCTAATTTCTTCAATGCGTGTATCTTAGAAACTTAACTACCAAATATTATTGATCGAACATTAAAAAAAAAAACTCATACTTAAGTGCATGTGGTGTATGTGGATCCAGATCTAGTTGGAATTTGTTCCAAACTTGTGGATGAGCAGGCAAAACAACCAAGTAGGTACTCGACAGAGTTTATTTGAAGCAGCTGAGTTGTCTTATTTCATATAATTAAGGTACACCTATATCAGCTGATATATCAAATTATTAGCACATCAATATAAATATTGCTGGATACAAGTCATACCATGTCATATTGCATATATTAAACTTATCACATTTTCTTCTTCTTCTTCTTCTTTCGAAAAAAATGATCCATTCAAAGCACAAAAGTTCCTCCAAATAAGCCAAATAGATATTGACACATTGGATCATAATTTGCAACCTCTCCACTTTTAAATTGTATAAAAAATTGAAATAATCAAAGGAAAATCAGGTATATCTCATTAAATTTAAAGGCAATCTGAAGCCAACTCAGGCAGTCTCAAGGTCAACTGTCAGATCCTTTGGTTTACAAACAATCGTGCTCTCGTTCATGTGAAATAAAGTACGAAATTCCATTTCAATATCCAAAATCCAACTATTATAGGTAACGTTTACTCGTCCTATCACACCAACCTATGCGCTAATTACTTATTACTTAACCCAATCACCGATTGTCCCGACTACTAATCCCCCAATCATCGACCGTTCGATCACAATCCGACGGAAAACAGTGTGGTAGTGATGTCCCAATCTGGGACATATACTATAAGCGCATTTTCGTCACGTCAAAATCCCGTCGCTTCTTCGTCGTCGTCTACTCGCCGATCCAAACCACCAACTCTCTGGACCTCACCCTCTCTTCCCTTCCCCCTCACTCCACGTCCCGCTCTTTTTAAATCCCCCTGTCTCCATGGTTAAAACCCTAGGTCGCCAAACCCTAATATCTTCCCCCAATCCCAATATCCGGTTCTCCTTTCCGAGATCTACCTATCGACCTAAATTTCATCTAGTTTGGTAGAGAATTCCCGTAGATCCGGTGAGTTTTGTTCTTTTTTGTTCTTTTTTGTGTTTCTGGTGTGGATTGATTGGGATAATGGTGGAGATCGGGAGGTTCCCCTTCCACAACCACCGGCGGTGGCTGCCGGGGTTCATCTCGACCCACAGGACCCTCTTTTTGGTGGTCTGGGTCGTGGGGTTCGCGACGGTGTTCCTGTGGCAGAGCAGCTCCACTGACGGGCTCCTGTTCTTCCGGCGGGCTCTGCCGGACAAGGCGGCGCCGAGGCTCCGTCCGTTTGCGTACAATATCACGGACTTTGGTGGGGTTGGCGATGGAGTGACGCTGAATACTGAGGCATTTGAGCGCGCGGTGGCGGCGATCGCGAGGCATAGGGGGAGGGGCGGCGGGCAGCTCAATGTGCCGCCTGGAGTCTGGTTGACGGCGCCGTTCAATCTTACGAGTCATATGACTCTATTTCTTGCAGAAGGTGCCGAGATTCGTGGAATTGAGGTGAGATTAGTTGTTTAGTTGGTTATGTCCTGTTTTTGTTTGAATTACTGGAAAGTAGGTGTTTTGTAAACCTAATCAACGCTCTTACGCCCCCCAAAAAAAAAACTAAGTTAATGATTTCTTTTTATGGGTGGTTGATAGCGCCACAAATGTTTTCCCCCCATTCCACTCAATGTGATAATAACTTCCACGGAGTTTATACTAGTAATTGCAGGTTTTTGTTTGATAAACATCAAATACAATCATTAGCTTATCCGTCTTTCAATGCCTCCGTTTCTCAAATAATTCAAAGATGCTATATTTGATGAACTGTACCTGAAATAATGACACAAACCCAAAAATAAGAATTGTCGTAATTCACAAAGTTGTTTGGAGGACTTTAACTTCTCAATCTCTATTTTGTAATAACTAGGTCCCTGATCTCTTATTGTGAGTGCTCTTGTTGGTCCTTATATTCAAAACAGTAACTGCCTTATCATTGTAATTACTAGGGAATCTATAGTTACATATCAGAAAATATAATCCACTTAGCATCTAATTGTTTGATCTTCTATCATATTTCTTGAAACTTTGGAAGCTCAAGAATCTGAGAGTGGTTATTACAAGATAGTACTTAACCTGCAGTTGATGCATGTACTGTAAATTGTTTGATCTTATCTTTTCCTCAGTGCCCCTTAATCCATATTTTTCAATTCTGCTTATTGTCACATGTTATAGTCAGTGAGAAATGTGCCTCACTTTTTTAAGGCCTCCATTTTTCATCATACAAGTTCAGAAGGGCATCACTTCACCCGAAAGAAAGAAAAAAAGTCCAGAAGGGCATTAATTACCATTTATTATAAAAATTCTTGTATGCTGCATCAAATTGATGGAGGATCATCATTATATAAACTTGTGATCCTTTTTTTTTTTTTTAGTACAAAACTTGTGATCCTTTTATGTTGCAATAGGATGAGAGATATTGGCCATTAATGCCTCCAGTTCCATCATATGGATTTGGGAGGGAACATAAGGGACCTCGATATGGAAGTCTGATCCATGGCCAGAATCTGAAGGATTTGGTTATAACAGGTAAGTGTATTTACTGTACTTCATATCTTTAAGGTTTCCTTCTTAATGTATTAAATAAATAAAAACAAGATTACATGGAGAATGCAAGATGGATCGAAGGCTAAAAATAATGGTGGCAGATAGACATACTATGTCAAGGATATGGGGATAATTAAAGTAGTATGATCTTGATAGGCAACTTATATAAATCAATAGGAGCAAATTTGAAAAGGAAAAGAGGGATCACATCTAAAACTAATGAGCATAATGAAATCTACTCTTGATTAGCATCACTTCTTGGAAGTCATGCTTGTGTAAGTTGCCTCATATTTTCATCTTCTTTCCTTGAAGTACTTTAGTAAGTAGTAACTTATCAATGAACCATCAGCCTACTCTTGCATACATCTTAAGTTTCTTCATTAATGGTTAGAAGATGGTAAAAACCAATTAGAAAACTAACATGATGATGTTTCTTTGCCTTATTTTGATTAAAACAAAGACTTTGCTTAGGGCATAAAGCCTTCATGTGGAAATGTTGTACTGAAGAGAATTAGGTTAGTTGTTCATAATGAAATACCATGGTATAACCTACCATAACTATAACCATGAAGCTCTGTCCCAACTATTTAGGAAAGATGATGAGATATAGAAATTCACAGATGACTATATCTGTATACAACGCTATCAAAAAAATTTGCTGACATTTATCTGACCAATTATTTGATAACATTTGATAACATTTGAATGTCAAGCCAAAGTCTCTTGAATTTGTAATTCTTAATTATTTTAAGGAAATTTAGTCTGAAAGAAGCTTCTAATATGAAGATTCATCAATAAGGAATCATCACAGAAAAGATTCAGCTAAAGGTTTTGTTCTTCCATTCACTAAATCTGAATTAATTATTCAGTGTTAAGAAGCAAATAAAAATCTTCCCATACCCAAATCCCATTATTGCTAGACAAGCCTTGTGAATTAAATTCCTGCACTAGTTCCAAACAGTTATCTCTGATCAGAAGCTAACAAATGGCAGTTGTCCGATTTTCATTATTGCAAGAGTTCAATCTTCTTACATTACTTTGATTTAGGATGATAATATCCTATTGTTTAATGCTTGCCTTCCAAATGACAAGGAATATACTGCTAGCAACTATAAATATAGATTTGGAAGATATTAACCAAGGTTTGCCGTACCATATCGAACTAGGCAATACAAGATATATCGTATTGTACTGGATCGGTACTATATGTGGTATGTAGGGAGGGATGGTTGGGAGGGTGCAGGGGCATACCGACACTTGGTACGCCGAATTGGCCCTGTATTGACATATCAACACAATAACAGATTGGCAACAACTTTTCTCCAAGTCTTTAAGCTATGAATGGTTTCTTTTCAATAAAAAATGCCATGGCTTTTTTTGATAATGCTATCCAGACGATACTTTCAGGAAATTATGGTCTTATGTTATTGTCTGAGAATTATAAATTCCCTGCTATTAGAATGTTTGCATTATTTTTCAACTATTTTTGGATGCTGGTTCTTTGAGATTGAAAATTTTGAGTTACTAATGAGCAAGATGGTTGTGGTTTGCTTGCTTAGATGTTTTCTTCCACCTAACCAACAGGACACAATGGAACCATAAATGGACAAGGTCAAGCATGGTGGGCAAAATATCGCAAAAGGCTTCTCAACAACACTAGAGGACCTCTTGTGCAGATCATGTGGTCCAAAGACATAGTTATTTCCAACATAACTCTGCGCGATTCTCCTTTTTGGACACTCCATCCTTTCGATTGCAAAAATGTTACTGTTACAAATGTTACCATCTTGGCTCCTGTTACTGGAGCTCCAAACACGGATGGGATAGATCCGGGTAAGCACGCATCTTAAGGCTTTAGCACCTTTATTTTTCTTAATATCATGCAAACAGCCTTTGTGCAGATGTATATGATTCCTTGAAAGCTATGAAATTCAGGCATGTGCTTGTACTTCTAGTTAATGCTATTACATACTTTATTTTTCTTGAAGGTTCTTAATGTGTTTGGCAAATTGACACGGTATGTGCTCATGCCAGAATCCTGTATTCTTGTTCAACCAAATATTATTCAATCCCCCACCCTCCTTTCCTGGTGCATGTTTTGTAAGCCTATTCATCTACCATACATCTAATAGAGCCATTGCATTGATAACTTATACATCTACTGCTTGATGGATGAACTTAGTTGACACAATGTATGAATTCTTTGATAGCTTTTTCCTTTTCTCGGTCTTTCAAATCCTTATTGCTGCTGATGGCCTATGCAGATTCATGTGAGGATGTGGTGATAGAGAACTGTTACATATGCGTAGGTGATGATGGAGTGGCCATAAAGAGTGGTTGGGATCAGTATGGAATTGCGTATGGGCGCCCATCTACTAACATTTTAATCCGCAATCTCACTGTTCGCTCTGTGGTGAGGTGAGCCCCTCTCTCTCTCTCTCTCTCTCTCTCTCTCTCTCATTATTGGGTATCTTTATTCACATTAAACTTTTTACATATTATGAGATTGTTCAGTTGCAAATTGGCTATAATGACTTAACTTGGCTCCTTGATGATTCTACACCATAATGTTGTACCTTTTGTCTTTGGATGTCCCGGCAATCCTATATAGAAATATAGATCTATAAATTTTATCACAGATAACACCTACACAGATCTATAAATTTTATCACAGATAACACCTATCAAAACTGCATTTGCCACATGATCCAAAACAGTTTCACTATATTGGAGTGTCAACCTTTCTATGTCTTGATGAATGGCAATCTTCTGATGTTTACTAACATAAGAAAGAGGATATAGAGTAATATGCCATGGACTGGATGAAAGATCCATGTTAACTTCATGATTCTGTAACCTGCATGCGGGTTATGATGCTACACTGATCCTCTTTTGTGTGTTTCTATCTCTTCGTGCCCAGATAATACTCTGAACTTTAAAAGAGACCAGTGCCAGTCTTGTTTTCATTCACTATCTCATTCACAGCATTTAATATTGCTTTACCCGAGTATTTTTTCTTAATAATTTTGGCGACTGTTTCTGCATTTTTATTACATCTGTTGGGTTAAGTCTTATAACTTGCAACACTGATATCTTGTAAAACTGAGAACTAATTTCATATATGTTATCATTTAGATGATCCCACTTCATATATGAAATTTGGAACATAATCCCTTCAGTTGCAGGAAAACATCACAAGCAGGATGTTATGATACAACTTTCCTGCAAAAACCGATATTTTATGTTATATTGGAAATTCCATTTTCACTAATTATTCACAAGTAAAGCCACACTTATTTATGAAACCATGAAACTAAACCCCCGGTAAAGGCATTGTATCCAATCTGTTTGTGGCCTTTTGCTGCTTTTGTAGCATTTGTACATAAGTATAGGAAGATGTACATTCCTTAAGCTGACTTGAACTCCTGAAGTTGATGGAGGGATTTGTATGTCTCTCTCTATATAGACACACACACACACACACACACACACACACACACACACACACACAGAGGCTAGGCTACACTCAAGAGCTTTTGCCTTCTAACACTCCTGATTTTTCTACCATGGGCTATGCTTGGACATCTGTGCAATACATCTCTTATTTTAAGTTTTCAAAATCTTATTTATTCCTTTTGTTCTGGTTCTCCTACCTCTTGCATGTCACCCTCTCGCTATTCCTAGGTCCACCAGATTGGCAGGACCCCACCTCCCTCCATATAAGGAGCTGTGCCTGCAATGAAACAAGCTAGTGACAAAGTCTGCATTATCCATTTCCAGTCACTATCCTACTTCCTTCTTCCTTTTCTAGAATATAGGACAATAGAAGATCACAAGTGTGGTGGATGACGGTGAATAGGTTTGAGTTCCTCTTGTTCTCCCTCCATTTAATTCTCCAGCTCATAACTGTACAAAGATATCCAAGTTGGAAGGAATCAACCTCAATGAGACAGCAATGACCTCAAGGGGACCAAGGTGGTGGTGGTTGGCCTAAGGAGCAGAATGAAAGAGAGGAAGGGGCAAGGTAGTTCTCTATGATTGAAAGTGACCAACAATAGTTGGTGGGCTAGCAAAAGGTGGATAGAAATAGGGTTGCCAGAGTGGCGATTCATCTAGGGACTAGGGGTAACGGGGCACAATGAGACAAAGTGAGGGGGCAGCTAGCAACGGGATATGCTTGGGTGATAGTAGAGTGAGTAGTAGATATGATTCATGAGAGGGAGTTAAAAAGAGCAGAAGTGACATTTGGTAATAAAGGTTAAGTAAAATATACTTTGCATAAATCTTTAAGCTTATTCGATGGTAGTAAAATTTGGAGTGTCAGAGGATGAATGCCCTCAAGTGTAGCCAACCCTATCTCTCTCTCTGGCTTTTTGTGTATGTGTGTGTGAAGATTCTATAGAGGGTCAAATGGTGAAATCAATTGTCACGCATCATAGTGAACGGTATTCTTGTCAGTATAGGCATAAATTGACCACAACAAAGTGCCAACCAAGCGGATTTCGGACTAAGCCAGATCTTCATATGAATGCCTATCATGCAAGCCCATGCTTGCCTGGTCTGACTTCAGGCCTAAATTCTTTGTTCTGAACCTAAGCTTGGGTGCTAATTACACCGACCTTGGTTGAAGATTCTATAGAGGGTCAAATGGTGAAATCAAATGCCACGCATCATAGTGAACGATATTCTTGTCAGTATAGGCATAAATTGACCACAACAAAGTGCCAACCAAGCGGATTTCGGACTAAGCCAGATCTTCATATGAATGCCTGTCATGCAAGCCCATGCTTGCCTGGTCTGACTTCAGGCCTAAATTCTTTGTTTTGAACCTAAGCTTGGGTGCTAATTACACCGACCTT